>NC_057391.1:6662093-6962093 GCF_019320065.1 Cervus canadensis | reverse complement strand
CTCTTCAAGAAATATGCTTAACAATGTATTTGAGTTCTTCTGCAGAACTAAGAGGAGGATGATAACTCCAGGCAGAGAACAAGATTCCTGAAGCACTGTCCTAGTAGCTCATCAACAACCAATCAGAAGAAAGCCACATACCCCTCAGCCCTCACCCCAAATTCTGTCCATAAAAACTGCTCCCTGAAAACCATGAAACAGTGTCAGGGTTCTGAGCATGAGCCGCCCGCGCTCCTTGCGTGGCCCTTCCTCTGCTCCGAACGCTCAGGGTTTGGTGTGTCTGGCCTCCCTGTGTGTCTCCCCGCGTGCACACGAACCCGTATTCCATACCAGCACCTCCTCTACTGCTTTGTTTAACAGTAAATTCCAGAAGACAGACGTGTGTCCTTGAGGTGTCAGCACGCCTCCCTGCAGAGGCTGCACACTCCATACAAGTATCTGATGAACAAATCATCTTTTCAGGAAAGATTAATAAACGGACTTTAAAATATCTACCTGGGGTACTCTTATTTGCCCATTTATGTTGAATAAAGGATGTGGTCACTGATGAAGGAAATACAGCACCGTTCTATAGACTTCACTCAACTCACATTCAACTCATAGACTCTATGGGCCAAGCAAGAGTCAGAGCACCAGAGACAGGGCAGTGAACAAAGCAAAAAATGCACATCCTCATGGGACTTTTTACACATTCCTTCCTTCCCTCCTAACCTGGCCCACTGGCCCATGTCCCTGGCCACTCCCCTCCCAACCACACACACTTCACCTTCACCTTCCTTCCTTCATGACCTATGGTGTCAAAGTGAACACTAAGGTTACGAGTGTGAGAATGTCTTGATTACAACAAAAGCAGATCTCTCTGGGCCACAGAGGTTGCTTGCGAATATTTCTGCATTACTCAACATTTACTAACTAGCCACTTCTGATAAGAGACACAGGAATGGATACTAACCCTGCCATTTAAAGAGCCCTCACAGGGACTTCCCTGGTGGTCCAGTGGCTAAGGCTCCATGCTCCCAATGGAAGGGGCCCAGGTTCCATCCCTGGTCAGGGAACTAGATCCCACATGCTGCAACTAAGACCCAGCACAGTCAAATAAATAAATAAAAATTTAAAAAAAAATAAATAAATAAAGAGCCCTCACAGAGCTGATAAGATACACTTAAGCATGATACTACTGCCTATAAAGCACTTTTCCATATTACTCTGTGGTTTTCATCATCTCCCTGAAAGATAGGCGTTATCTCTTTCTTACAATTGCGAACAGGGTCAAGCCAGGGGAAGGGACTGCCATGGTTACTGCTGGGTCAGCGGCGGAGCCGGGGCTGCAGCTGAGGGCCCTCAGTACCTTGGCCCTGCTCTCTACTCAGGGCCACGCTGCTGCGGCTGAAGTTGAAAGAGCCTTGTCACCGTCAAGCCCAAGGGAAGATCACTAAAATGCCTTCAAACCGCATTTAAATTGATTAACTGAGAATTCCTCTGAAGTTCATCTTTACTTGCTGCCTTGAACGCTAAGAAACACAGGATATAGTGAAAAAATACTTCCTGAAGTATTAGCAACTCACAAAACACTTCCTGTAATGTTAGCCAACATTGGCTAAAAGATGGTAAAGCAAGCACATTATGGAAATCACAGTTCAGTTCAGTTCAGTTCAGTTTCAGCTTCAACATCAGTCCTTCCAATGAACACTCAGGACTGATCTCCTTTAGGATGGACTGGTTGGATCTCCTTGCATCCAAGACTCTCAAGAGTCTTCTCCAACATCACAGTTCAAAAGCATCAATTCTTTGGTGCTCAGCTTTCTTTATAGTCCAACTCTCACATCCATACATGACCACTGGAAAAACCATGGCCTTGACTAGACGGACCTTTGTTGACAAAGTAAAGTCTCTGCTTTTTAATATGCTGTCTAGGTTGGTCATAACTTTCCTTCCAAGGAGTAAGCATCTTTTAATTTCATAGCTGCAATCACCATCTACAGTGATTTTGGGGCCTAGAAAAATAAAGTCTCCCACTGTTTCAATTGTTTCCCCATCTATTTCCCATGAAGTGATGGGACCAGATGCCATGATCTTCATTTTCTGAATGTTGAGCTTTAAGCCAACTTTTTCACTCTCCTCTTTCACTTTCATCAAGAGGCTCTTTAGTTCCTCTTCACTTTCTGCCATAAGGGTGGTGTCATCTGCATATCTGGGGTTATTGATATTTCTCCTGGCAATCTTGAGTCCAGCTTGTGCTTCCTCCAGTCCAGCATTTCGCATAATGTACTCTGCATATAAGTTAAATAAGCAGGGTGACGATATACAGCCTTGATGTACTCCTTTTCCTATTTGGATCCAGTCTGTTGTTCCATGTCCAGTTCTAACTGTTGCTTCCTGACCTGCATACAGGTTTCTCAAGAGGCAGGTCAGATGTTCTGGTATTCCCATCTCTTTCAGAATTTTCCACAGTTTATTGTGATCCACACAGTCAGAGGCTTTGGCACAGTCAATAAAGTAGAAATAGAAGTTTTTCTGGAACTCTCTTGCTTTTTCGATGATCCAGCAGATGTTGGCAATTTGATCTCTGGTTCCTCTGCCTTTTCTAAACATTATAGGGTTTACTCAGAGGTTTAAGGAGCAGAATGAGTTGGTAGAAAAGCTTTTGAAATAGAACTATGAAGTTAGAAACAGAAGGAGCCCTACAGTTTACTTTTCAAAGAACACCCACAAAGTCCACAGTGAGAACAGACCAAGGCTGTCTTGACTCATGAAGGAGTTGGCATGGTCACTTGTTCACTTCAGCTACTCGACTTGCCCCTTCACACCGGAGACCAAGGCCACCACCTCCTTTGCATTAAAATGTATTCATTTGTTCAACAAATATTAGAGGGGTTGCGCTGTGCCAGTCTGTTCTAGGGACTGGACGTAAGTGGCAAGTATAACACACAAAGTCCCTCATGAAGCTTTCAGTAGAGTTAGACAACTGAAAGTGAAAGTGTTAGTGCTCAGTCATGTCCAACTCTTTTTTGACTCCATTCACTGTAGCCCACCAGGCTCCCCAGTCCATGGAATTCTCCAGGCAAGAATAATACTGGAGTGGGTAGCCTTTCCCTTCTCCAGGGGATCTTCCCAACCCAGGGATCAGACCTGGGTCTCCTGCATTGCAGGCAGATTCTTTCCCGACTGCTGGCATAACTACAGAATGCTTAGAGAAGAGGGGATATACTGGAGGGAGCATTAGCAAGAGTCACAAAACCAGAGATGGGAACCTCCGTGTTACAAAATGGTATTATCTAAGGAAAAACAGATTGAGAATATGATATGAATCATCAGTTCATAGAAACATGCCACAGTTTAGTATTTTATGGACACACTGT
Organism: Cervus canadensis; assembly: GCF_019320065.1. Taxonomy (NCBI): domain Eukaryota; kingdom Metazoa; phylum Chordata; class Mammalia; order Artiodactyla; family Cervidae; genus Cervus; species Cervus canadensis. The sequence goes on along the minus strand of NC_057391.1, from coordinate 6,958,734 downwards.
TATTTTGCGTGACTCAATATTTCTGTAAGGAACCCTGAATATCCTCAGATATACCCTTCAATTCAAATATGTACTGAACCATCTCGTAAGAGTTAAGACTGCCTTCACCTGGGTGATACACCCAAAGCCTTGACATGGGAGATTCACCTAAACGGGTAAATCCTCACTCTCAGAACTTAGAGAATGGCTACCAGAAATGTATACCCCAAGGAAGAGAACTGATTTGAAACCCTAAAACTGGGAAAAGGTACAGGAGTGGGATGCCAAAAATGAGAGAACCCCAAGACTGAGACTTCTAGTAAGCTGATACTCAGTAAACCGACCCGTGATATATTCTGGCTTCCTACCAGCTTCCTGAAGCATTTCACAGCTACTTAATCTGAAGTTTTAAAGGACCACATGATCAAGCTTCCCTAAACTGAAGTTTCTTTTGAAAAACAGGCAAACCTGGGGTTGAAGTTGTTAGCAACCTGAAACATATTCCCAGGCACTCTAAAGAATGTGAAACAACAACAGAGACTGCCATCCTACCTGTTACAGACACTGAAAGTTTCACCAAGCCATGAAAATTATGAGACCCTGAGTGCACAGGCTCATAGTTCATCGATCTCCACATCTCTACCAAGTGCCAGGTAAATAGTAGGTGCTCAAGAAAGTCTGCTGACTGGTGTGCACTCAGCCTTGTGCTAACCCTCTTCAGTATTCTTGCCTGGAGAAACCCAAGGACAGAGCAGCCTGGCAGGCTACAGACCACAGGGTTGCACAGAGTTGGACACAACTCAGCACACATGTATGCAGTTCTCTGCTTGACAAACAGAGATGCTACATCCTTCACAAGCTGAGTCCTACTAAGCCCAAGCCCTGATGTTAATACAGCCATTCTGTTCAGATCCCAAGGGTTGGGGGGGGGGGGTGGGGATGAATTTGAAGCCTATCCTGGAACTTCTCATGCATCAACCATTTCTAAGGACTCTCCAGAGTTATAAATACACACACAACTTCAGAGGATATTCAAGATACATGTGGCAGTAAGGGGCTGTGGTCAGCCCCTTTTTTTTCCAGAAAGCCCTAAATATTCAAGTTCAGCATTACAAGGAGAATTTCCTAGTGGAAAGAAGGGTAACCAACAAACTATAGTTTCCTTACAAGTGTTAGGGTCTCTGATGAGCTACCCATTTGCTTTTTCTAGTAAGGTTTGTTGTGGAGTTGCTGAGTCATGTTCGACTCTTTTTTGACCCCCATGGACTGTAGCCCACCAGGCTCCTCTGTCCATGGGATTCTCCAGGCAAGAATACTGGAGTGGGTTGCCATTTCCTTCTCCAAGGGATCTTCCCGACCCAGGGATCGAACCCAGGTCTCCTACATTGGCACTGATCCAACAGGGAAGCCCTCTAGTGAGGTTACTGAGGCTCAGAGAGTTAGATAGCTTCTTCATAATTTCTTAGAAAACTGAGAGACATTTCAGGCTTTCTGAAATGTTTATCCCTTTCTGCAAACACAGTTTAAGTATATATAGCTTTAAGATCAACATATGAAAAAGTTATTTGATCCCACTTTGATGCAAAAGGTGTCAAACTTTCCCCCTCAAGAATGTGATCATACTTGAGTACTAAGATGCCAACCTGTTTCTAACAAGCCCTAGATCTCAAAACCCAGTACAACTTTTCAGAACAGGACCTCATTTCTACATCTCACACATGGGAAGAAAATTAATTTTGGTTCACTGTGCAAATTTGAACAAGAATGTCTTTTTTCTATTTTAAAAAACATGGAAACTCAAAGCAGACCATGAAGATGTTAAGATCCATACACAGAGGTGGCCAACCTGAAGTCTGGGATAGTGGGGCAGGGGCGGGTCTGTCTCAGACTTTGCTCAATTTGGGAAAAAAATTAAAAGCAGTGATTCTTAGATTTGGTATTCTGTATTCAATCATAATGGCAAAAAACCATTTGGGGACAAAACCACCTCTTTAGCTACCAAGTAGGCACAGGGAAAGTTCCATTTGCTCTCTACCTGCTCCTACACAGATCTCAGTAAGGAAGAATGGAGTGTCAAGTTTCCAAAGCCAATAAAAGACTTTTTAACCCTGACTGTTAAAATTATAGAAGGAATTATAAAAATCTTTAGTCTAGATGAGTTTCTGGTATTTTTAAAGGAGAGGAATTCAACTTATCTCACTTTGATATGAATTTTTTATGCTTAAGATGGTCAGTGCAAAAACACTCCAATTTACAACTAGTCCTAAAATGGTTCTCTCTACTTTCTATAGAAAATGAATATTTTAAGGACACAGATATTTACTTACACTTTGATACTTCATGGGAATGATATCTTACAACTGTTAAACAGAGTTAACAGGTTATGTAATGATGGTTCCTAGGCTGTTCTCAAGGAGAAATAAGTCTCTGGTAACCCTCTGTCCTTGTCCTCTCAAACTATTCCAAATGACCTAGAATATCAGAGAATATGGCCACAAAGCTAGGAGTCTTAGAAGACAATAGAATAGGGAAGCTTGGCCTCATTTCTCCTTGACTACTAGCAGAAAAGAAAAAATAAATCACAAACAGTCGAAAGGTAAATACAAGAAAACAAAACAGCCTCTTGGTTGAGTTTTTTGTTTCAGGTGCATATACTATATTTCTCTCATTCATGGGAGTGCTTTGTGATACATGCATGAAAGTAGCAGATGGAAGGGATTAACACATAACGATCACTTACCACATGCCAGATACTTTACATATATTATCGCTTATCCCCCTTTAAGACAGGAATTTGAATCTCCACTTTTCTGATGGGAAAGAAACGCAGAGAGGTTGGGTCATTCCGGCTTAGGTAATTCTAAGATCATAAGGACAGTTCAGTGGCAGAGCTGGGATCTGAAACAACCCTGACGCCAAACTTCTGGAATCTTTGGATTCCAGTTCTACTCTACCTAAGTACCACTGACTCCCTGTATGTAAATGTTTGATAACTGGCCCAGTAGCCATTAGACTGTTATGGGGGTGCTATTAATGGTTATTACTGATATCTCATTAATCAGCAGATAGATTTACATGACTTTTATTTTATGCAGAGTACATCATGCAAAACGCTGGGCTGGAAGACTCACAAGCTGGAATCATGATTGCTGGGAGAAATATCAACAACTTCAAATATGCAGATGATACCACTCTAATGGCAGAAAGCTAAGAGGAACTAAAGAGCCTCTTGATGAGGGTGAAAGAGGAGAGTGAAAAAGACAGTTTAAAACTCAACATTCAAAAAACTAAAATCATGGCATCTGGTCCCATTATTTCATGGCAAATAGATGGGGGAAAAGTGAAAACAGTGATAGATTTTATTTTGGGGGGCTCCAAAATCACTGTGGATGGTGACTGAAGCCACGGAAGTAAAAGACGCTTGCTTCTTGGAAGGAAAGCTATGACAAACCTAGACAGTGTATTAAAAAGAACCAACACTTTGCTGAAAAAGGTCTGTCTAGTCAAGGCTATGGTTTTTCCAGTAGTCATGTACAAATGTGAGAGTTGGACCAGAAAGAAGGCTGAGCGCCAAAGAATTGATGCTTTTGAACTGTGGTGCTGGAGAAGACTCTTGAGAGTTCCTTGGACTTCAAGGAGATCAAACCAGTTCATCCTAAAGGAAATCAGTCCTGAATATTCACTGGAAGGACTGATGCTAAAGCTGAAGATCCAATACCTTTGGCCGCTTGATGTGAAGCGCCAACTAATTGGAAAAGATCCTGATGCTGGGAAAGACTGAGGGCAAAAGCAGAAGGGGGCAGCAGAGGATGAGATCATTGGATGGCATCACTGATTCAATGGACTTGAGTCTGAGCAAACTGTGGGAGCTAGTGAAGGACAGGGAGGCCTGGGGTGCTGCAGTTCATGGGACTGCAGAGTCAGACATGACTTAGGGACTGAACAACAAAAAACACAATTTTCCCTGCTGGAAACCATATAAATTAATGCTATTATCTTGAGAAAGTACAGACAGTAAAATTACAGACTTATTTCTCAGAGATGCAGAAACCTCAAATATAGTCCAGCAAAGGAAAAAATATTAAGATAGTATTCAGTATTGCCAAATTAGACTACATTAGGAATGCAAGAGTTGTAACAAGACCAAAATGAAAACCAACAAAAAACTAAATGACACCACTGTCACGTCATAAGCAAAATAATACGGTCAATAAAGGCTGAGAACACACTTGAGAAAATTTACCATGTTTTCTCTGAGGCACCCATCTCCACTTTACTCCTCTTTCCTCACAAAAGGTGAATTTCTAGCAAACCTGTCAATCTTGCCTGACTTTTATGAGATTTTAAAAACTTTTTTTATTTTATTGAAGTATAGGCAATTTACAGGGCTTCCCTGGTGGCTCAGAAGTAAAGAATCTGCCTGCCCATGCAGGAGACACAGGTTGGATCCCTGGGTTGGGAAGATCCCCTGGAGTAGAAAATGGCAATCCACTCCAGTATTCTTGCCTGGAAAATTTCATGCACGGAGAAGCCTGGTGGGCTATAGTCCACGGGGTCACAAAGAGTCAGATATGACTTAGTGACTAAACAGTAACATGAAGTTAATTTACAATATCGTGTTAGTTTTAGGTGTTAGAGCACAGTGATTCACTTATACAGATACAGACTCTTTTTCATATTCTTTCCCCTTATCAGTTCAGTTCAGTCGCTCAGTCGTGTCCGACTCTTCGCGACCCCATGGACCACAGCACGCCAGGCCTCCCTGTCCATCACCAACTCCCGGAGTTTACCCAAACTCAACTCGGTTGAGTCGGTGATACCATCCAACCATCTCATCCTCTGTTGTCCCTTTCTCCTCCTGTCTTCAATCTTTCCCAGCATCAGGGTCTTTTCAAATGAGTCAGCTCTTTCCCCTTATAGGTTATTATAAAATATTGACTATAATTCCCTGTACTATACAGTAGGTCCCTGTCGGTTATCTATTTTAAATATAGCAATATGTTAATATGTTAATCCCAACCTCCTAATCTATCCCTCCTCAAAGATACTTGATGTTTTAAAAGGGGTGTGGCTGAGAGGAAAGAGCAGTCCTTTGGGTGCCTGGAACACTGTCATACTCAAGTTTCCTCATATGTAAAATGGGAATAATGCCACTTAACCCCATGAAGCTGTTGTATGAGTATTTTTTAGAAACATTTTATCATCATGTATATTTCAAACTATTTAATAGCTAAATTCTTGTGTAATCAATTACTAAATGAGTCTGTTGTTGTTGTTCAGTTGCTAAGTCGTGTCTGACTCTTTGAGACCCCATGGACTGCAGCATGCCAGGTTCCTCCGTCCTTCACTGTCTTCTGGAGATTGTTCAAATTCATGTCCATTGAGCTGGTGTTGCTATATAAGACAGGAAACTTATAAACATAAGTATAGTAAAGACAACAGATAATCAGATAGTTTTCCCAAGGATAATTGATTATATTCAATTTTCCCCTCACTTAGTCTCCCATGTAACTTGCAAACTGAACGTATTTGAAGCTATATAAATTTTTAAAAGCAAAATTTTAATTTCACACACATATACACTTACTGTATACATATATACATGTGTGCATATACTGGTATAATAATTATATAACATTTTGTTATTATATAAACTCTAATAGGGGAAAAAATCCTGAAAGGAAATATCAAATGTTAAAGCATTTGTTTCCAAAAGGAGAGCTCTGAGTTTCTTCCTTCACTTTTTGATTTTTACATTTTCCAAATACTCTACCTCACTGATGTGTATTACTTTAATTATATCAAAAATAAGAAAGGATTATATTGTCTTAATGTTCAGTTACACAAAGCTTTTTATAATATGATGAGGAATAAGCCTTCATGCCAGTTCCATTGAGAAAGATCACTTTCATGCACCTAGTTGACCCATTTGAGCTTCAAGAAAGGGATCACAGGGATTAAAATTTATGACGAATACTTAGTCAGCTTTATGGTGTGAAACACACACACACAGAAGTTCAAAGACAGCAGAGGGGAAGATGGTTCCTGGCACCACTCTGGTGGAAGGTATGCTAGGCTAGTGAGAGAGAAGATAGGGAAAGAGGTGAGTGAAAGGAGTGAACAGAAGGGGACGGAAGCTGGAGAACAGAGCGAAGGCGGTGCTGAACCGATGAGACACGAAACCGTGTAAGTCTGAGCCAGCAGACAGCCGCGGCTACGCTTTACACGGGCACAACGTGGCGACAGAACGAACAGGATGAAGGAGAGCCTGGCGCGGGGGAAGGGCAAGGAAGCCAACAAAGAGCAGCCAACTCATTCTGCGACTTCAGATGGTGGAGGTGGAAACTGCATATGGCCCCGGACCAGAAAGGCACCCCTTCCCGCGCCAACTTCCACAAAGACAAGTGTGTGTAACGAGCAAGGAGAACAGCAAGGAGGCATCCCACTGTTGCGGGATATACGAGGAGCAAACGTTAAACCTAAATATATATTTGGCAGAGGAGTTTAATAAAACAGACTCAGTTAGAAGGCTAGGATGGAGAGCAGAAGGGTGCTATTAATGCAAGCATATGCTGTTTGTTAGTGAGTGTGAATTAACACATGATTCAGGACAGTCGATTTTTAAAGCATGCCAAAAATTCAGCTCTCTAGTGGATCATATTATGCAAATAGAGTATGTTGCCAACACAGTCATGGCTGCAGAATACATTTCAACTTGACTTTGGGCTAAAGCAGTTTAGGCTAGTATTAATGAACAAGAAGGTCTTAATGGCTTTTAAATGGGGTACGAAAGTCAGCATCAGCTCACACATTAAGGGCTTGGGGAATACTGGATTTGTGAGACGTCATCAAGTGCTGCAGATGACGTCAACATCAAAGAGCAGAACTCAGTCTGACACGACTGAGCGACGGCAAACCACCAGCACCACATCACTTAGCTCAAACGTCTGTCCCAGCCCCACAAAATAGATGGACAAGTATTATTTCCTCCACTTGACTAAGTCTTAAATGGGCTAAGCTATTTGCTCAAGACCCCTGAGCTAGTAGGTTACAGAGCTGGTTTGTATTTAAAACAAATTCTTGGCTTCTATTTAGTTTTTGCTGAACTTTTGGAGGTACCCTATTATATCAGGGCAAACATATTTTTATTCTTTTAGGTCAACAATACAAGGAGCAGTAGGAGGAAATGGAATGGCCAATGTGGGAAGGAAGTTGAGTGGGCAAGAGGGGGTGAAGCCAATGTCGAGCTTTCAGGCTGAAGAGAATGTATACAAACCGTGATTTTGTAAACTACTTGGAAAGTGGATGAAATACCCTGGGAACGTCTCTCTTGTGGGAAAGAATTCACCCCACTTAGGCAACAAAGCTGAAAACATTTTGGTTTTGGCTTGTTGTGTGCTTTTTGTTCTAACACACAGAACTACTGCTCACAGAAAAGTACAAGGACCAAGATTAGAAAAGTGGATGTGCTTATAAACACCACGAAAGACACCACGGTTTTTAGAAATTACAATTCTTTAGCCCAAAACTCCGAAAACTTTATGCAGCAGCCAGGACAGTAACCACCTTAAACATAATTCATGTTCTTCTGCTTCTGACTTAAATGAGTAACTGATCTTCCCTGGCATTTCCTTTCTGCCTGGGGACTGGATCACTGTTCTACATGTGAATCCCCTTGCACCACAGGTCTAACATAGATCAGAGGAGATAGCCAAATTGTGTACCAGCACTAGATCCTTAGAGGACCTGCATACAATTTCAGAGTTAAGTCATTGTTTCCACTCGAGAGAGGAAAACCCTGCTAGCATTTGAGCAGCAGACACAACCACATTTACGAAGCCAAGTGAGCATGGAAATTTATTCTTGCAATTGGTCCACTAGGTGCAAAGTGCTGGCAGATAATTATAGAGATGCAGTCTTCAAATGCCTTCCAAGTGGCTTGTAATTAAAACCAATAAATACAACAGGAACAGAATGTGTTTCTTTTGGTAAGTAGCAAAGTCTCTATCGTTGTTAAATAGTTATAGAGCATGTCAGGAGTGCAGGGAAGACATGGGATGAGGTGTGAGAAAGAATTCTGTGCCCCTAATGGTTAGTCATCCAACAGAAAGCATGTAACATTGGAGAGAAGTTGGGAAAACCTTTGGAAAAAAAGACCAACCAATGACAGGACAAAGAAAAGAAAAGCCAAGGGGAAGAGAGTATTCAATGTTAGGATTCCTCAGAGCCAGTTTTCCAGATCAAGTCTGAAGTCAGGTGATGAAGGAGGGAAGGGAAAGCTGGCCCAGAAACACAACTAGAGAAGACAGGAAGGATATCCAGTTGCACGTGCCCTTTCAAGAGGCACCATCGTGCTTTATCTCTGGTGTCATTCCTCAGCCCTTCGAGTCTCCACTCCTCCCCAGTCCCTCACCCTTCTCAATCTGAACTTTTTAAGGAGAGGAACAGGGAGACGGTCCAGGATGTTGTATAGCTATCAGTGGTAAGACCAGATGATAGCTCATCATCAAGGAGCTGGGCAGAGTTTCATTCTATTGATAGAAGCTCTTTCAACAAAGTCCACCTGGCACATACACATAACTGTATATGTAATTCCACATATAGCTCATTGGACATCAGCTATCAAATCTGTGACTTCAATCACTGTAATGACTGTTCATTTAAAGACTCAAGGGACTCGGTCCAATGGTTAAGCATCCACCTGCCAATACAGGGGACAGGTCCCTGGTCCAGGAACTAAGATCCCACATGCCAAGGGGCAGCTAAGCCTGGGACCACAACTACCAAGTCCATGTACCCTAGAGTCTGTGCTGTGCAACAAAGATGCAGCACAGCCATAAAAAGTAAATAAATACATAAAATTAAAAAAACAACCCTCAAACCAAGGTCCTCATTTTACCAGTTCACTGGTATTCTGAGCCAACAACAGTACATTTTCTTGGAACATGCACAGAGTTGCATCCATGGGAAGCAGGGATGGAGTTTCAAGGGACAGCCCTAGATCTGCTCTTCAACATCCTTGCTTTGCCATTCCCTCCCCCAGGGCTCCATCCATCCACTACCATTCTGAAGGCTCCACACGTCAGAGCCTTGAGCAGCAAACATAGCTGCTTGCCCGCTGACGTGGGCTCCTACGGAATGGCCTTGGGCAGCCCCAAACTGCTCTAACCCAGCCTTCTCTCTCTCTTGATTTCCAGGAGGAAAGGCAGAGAGAAGAGGTCCAGAAAGAAAAGAAAGAAGCCCAAGAGTCTTGTGTAGTAGACGCTCTGCTACACAAAAGACTTAGAAGAGGGATAAACAGAGGGGCCAGAGAAGCAGCTGGTGAGGCTTTGGCTTCTAAACATCCACACTTCCACGGCAGAGAATCTCCATGATACAGTTTCCCCCAGCACCAACCCATAACAATCCTGTGATACTAGTGTGATTCCCATTTTACAGATGTGGACATGGAGACCTGGGACAGCGAGGTCATTTGTCCCAGATCACAGCTGACAGGTGGAGAGCAGAGTCTTGCAGTCATCTGCTCCTTACTGCACACTGCTTTCAGGAGAGGCAAACCTGCCTTTCTGAGCCCTCCTCTCTTGACCTGCACACAAACCTAGGCTTCCCGCACTGCATATTAATGAGCTACTGCAGAGAAATAACCCTAGATTCAGAAAGGAGTAAAAACACACAGAAAGAACTGGGGATAAAAACAGGTATATGGGGCATGGCTCGAAGCCCAAAAAGCATGAATGGTCTCATTTCAGACTCGCTTTTAAAAATAACCATCTATTTTGCATTCTACTCCCCGACTGATCTGTGGTTCAGTATTTAAAATATAAGAGTCCCCACCTCTTACCATTACACGCCAGTCAGGATGGCTGTTATCCAAAAGTCTACAAGCAATAAATGCTGGAGAGGGTGTGGAGAAAAGGGAACCCTCTTACACTGTTGGTGGGAATGCAAACTAGTACAGCCGCTATGGAGAACAGTGTGGAGATTCCTAAAAAACTGGAAATAGAACTGCCATATGACCCAGCAATACCACTTCTGTGCATACACACCAAGGAAACCAGATCTGAAAGAGACACGTGCACCCCAGTGTTCATCGCAGCACTGTTTACAATAGCCAGGACGTGGAAGCAACCTAGATGCCCATCAGCAGACGAATGGATAAGGAAGCTGTGGTACATATACACCATGGAATATTATTCAGCCATTAAAAAGAATTCATTTGAATCAGTTCTAATGAGATGGATGAAACTGGAGCCCATTATACAGAGTGAAGTAAGCCAGAAAGATAAAGACCAATACAGTATACTAACGCATATATATGGAATTTAGAAAGATGGTAACAATAACCCTATATGCAAAACAGAAAAAGAGACACAGATGTACAGAACAGACTTTTGGACTCTGTGGGAGAAGGCGAGGGTGGGATGATTTGAGAGAACAGCATCGAAACATGTATATTACCTAGGGTGAAACAGATCACCAGCCCAGGTTGGATGCATGAGACAAGTGCTCAGGCCTGGTGCACTGGGAAGACCCAGAGGAATCGGGTGGAGAGGGAGGTGGGAGGGGGGATCGGGATGGGGAACACATGTAAATCCATGGCTGATTCATGTCAACGTATGACAAGACCCACTGTGGTACTGTGAAGTGATTAGCCTCCAACTAATAAAAATAAATAAGAAAAAAAAAGACAAAGAGTCCCCACCTCTAAACGTAGTGAAACTGGTATTCCAGGCAGACGTGTACTCTGCAGTCACTGGGTGTCACAGTGAGGACAGCGCAGGCAGCAGGGCAGGCTCCCTGGTACCCACGCCGATGCCAGCTTGGCTCACGCTTGGCTGCCTGTTGAACAGGTGTCATGCCTGGGAAGCATCTCGACCTCTGAAGCACTGGAGTCTGACTCTGCCCCGTATCACCACCCCTGGCCGTGACCCACAACCACCTGACCCCCTTAACCCACGGGCGCCTGCAGACCCGCTGCCACTGCGCTCCTGAAGCAGGGGAGCAAGTCAGGAGGAAGAAATGCGGCGCAAAGAGAAACCAGAGCTTTCTCATTCCATCTGGTTTCCCACGTCTTGTTTTCAGGGATGGGCTGGTTTTCAGCTGGATGCTCCAACTCTGTTTGACATTCAAGTTGTCCAGTGCCCTTGGAAGGTCATTTATACCAATTTGCTAGATCACACTGAGCAAACCTGTTCTGTACACACTCCAGCATGTAAACCCCCAAGGTTCTTTGGTTCTAAATAGGTACTTGGCATGAGCCAAGGTATCTAGTCAAGAATCACACAGACTGAAAGTGGTAGTTTTCAGGGTCTGCAGAGAAGGGAGAAGGCAAGGCTAGTGTTGAATGGGCACAGGGTGGGTTTGGGAAGCTGAAAAACGTCTGGAGATGGACAGTGGCAATGTGTGCACAACAGTATGAATGTACCTAATAAAAGAACTGTATATTTTAAAAGGGTTTGTACATAACGTACATTTATGTATATTTTATCACGATTGAAAACAAATGCTTACATGGCACTTCCTATATGCCAAGTACTGCTCTCATTTCTTTGCAAATGTTAACACATTTAATATTAACAATCTTATGAGGATTATAGTTGTTATCATCACTATCCTTGCCCAGCAGAGCTGAGACTCAAGCTGGCGTTTCAGCTCCATCACCTCACCCTTAAACCACTGCTCAGCTGCTTCTCAGCAAGACAGAGAGCTGGGTTTGGGGAACTCACCCATCAACTCTCACAGGCACAGAAGAGCAGACCCTATGGTCACAGCCCATTGGGAGAGTCCTAAAGACTCTAGACCCTTTATGGATTAACAGGAACAGATCTTAAATTGAATTTTGCCTAAAGAGGCAATTTCACAGAACCAAAAAAATCTCAAAGTAGCAAAGGCATCTCTCTGGTCTAATTTTCTTTTCAAAACAAGAACTTCTGCTAAACTACAACAAAGACATTTTCTTTTTTCTATTTCTTATATTTATACTTTCTTTTATTCCTAGAAAGTACACAGAATTATGGTCTATAAAAGAACCCAACTGCAGGAGGTCCTACAGATGAAAGTTCAAAGTCTGGGAGAAACCACCTTGGGCAAGTCAGTTAATCTTCTCTGGGTTTTTCTTTCTGTCTGCCCAATGGGAGTGCTTTTAAATCTATCTTCTCTTGAATAGTATTAGTGGCTTAATATTAGCTTAATTTATAGAAAAACACCTCCAAATATTTAAAATACTCTTATCCTAATCCCATCCACTTGGAGGTTGCTCAAAAGAAAAAAAAATCTAAATAAAGTACTTAATAGGTCAATAAAGATCACATCCAGGTCTCAAACATCGTTCCTAGAGTTCCCACCAGTTCTTCACACATTGGGAATCATCCATCCAAGGGTGGGACATTCACAGTGTATGTAGTATTTCACCTCTTTTCAAGGAAAATGCGTTTCCCTTACTATCAGCGTTCTGCACACCTCTCCCAATATCACAGTGGGCAAGAGTCAAGCCGCCTAAAGAGCTGAGCACGTCGTGACCAATGTGAACCCCTCTAGCCCAGGGCTATGGTTTCTCTACCCTCCCTCTCATTATATTTCATTTTGTGTGTATTTCTTAAGAACAAGGGCGTTCTGTTACATGAACTTGGCATAATTATCTGAATCAGGAAACTTAATATAGATATGACACCACCATCCAATCCACAGTCTATATTCAAGTCTCACCCCGTCCCAATAATGTCCTTTACAGATTTCTCTTTGTCCCATGCATCTTGCTGCCCTGTCTCTCTAGCCTCCTTGCATCTGGAACTGTTATCAGTCCTTGTCTCTGCTGAGCTTATATTTGAGGGGATTACGGATCATTAATTCTGTAGAATTCTTCAACATTCAGAAAACTAAGATCATGGCATCTGGCCCCGTCACTTCATGGCAAATCAAGAAACAGTGGAAACTGTGGCTGACTTTATTTTTCTGGGCTCCAAAATCACTGCAGATGGTGACTGCAGCCATGAAATTAAAAGACGCTTACTCCTTGGAAGGAAAGTTATGACCAACCTAGACAGCATATTAAAAAGCAGAGACATTACTTTGCCAACAAAGGTACATCTAGTCAAGGCTATAGTTTTTCCAGTGGTCATGTATGGATGTGAGAGTTGGACTGTGAAGAAAGCCGAGCGCCAAAGAATTGATGCTTTTGAACTATGGTGTTGGAGAAGACTCTTGAGAGTCCCTTGGACTGCAAGGAGATCCAGCCAGTCCATCCTAAAGGAGATCAGTCCTGGGTGTTCATTGGAAGGACTAAGGTTGAAGCTGAAACTCCAATACTTTGGACACCTCATGCGAAGAGCTGACTCATTTGAAAAGACCCTGATGCTGGGAGGGATTGAGGGCAGGAGGAGAAGGGGATGGCAGAGGATGAGATTGTTGGATGGCATCACCGACTCAATGGACATGGGTTTGGGTGGACTCCGGGAGTTAGTGATGGACAGGGAGGCCTGGCGTGCTGTGGTTCATGGGGTTGCAGAGTCAGACACGACTGAGCGACTGAACTAAATTGAACTGAAAACAAGGTTCAGAGAGCTAGGGACTTGCCCAAGGCTCTAGGGCCAGGCAGCTCAGATTCAGCAGTGGTTCTAAACCACATGCTCTAATAAATCATGCTCTTCCACGAATAGTTCAGTCCCCTCATATATATATATGTACGAGAGGACAAAGTTGAACCAGAGTTGATCTTTAAAGCTCATGTATCACAGAAACCTTTGCTTCCAGTCATATAACTATTATACTGAAATGAGGTTCTACACTGAGCAGATGATTTAAAACTCCAGAAATTATTAACGTGTATATGTTTTCTCATTCTAAATAGTGACACTCTCACTGAACAGTCCCTGCAGGAAAAACTGTTCGGTCAGGACATGGTTCATTTAAACTTCCACTGCATGTGTCTTTAGATTCAAGTAGCATCAGTTCAGTCTTTATTCCTGTAGTCATGTTGTTAGACAATTTTAAGAGAAAGAAGAAAGAGGGGCTATAGTTGAGTAGTGACTTGGGTGAGGAAATGTGAGAAGGTGCTTACACACGATGTGAAAACTCTTCACCCCAAGTGATGGTAGCACAAGTGGCCAGGTGTGTCCTCAGACCTGCCCTGTGACTCAAAAATGACACCGTGCAGTCCGTTTACTTCGTGTGAGAAAGGATTCACATTCCTTCCCCTCCCCATTACACACACACAGCTTGCTTACTCTCTCTAGGTAGTCAGAGGGTTAAGTCAATCCATAGGTCTATATTACGGCAAAGACTATAAATGTCACAACGCTATTTTCATTCAAGAGAATCAGACTGTTGAAAGTGAAGAAAGACTTCTTCTAATAAGTCATACCATAGGTTTTTATTTTCATTGAAGAGTGGGAAGCAAAAAATTAACAACAGCCCCTACAGGGACTTCCCTGGTGATCCAGGGGTTAAGAATCCACCTACCAACGCAGGGGACACGGGGTCGATCCCTGGTCTGAGAAGATCCCACATGTTGTGGGGCAACTGAGCCGGTGGGCCACAGCTACTGAGGCTGAGTTCTACAGCCCACACTCCACAACAAGAGAAGTCACAGCAATGAGAAGTCCACGCACCGCAATGAAGAGGAGCTCCCACTTGCTGCCACTAGAGAAAGCCTGCAAGCAGCAACGAAGACACAGCATGACCAAAAAGGAAAAAAAAAAAAAAAAACCAGAAACAAATAAAATTATCAAAAACAAACAAAAAAATAGCCTCTACAGAAAATTTGACAAATAGAGTAACACATCATTAAGGAAGGCCTTATAGTCCAAACCCTTATTACAGCTCCCTTCATCTTCTCCACCAGCTTTAGAAAACTTGGTGTCCATGGCTCAGATCACACCTAAGAATTCAACAACCTCATCAATGAGGAATGCAGGTTTGGGGACCCCGTTTTTCACCAGTTCCTTCCCTTCCCCCACTGGCCATTCTGTAGCCAATGGGTAGGGTTTTGCCACTCCCTGTTTTCAGGGTGGAACAGCTCTGCTCAATTCCTGGAGTTAATGCAGGGAGAGCTGGGTGCAGTTCCCTACCCTTCCT
Organism: Cervus canadensis; assembly: GCF_019320065.1. Taxonomy (NCBI): domain Eukaryota; kingdom Metazoa; phylum Chordata; class Mammalia; order Artiodactyla; family Cervidae; genus Cervus; species Cervus canadensis. The sequence continues at coordinate 6,943,683 of NC_057391.1, read as the reverse complement.
AGGCCTGAGCTTCACACACACTGTTCTGAGGCAACTCCCACTCAACACACAGGCTAGAATACCCTCATCTTTGTGGCACACAGAGGACTGTCTGTCTCAAACAGTTTGGTCCACCAAGTGAACCAGAAACTAGAGAGGCAACAAATATTAAGAACGCTTTGCAAGTGAAGACACAGAGGCATGAAAGGTAGTGACTGAAAGACAAAGGGTACCTGGCTAGTTAACACCTGAACCACAGAAACCAGCCAAAATGTGCATTTGAGCCTCACTGGACCCCAGGTACTGGCTTTGTAAGAAGCAGCATTATTAGAGTGGTACCTTCTTTCCCCAGCATGCTCCCTTTCACACCAGGCTTTTAACTCCTTCTTCCTCCTTTGGGTCTTTTCCTCATAGTCCATGACTTGGACACAACCTGGTCAAAAGTAGGCACTTCAGGGAATTAATTTCTGTATTCTTCTCAGTAAAAAACAAGTTTACTGAAATGTGCTGGACAAATGTAATCACAGAGAGGAAGAACTCAATGTGAGTCCCAAACTGTGAAGATGATGACAGTGATGATCGCAGTAATAAAAAACATACTCACCAAGACAGAGCTCATATAAATTGTGCTAGATATTCTTCTAAGCCCTTCACAGAATTTAGTCCTCATAAGAGCTATGAGAGGTAGGCACTACCATTTCCACTTGTGATGAGAAAGCTAAGGCAAACAGTGGTCATTTGTGGAGCTTGAATTGGCACCAATGAGCCTGGCTTGAGGACTTAGCTCTTAACTATTAGGCTGTGTTGCCTCAAAGACAGCTGAGTTAGAAGGCAATAAGGGGCAGGGTGGGGGGGTTGCCCTCAAGCCTGGTCATTCTAGTCAGCCTCGAGGTCCTCTGCAGGTCAAGGAAATTAATACAGAGTCAGGATGCACTCTGATGAGACTTGGGTAACATGATTACATTCTGCTATTTCTAAGTCAAGAGATCACACACAGAATCAATACTCTATCTTTCAAAATAGCCATCTGAGAAGCTCTATGTTCATTCCAACTTAGCTGTCATTACTGAGCACATTTTTAGTTGCCTCTTTAGGAATGTTCTTCAACTCAATCACATATTTCTTTGAAATACCCAGAAACTTGGTTCATAAAGATGTTCACAAACTCCTAGCAGTCAACTTGAGTCAAACCAGGGAGATAAGGTAGCAAATTGAACGTTTTGTTGCTTCCATTAATTATTTTTCCTTCCTGGGTGATAAAATGATCCTGGTGGAAATTCCAAAGGAAAGAAATGGAAGACTGTGAACCAAAGATGCCATTTATTTACATGTGTAAGAGCCAGACTGTTAACTTCACAACTCCACGGTTTTATCAAACACACTTTTTTCTCCCTTGGGTTTCTCCTTAATTTGATGAGAACGGTGAGAATCTCCTAGTCACTACAGGCAAACAGTAAAGCACCGAGAATCAGTCTGTAACATAAAACAGCAGGGATTCTAAGCCCAGTTCTTTACTGATCGCTAACCTCCAACCTCCTCGTTTGGAGGACGGGGTGTCATCTGATGAGTCGGGGCACAGGAAGGAGGACATGACCCTCAGACAGGTAGCTGAGAAGAGCTTCACAGAGGTGTTATTTGCTAAGGATTGTGGGGGTATCTGCAATCTAGCAACATCAGAGAGCCGTCACTTGCCCAGGTCTGAAGGGTCAAGAAGAGGGAGTAGTTGGTAGCAAGAACGTGCTCCATCAACAACAGCAGGAGAGGCATCTCCGTGGGAACCATGGCTTTCAGCAAAGGAACCCAGCACCGCCTCCACCCAGAGCCTGGGCAAGGAGGGCGCAAGGCAAACACACAGCCTAACTTATCTCCCCAAAGCCAGAGTGCAAGGGAGCCCACATGACGGCCGTGATGGCCATAACGGTCTACCTCCCGGGCACCGGGCATGATGCATCAGATTGGGCAAACACCAAGTTATTGTGAGGCAGCCCTCTCTTCATCACGTCTCGGATGTCTCTGTCAGCGGTACCTGCCACATAAGGGCAGGAAGGATCCACCGAATTTACTGCCAGGCCAGGGCACCACTCAGTCACTAAGACACAGTAAGTCACTCTTACTAGCTCTCATTATGATACTAGTTGAAATAATATCATTGTGGAGGTAGGACTCAGTTACTGTATACCACAGAAAATAAGTAGAGGGCTTATCCTTTTAAAATATGGACATGGATCTCCATCCTTGTTCTATGAGCCTGATGCTCCAAAAATACCCACCTCAGAATATCAGCTCAGATTTAGATCAGTTTAAATCTCATTAAAGCCATAAATCTTTCCCAATGCTAATGAATTTCCCCAATTTGATTATATGAACATAGTTGATTCCATTTGGGAAATAATAGAAGCTTAAATATTTCAACCCAACATGAATATGTCTACTCTTAATTTCTACTAAAGCCATTATACAAAGGTCACTTGGAATTACCACGCATTTCAGGAATTGTCCTGTCACCGAGGAGACTTCTCAGTCAAGAGAAGAGAAACAAAACAAGACAAATCAACAACAAAAAAGACTGCCTTTCTCAAACCTCTCCAGTAACGACAGCACATGCTAAGCAGACTAATGCCCACTTGTGCAAATACCATACCTGCTGTAGATGTTCATACAATAAAATACAAGGAAGGGAAGAGGTAATAACAGGCCCAGGAAGAAAGCAATTCCATCTCCTGACTTGTAGATGCTTACCAAATTAACTTTCATGTGGTTCAAAAGTTAAAATCTCAACATAGCAACTCCTAAGAGCAATATAGGAATATTTAACTCATTAAAAAAAATTTAAACAGCATAGAACTAGAGAAAGTAACAAGTAAGCTCTCCTTCATACTAACAAGCAACCAAGTCCTACTCTCATCCCCATGAGAAAGCTCCATTAACAGTTTGGTGCAATTCCTACAAGACTGCTTCCTATATTTTAACATATATATACTACATTAAAACATTCATGAGTCACTGAATACACGGCTTTCTGCAAATAATTTTCACTTAATAGACAGACATACTACCATGTCAGTCCATACAGAGCTACCTTATTTATTGTAAAAGCTGCACAGTATTCCTAGTATAAATAAGTTTTTAGTTTATTTAAGCCACTCCCCAGTTGCTAGGCACTTAGGTTAATTTCAATTTTTCTGCTGACTTCACTTATTTTCATTAGTTGTTCACAATATACACAGCTCGTCCCCCCCCCCCACCCCATTTACAATGAGCTCATTGTTTTATAGTTTTGCTGACTTCTACTCAAGTTAATTTTCTGTTGAATCAGTGCCATGATGTAGCATGGGCTAAATAGTTTATGTATATTTTTTTTAAATTGGCCATACATTCTGATTCCTTCTATTAAGAGGTGGGGTCTGTGTCCTATCCTCTTGAATCTGGGCAGACTTGCAGTGGCTCTGACCAATAGAAGCGGGCAGAAGTGATGCTGTCCAACTTCTGAAGCTGGGTGGTACAAGTCCACGCAGTCTCCTGTCTGTCTCGTGGAAGCCTCTCTTGTGGAAGCTAGCCACCATGCTCGGAGCAGCTCAAGCCACATGAAGAGTCTACACATGGATGCTGAGTCCAGTCCTGGAGTCATCCCAACCCAGGTACCACAGATGTGAAGGAAGAAGCTTCCAGAGAGTTGTGGCCCCCAAAAGGCTGAGGCTTTCACTGAGGCTTATTGACTGGTCTAGCAAATGGAGCTGGGACAAGACATTCCCACGGTTCTCTGTTCCAATTCCCAACTCAGAGAGTCTATAACGATGATAAGATGGTGGTAGGTTTATTCTATAAAGTTTTGGGGTGATTTGTTATTGAGAACTATATAAATAAGTCAGTGTAATATAGGTCTGCCTGCCTAACTCAGGTGGGGTGACCATTCTTGCAACCCAAATCTTGTTATTCTATTACTGCTTGCTGTAAAGACAAGTCTAAAGACACTGAGATCTGAACTAAGACCTCTAACTACTCTTTAAATCACTGTAACTCTCCTATCCTCATATATAAACTAGAGAAAGTTACACTTTATTCCTGGAGAGATGCTAGAAAGAACTAAAAAATGTGTTAAAACCCTATACAATCAAAATAGTCTGTGTATGTGTGTGTGACAGAGAGAAAGAAAGAGCATTCATTCAGCTGGAGCAAAGATATTGAGATGCAAATCCCCAATAAACTTGGGGTTTATGGTTTACTTAGGATCTCTGGACTTCTGGGGAGCGAAAGACCTCAATTCAGTTCTCCCACAAAGACTTTCACAGATTGGCATTCTAGTTTTGAAAAATTATGAACAGCACAAATTTACTTTAACATCCTTCATCAGAAATATTAACCGATTTTAACGTGACGTCAAATAACATATTTTTTATTTAAAAAATAAAAACAGATACAGAAGGGAATAAAAACTAGAAAGACAAATGCCTAAATGCTCTCACAATGGTTATATTTGGGCAATGAGATGAAAGGTTATTTTGCCTTTTTCTTTGTTTCAGGTTTTGTTGCTAGGATAATTACTTCTACCATTCTTTAAGTTGGTTTAATAAGCAATGTAAAGACAATGCTGTAGACCTGCTGACTGATAGCGAGAGTCCACTCCTGACACAGAACAGTGGGTGGCCTGGGTTCTGTGCCTTCCTTTGCACCCATCACCACTCTGAGATGCTTTACTCACTTCCTACAGGACTCAATACCACCTCCCACTCCCACTCCCGGTACTAGCAGACCTGCAGAAACAATGGTCTCAAGATAACCAGAGCAGCGCCAACTGCCTGTCACATCACCCCAGGCCCTGGGCGAGCCTCCCAGGCCCGGAGAGCGTGTGCCTGGCTGCCCATCCTCCCTGGAGAGCTGAGCACCTGGGAAGTGGGGTCCAAGCCCTTCTGAGGGGCTACTCTCCTGTGCGACTCTCTCTGCTCTCTCCAAACCCACCCAGGGGGCCAGCCGACGGCGTCGTCTACCCTGGTCGCACCTGCTGCCTTTCTGGAGCTGGCTTGCTCCTCCAGTGCCAATTCAGGGGGTGCAGCCATCTGTCCTGGGCCGTCCTGTTAAACCGCTTCTCCCAGCATCAGGTGAGAGTCTGGGAGCACGGGTCCTCCTGCTGCCGACTGCCTGCAAGGCTGCAGACTGGCTCCGCCAATCCCATCCCTTAGCAGAAAGGCCTGTGGGCAGCAGACTGCCAAACTCTTAGGCTGCCCCCGCTCAGATGTGCCGGCATCCTCCTGGAGCTATCTGCAGATTCTGCTTTAACTGTCAAGAGCTGGTGCTCATTAGAGCCTCACTACTCCATGTGTGGGCTACAGACCAGTCACTCAGGCATCCCCTGGGAGCTTGTCAGACATCCGGAATCTCAGGTCCCACCCGGCCCGCCTGAATCCCAGCCTTAGACGAGGAACGTGCACTGGAAAGTGAGAGAAGGGCTGAGGCTGAGAACCTGCATGAAAAATGTAACTGCTTTTGTCAGGATGAAAATCTGCTACGCTAGATGGTAGAAATTTGGGGGAAAAAATGTTTTAAATGGTGGGGAAAAAAAGCATAATCTCATTTCCAGCAAAAAGGACCTCATTATTCACAGACTCTTGAAAGAGGAGGTGAGGGAACTCAGCTCACTTGATTTCAGAGCCAAATCCCGGAGCATGAAAGTGAGGCGGTTTCATTTGAAATCACCACCCACAGCCACAAATGCTAATTGGGCCAGTAAATGGTATTATAAGAGCTTAAGGTGGGATTTCAGCCAGAACAAAACTCAGCAACGCAAAAGAGAAACGTCTAGAAAACAGTCCTGTTGTTTTTCCTATGGCAGTGATTCTCACCAGGGGACACCTGGCAAGGTCTGGAGATCCACCGGATTGTCACCAGGGGCGGGGGACAGTCCTGGCAGCTGGTGGGTCAGAGATGCCGCTGAACATCCTATAACGCACAGAAACAGCTCTCCTCATCTAAGAGTGGTCCAGGCCAGAAGTACTGAGGCTAGAAACACTGACCCATGGGATTATCTACAGCAGGGGTCCCCCACCTCCGGGATCTAATGCCTGCTGACCTGAGGTGGAGGCGATGTCATAATAATAAAAATAAAGTGCACAGGAAAGGTAATGCGCTTGAATCATCCCGAAACCCTCCCCTCCCATCCTGTCCCCACCCCCACCACCATCCGTGGAAAAACTGTCTTCCATGAAACCTGTCCCTGGTGGCAAAAAGGTTGGGGACTGCTGATCTGGAGTGTTGCTTCCTCTCCCCTCTTGCTACCCCATCATCTACTCCTCAGCTCATCAAGAAACCCACTCTCCAGTCAAAGGCCTGCACTTCCCTCGCTCAGAGGTTTTCCACCCTGGGCTCTGAGAGAAGCCGGCCATTGAGTGTGTGACAGCCGGGGACGGGGACCTGGGCCCCACGCTTTCAGCAGGAAGGGCCCTGCTTGTTCCCTGCTCATTAGCCATGCAGCCCCGGCCTGAGATCATCTATTATAAAATCACAGGCTGGGAGAGCGGGAAGGGGCTTAGTGGGCCTCTGGTCCAGCTCCCCCGTGTATTAAAGGGTCTGCGTCCCAGACAAGTCGGCACACAGACTGATTCCTTTATAACACAGAGGAAAAAGGAGCCGGGACTCACAGGGAATGCAAAGAAAAGAAACAATGGCAGGGACCCCAGCGTTTGAAGTGCCCCGAGCCACTGCTGAATGGCAGGGCTCTATTTTTAGCTCAACTTTCCTGAAAAGGCTCCCTGCTTCCCCTTTTCTTGAATGCCCCAGCATCCTCTCCAACAGTTTTGGCTTTCTGTCTCCTCCAAAGGTTGCTGCGAAGACTCTGTCTAGGAAAGAGAAGTTCATTTCACAGAACAGATCAAGAGCCACCCTACTGGCCAGGGAACCATCCATCCTGGATTGCCCAGAAATGGCCCAGCTGACATGGGAGGCTTTGGCATAATAACTGGAATCCTCCCCCCCACAATAAAGGTGTCTAGGTTTGGGTGATGAATTACACTGTAACCTTTCTTCTGGGGCACGCTATTCCCAGGGAGAACAAAGCTCCAGGCCTGGCATGCTTCTACAGAACACAGTAAGGCACAGACCTGAAAGTGAAGCTCATGCACAATTATGTCTAATTTGGCCCTCGCTGGTGACGCGCCAGCTGACCAAAATTCTGCCCACTGGACACAACCGCATGCCGATGAAGGGAAACTCAGAACTGGGCATCCACGCTCTCATCTTGTGACTCAAGGGTCTTAAGCGCAGGTTATTGGCACAGACCATGGGAAAACCTGCTCTCAATCTGACCCGTGAAGGGAGTTACACAACAATTCCCAATTCAGACTCAGTCCGCCCTCCAGCTCCTGACACCAGCACACGCGAAGATGTCCTACTTCCGTGTGGAACACGAGCCCTGATCCCACGAGGCCTAAATGCTTGGTTGGAGCCCCACGGAATCGGGGAAAAGGAGCAGAAAAGCCAGACCAGCCAGGTGCTTCCCTGGCAATTCATTCTCTGATACCAACAGCTTCTACTCCAGAGGGTATTATCCCAAGTCAGTGAAGTCCAGCCGGGGAAGAACTTCTTATCTTGCAGTCAAGAGGAGTAATATGAAAACTAACATGGTGGGGAGGGTCCCTCCCCCCATTTTTAATGACTACAGAGTCTCTCTAGGAAAAAAAGAAGACCACAGAGCGGGAAACAGTGCCCACTAAAACAACTGTTAACAACGTGATGTGTTTCCTTCCCATGTTATCCCCCATAGGCATTAAGTTCTAACTTCCCTATCATGTATCCTGCCCACTCACTTTATTTTATAAGCATTTCTCCACATCACTTAAAACTGGTGTATTTTGGGTTGTCTGTGGTTCTCCAATGACAACGTTAACAGCTGTCTGCTATTCAGACTTCAAAAGTTTATGTGTAACAGAAGGTAGTAAATTAAGGCGATAGGGAAGAAAAAGGAAACTGAAGCAGTAAAATTTTAATGAAGAATCCATCTCCCAAAATTGTCTTGGTCACCAGGGTTATGAGATTCAAGCCTCTCCTGGAATTCTGCTGGAATCAGTCAACAGGGCTTGCACCGAGTCAGTATAAACTTCAGATGGGTCAAATACAGGGGATGAAAGAGTAAGGCGGGCATGGGCTCGGAGTCACCGGAGACGAGAAGGGATGCTGGGGAGGAAGAGGCAGAAACGATCCCACTGTCGGTATCTCTTCAGCATCTAAGAATTCTTGACTTCCTCGCTGTCAAGACATCCATCGCTCTGCTCTCCTCCCTCTCACCAGCTCCGCACACATGCGATGAGGCATACCACTCCAAGGGGGTGGGGGGGAGGCTCAGTTCACACTACCCCCCCTTCTGGAATGCTCCTTTTCCCACCCACTGAGCTCTCTATGCAAAGTGCTTTACATCTGCCATCCCATTCTCTTCTCATGATGCCATCAGATGGGGACCACCACTTCACTACTCCATTCTGCAGACAGCTAGTTGGTGGTGAGCAACAGCGCCAGGGCTCTGAGACAGTGTCCCATGTCCCCCATCAGAAGCTCACCTCTCTGAGGGCAGAGCCCAGCCCAAGAGGCTCATTTATCAAATGAACACTTCAGTTGCATCTTGCTTTCTTCCTAAAAGGATTTGAGCAGGTTAACAAAAACAGTCATGTTGGGGTGGGGTGGGGAATGTATAAATACCAAGAAATGAAGTCAGGTAAGGGAAAAATGAAAGCAGACAAGAATGATGAAGGCAGGGGGTATAAATAAAAAGCAATGCATACGCCCTTCACAAAGTCTACAGATAAGCTCCAAAGTTATACTTCTGACCTTTTATCGGTCAAAGCAGAAAGGAAGTGGATATCCGTAAACTTATTATGTCAGAAAGTCTCATTGCTACAGAAATTATGCTGGAAACGATGTATGTTTCAGCCATCCAGCCTGATCAAAGGATTCCTAAATGAGCCTATTTTCTACTTACCTGTTGGCTAAACCTGCAGGCATGGCAAAGTGAACACAACAGAAACATCTCTAAGAAGAACCACACACTTCCCAGTTCTCTTGCTCAGAAGGCACTGAATAGATTTTAAGTCTCTGAGAGAGGGTTTAAATTGTCATCATGAGGTGCTTGTTCCTAAACCGTGTGGTAATACACTGCTGCCTGTCTCTCACGAGGCCGGCCCATCCCAGCACCACCTTCTGATGCTTCAAATCCTTTCCTGGATCTCTGCTTCTTCTGCCCTTTTCCTTCTTTCATCTGTTTTCGTGATGACATCTCAGTTTTGGTGATGACCAAGCATGGACTTAATAACAGGCACCAGCCAACCCCCCTAACCCACTGCCTCTCCTGGCCGTACACTTCACTGTTTTTCATTTGTTTTGTTTTTTTGGCCATGCCTTATGGCTTGTGGGATCTTAGTTCCCTGAGCAGGGATTGGATTCAGGACCACAGCAGTGAAAGCTCCAAATCCTAACCACTTGAACCCCAGGGAATTTCCTACCCATCTCTGTTCACAATTAGCCTGAGGAGCTGTGCTAAAAACCTCAGATGTGTGAAATTCTTCCTTTGCCCAAATGTAATGGCTATATCGGGTTGAGCAGTTGAACAGTATCCTCCCAAAATTCATTTCTGCCCAGAATCTCACAACGTGAACTTCTTTGGAAACAGGATCTTTGCAGATGCAATAAATTAAAATGAGGTCACAATAGATGAGGGTGGCCCCTAATCCAATGACTGAGAAGAAAAGACACCCTAGCATAACATCACATGATAATGGAAGCAGAGACTGGACTGGTACACCTAAAAGTCAAGGAACTCTAAGGCCTGTTGGCAGCAAGCAGCACCTAGGAAGAGGCAGGGAGGACTCTCCAGCAGAGCCTTCCGAGAGAGTGCAGCCCAGCCACCACCTTGATTTTAGACTTCTAGCCTAGAGAATTACGACAATAAATGTCTGTTGTACTAAACTGCAGTTTGTGCTAATTCGTCACAAAAGGAAACTAGTACCATGGTGAAAATGCTTTACCCAGAAGATATAGTACCAAGTATGCAAAACTGACCTTTTAACCTGTACCCACAGGTCCAGGAGGCCCAGGGCCTGGGGTCACACCGCCTAGGTTCAAATCCTGACTCTACCACTCACTACCTGTGGGCGCTTGGGCAACTTGCTTAACCTCTCTGTCCCTCAGTGTTCCCACCTACAATACGGGGATAATATCAGCAACTTCAGAGAGCTGTCACGAGGATTAAATTGGGTGATTCACAGAACGTGCTCGAGTCGAGCCTGACACTTATAAGCACCCCATGTATTTGTTATTCTCAGCGTCATCAGAGGTTAAACTGACTAAAAAAGGTAGAAATTGGCCACTTAGAACTGTACACAACACCCACGTCTCATGGTCCTGTCCCCTTATTCCAGGCACGAAAAACCATGGGAGATGTCTCTCTCAGGGCTGTGCACGGCAACCAGAGACCAGGGTTAAAATTAGGATCTTCCACTGAAATAAGACTGTCCAAGTTTCAATCTTTCCAGGTTAATCTGCAGAACCAACATGTTCTCTTGTTAAATAATCCTAGGAACTCCACAAATGATACTCAGCACACATTCCAAACTAATCACTGGAAGATAGCAACCTGGTTACACAGAGGTAGACTCCTTGTAAGGCTCAGCTCATCTCCAGCCAGAGAGCAGAGAGAGGACCAGTCTCCCAAAAGAGCCGGCTATCTAGGCCTGGCTCCACCTAAGCCAGAATCCTCCCGAGGACTTTCTTACTCTGCATTCCACAGCCCTAGCAGTGTATAAACGTGACTGACACTAGCCCTTAGGGAATGGCTTCCCCTTACTTTCAGCCCATACTTGTTCTAGAGCCCTCATACTCCCAGGTTCCTGCCACCTCCCACTCTGGGTAAAATCACCAAGTTAGAAGCCGCTGTCTGCTAGCCACAAGACAGCCAAATGGAGACGCCAAGTCTAGTACAATAGTCATAACTCATTTAAAAAATGTCAGCATTCCAGATAATACTTGCAAGGATGATTGCAATTATTTAAATAGCATGATTGAAATTGATAAGAAATGTTACATTAATTGCTTGCACTGAACGAGCCCCTTCTCGGTACCAGGCACAGAATTTTTATGTAGATTAACTCATTCAAGTCTGACCATTATTATTATCCCCATTTTACAGATGAACAGCATGAATCAGGGAAGTTATGACTTTACCCCAGGTCACACAGCTAATACAGGTGATCCTTGAACAACATGGCTGTCAGGACATCAACCCTCTGCACCTGAAAAATCATATGTAACTCACAGTCGGCCCTTCTGTATCCATGGATTCAACTAACCAAGGACAGTGTACTGCTGCAACATTTACTATTTGAAAACGTCCAGGTTCAAGTGGACCAGACAGTTCAACCTGTGTTGTTCAAGGGTTAATGGTATTTGGAGGAGCCAGGTTAACAAAATAAAACAATATTCTATTTTAAAAATCCTACATATCCCAGAGAGGCAACCAGTTATCCACTACTTACAGAGCTCAAAGGCAGCCTCTTGTCTATGGACTAACACTATTTAAATTATCAATCAAAAACTACACTCTCTTAAAAGTTATACAAAACATAAATGAAATACTACACGTGAACCCTTGTCCTGCATTCCACTTGAGATTGCAAAGAAATAAATCCTGCCCCAGCCAGACACTGGTCTTTATCCCCTATGGAGATGACATGGACCCACACCTGCCCTCGTGGTGGTGATCTGGACGGGAGCTGAGAGGCCTGCATTCCAGCTGAGCTCTCCCTTGAACGCAAAGATACGTGACCCTGCTGAGGCTTCCTCCACACTTAACTGAAAAGTGAGAGACGTGGGGCAGTCCCCCTAAAATTTAAACACAGCAGTGCCACATGTTCCAGCAATCCCATTCCTGGGTACACACACAAAAGACATGAAAGCCGGGACTCAAACGGACACTGGTACACCTCTGTTCATGGCAGCTTCATTCACAAGAGCCAAAAGCTGGAAACCACTCAGTTCCCCATCAACAGATGACCAGACTAAATATGGTATATACGTACAACAGAATATTGCTCAGCCTTAAAAAGGAAGGAAATTCTAACACATGGTACAACTTGGATGAGTCTTGAGGACAATGAGCGAAGTGAAACAAGTCAGCTGCCAAAGGAAACAGACTGTATGATTGCACTTACATGGAGTGTCCAGGGTAGTCAAAACCAGAGAGAGAGAGGTGAGCTCCAGGCAACAGGAGGCGGCGGGATGAGGGAGTTACTGTTTAATGGGGACGGAGTGTTGGCTTGAGAAGATGAAAAAGTTCTGGTGAAGGTTACTCAAAAACGTGAATACACTTACCACTGAACTTACACGGTACATTTTAGCTTGTGTATTTTACGGCAAACACACAGACACAGAAAGGGGTATTAATTAATTAAGTGAATTTCAAATCTTGGTTGCACCGTGGAATCTCCTGTGGAGATCTTTTAAAATATCTGTGCATCACCAGGAGTAAGAGGGTAGACACAGTGGACCTCTGATGCACTGGGGGGCAACACTGATACTCATGAAGCATTCATGCCAGGAAATGCACCTGTGCTTCTTAGGGGAGTCAACAGAAGCACAGAGCCAGCATGGGCAAGGCTGGTGGGGATGGATGGGGTGCGGGGATCACAATCAAAGGAAACAAACACGAGAAACTTCACCGGACCCTGGATCCACCCCCACCCCCCGACTTCCCCTCAAAAAAGGCTATTAAGTTCAGTTGAGGAAAATCTTCAAGTAGAATTTAAAAGTGGATGGTGGAAAAAAAAAAAAAAAGTGGATGGTGGACTTGAAGGCATGCGGAGGGGGTTGTGGAAGAGAATATTCTTGTTGTTGGCCTGTGATAGGGGTGAGGTATTTAGGGCTAAGCTGTCAGATTGCAGATGCAATAGTGCGGCGAGATGTGGATAGCTGGTAAAGCCAAGGGAAAGAGATGGACTTTCTAAACATTGTTCTCTGTGGTTTTGAGGGTTCAAAGATTTTTTAAATAAAAAATAAAAATATCTATGCCACTGCTCTACCCCAAAACAAACAGCATTATCTGGGGCACAGGATTCAGAGAAAGAGTGTTTTCTTTGTGAAGCTCCCCTGGAGATTATAATGGGCAGTGAGGTTGACAACTAGGAATTAGACAAACTCTAAACTGAGATGTGATACAGCATGTATAACAATCAAAAGATGTGCAATTAACCTAAGAGGGTGCCCCACTGCTGATACCGAGCGGCCCTGGGAGATTTCTTCACTCCCAAATGAGCCCAGCGGCCCTGCCTCCCACCCTTCCTTCATAGGGTAGAGTTAGTTGCTCAGTTGTGTCCGACTCTGCAACCCCATGGACTGCAGCCCACCAGGCTCCTCTGTCCATGGAATCCTACAGGGGAGAAGCTGGAGTGGGCTGCCCTTCTCATCCTCACCCTTGCCCTCAGTTTCTCTCCCCAAAGGCAACCTCTAAAAAAATGTTTGCATAACCTTCCAGAGGTATTCACGAGTACATAGGTTAAAAGTCTATCTTCCTGTTTTGTTGCTGGATCTTGTTTGTCCTACAGATCAAAGGTACACATTTGCAGAGATTTCAAAACTACTTCATAGAAGCACACTATAAGCTCCATTTCTTTCTCAGAGTTCACTAGTCAAATGTGAAAAGTTACAATCGGAGCCTACTTTGAAGAATAACACGTCAGCACAATCCTCCAAACTGTAGGTCGATTCAAACTGACAACAGGGTATACTCTATTGCAGAACGGAGGAGGAAAGCGCTGAAACTGTCCCCAGAAGCAATGCAAAGCAAGCAAAGGGTTCTTGTGTCCCCGGTTCTCGTGGACAGGTAACTGTCTCTTTATACATTCTCTTTAAATGAATGTTTTTTGCTTTGGAAAATAAACCTCATTAGTAGAACAAAACTAACAGCCTACTGGTATCGGCTGTGTAATGATCATTTCGCAGAAAAACTTTCTAAGAGTTCAGTATGAGCAAGGCTTTGGATTGATATGGGGAGGGGAGCAGAGTTTAGGGAGTGGGTGAAAGGAGAACTCATATTCCGTGAAGCTGACAATGTGACTAACTTCTTACCCCAACCCTGTGAAGCCTGCCTGGTCAGCCCCGGGCTGAGGCAAAGAATGTGGAAGTGATGGACATACCCAAGGACCCAGGGAGGAAGCAGTCAAGTCTGGCTAATTCTGAATCAAAAGGGTCAATAGGAAACATTGGTATGGGAAAAAAAAGAAAAACTGGTAGAAGAAAGCAGGGAAGGCAGAATGAATGAGCAATCTGACTATGGGGACACACAAGAAACAGCCAAGATTCTCTACATCCAAAACATTCCAGTTATGCCCATAGGTTGAGCTTCACTTCAACTTTAGGCCCATGAACCTAAAGCTTCATTATCCTTGAGAGGCAGTAAGACCTAAGGGATGTCTAATGAACCAGCATACTTCCTCCTCCTCTTCCTCAACCCCTTTTCTAAATCCCCACAGCACTAGGTTGACCAGAAGTTTGGAGGACCCTCTCATTGAAGTCAGATTCCACAATGTGAACTAGGCATAAAGATTAACACTTATTTCAAGCAGTTCCTTCCCATCTCAATAGGGTCATGAATGCTTGGGCTCTCCAACCCGCAGCAATGATCAACTCAACCCTGGACGGGATAACAGGATGCCAAGTAACTGCAGAGCAACAATCCCTCAACTCGGGTATGCTAGTGATAACTTCAAAACCACTTTTAAGATGACAAAAAAATGCAGTGCAAATATCCAACCCATCATCCAACTTTATTTGTTAACATTCAACAATAGAGCGTGTTAGGTTTGCTTTTGTTTGTTTGTTTTTAAAAAAGTATACACGAAGAAGAATTTGGTCTCCAGATTGACAGACCCACTCCATCTCCACAGAGATAACTATTTCCTGTGAGTATATACATTCAAGAAAGCACAGGATGTTTGCATTAATTATATGTAAATTTTTTAAAATGTGCATGGAGCCAAGATTTTAAATCCATTTTCTGTTAACTTGAGATGAGGGCAATGAGGTGGGAAGGCAGGCAAGAGGCAGCAGAGATGAGGGCAATACCCCTCCCCTGACATTCAAGTGCTGATGCCATGGAGACACATTCTGAAAGAGCATTAAATCATTCAACCCTCTGAGCATGCACTTTCCCATCAGCACTTTACCAGAGAGGAAACGGAGGCACAGAGAAATTAAAGTAACTTGCCCAGGTTCCACAGAGGGTGAAGGCAAGTCTAAACTCAACATAAAACACTTGCCTGGCAGTCAAATTCTTGAGATTACCTTTAATTTAACTAAAGATAATAGAAACAAGTTCCTCATTCAGACCAGCAATGCAATGCTGACACTTTAAGCAAAACCTGTAATAACAGCAAATATAGTCTGAGTGTCTTCCTAGGTACCAGGATTCCAGGTTACCACTTAGGTACTAAACCTAAGCATTACTTAAGTATTTTAAAGATCTGCTGCTTCAATAACATGTAAATCAAGTCCATTTATAAGAAGATGACTAAGGAATTAACTTAACATTATGTAAGACTGAGTTCACAATAAGGCAATAAGATAAGTGAAGCAAAATTATTAGGAACTATTATTCTACCTTAAAAAGGTTGAAGGCAAAAGAAGGGGGCAGCAGAGGATGAGATGGTGGGACAGCATCACCTACTCAATGAACATGAAATTGAGCAAACTTGGAGAGACAGCGGAGGGCAGAGGAGCCTGGCGTGCTGCAGTCCATGAGGTCAAAGAGAGTCAGACATGACTTAGTGACTGAACAACAACAAATATACCTTAATTTGCAAAAAAAAAAAAAAAAAAGATATAAAAATGTCTTTCTTTAGAGATTCAGGAGGAACAGGAAAAGGCGAACAATTAAAAGCCGTCCTTTTTGGGGATCCTAAGCAAAAAATCAGAGGACTGTTCTATCTTTAATCAAGAGCAAAAAAACAGACCAATAATTTCCCGCAATGTGGGCACGGTCTGAATGCACTAATTACTATCAAACAGTATCTCTGCTAACATACTCAACTGACCTCAAAGTTGTGAATGAATGAAAAACACTTTTAAGTTGCCGTGGAGGGGGAAAAAAACAGAAGAAGACATCTTCCAAACCTTACTGTCCAGCCCCACCCACCCCTACAAGGATTACAGTCCAGAAAGTCCAGGGCTGAGACCTTCCTTATTACACAAACAGGTTATCCAGCTCACTCAGCCTTCCCCGCTGCTTCAGAGAGCACCACCTACCCCTAGGAATCTTTGGGGAGTTGACGTCACTTAATCCCTAGTCAGTGGAGATTTGGGACTTTATCGTCTAAATCACATTTGTTTCCCAGAAGGGAGAAAAGCAATCTTAAAGCCATACTGAAACAGATCCTATACAGTAAACACAAACCTGGACAGAAATCAATGCCAGGGTTTGTATGCGGTGCTTGTGTGTGCTCAAAATCAAACACACAGAAGGAATACTGTAAATAAAGTGTTCAGTAACATGCTCATGTGTTTTTACTTACTTGACAAAAACCTGCCAGCCCCGTGGAAAGGGTAATCTGTGTATTAGGAATGCTTTTCCACCCTTGCACTGCAGCACCAGGGCATCTGAAGTTGTATCAGGAGTGCCTGGAGGGCTTGTGGAAAACAACTTAGAAGGTCTGGGTGGGGAAGGGACTGCAGCTTTCCAGCAGGTTCTCAGGAGATGCTCTGCGGCCACTGCAGGAAAACCCACTATGCTGACTGCAGAAACAGGCGTCGGTGCCTCCGGGCACCTTGGAAAGAAGGGCTGTGTGCAACTCAGGACTGTAAGATCAGGCAGGAGTCCAGGGAGAGTGGTGTCAAATGGGAGGGCCTGCTGATGAACTGGAGACACAGTATTTGCCACTTTTAACCAAGCTGAGATGTTCATCTTGTGGATGCCCTAAATCTCCAGTGAAATTTGATAAGAAAAATTATCATTAAGTCATGGGAGTATGAGTTGTATGAACTGGGGAAAGGTGGAAGAAGCCCCACCCCCTAGATAATCTGGTTGTCAAGGTCCTTGCCTGGCTATAACTACATTCTCTCTTTAAAAAAAAAAAACAAACAAACCTGTTTTCAGAGAATTCCGAGAATCTGTCTTCTGAAATGGTTTAGAGTGAGCTGTTTACTCGGCTGGAATCTCTTGGGCACCAGCGAGGCTCCAGATCTACCTCTCTTCGGGTTCGTTGGATGCCATCAGCTCCAGAGCCATCATCAGGATTTACACCCAGCCTATCCTAAGTTAGCTGTTGTCCCTGGGGGCTCAGAAGTTAAGGCGTCTGCCTCCAATTCGGGAGACCCAGGTTCGGGTTCGATCCCTGGGTTGGGAAGATCCCCTGGAGAAGGAAATGGCGACCCACTCCAGTATTTTTGCCTGGAGAATCCCATGGACGGAGGAGCCTGGTAGGCTATGGTCCACGGGGTCGCAAAGAGTTGGACACGACTGAGCGACTTCACTATCACTATCTTCAGTGAAACTATATGACAAACCTGACCAATGAAAATAGAAGCGTGACGAAGAGGCCTCTCTGAGCAATGAGAGAGAGGGCACCCCCCCAACACAAACACACACACACACACACACACCCAAACTTCACCCACCCTCTTGCTGCTCCAGGCCCTGTGCATTCCAACCACACCCACCTTCACACCACCCCCCACTTCACCAGGTCACCTGCCCATAAAATCTAATGAAAAGTTTTTTTTAAAAAAAGGCCTCTCAAAGAACAAAAAGATTCTTCAGGGAGAGACTAGGTTAAGCTGCTCTCCTCAAGACAGCACTAACAGTCTTTGTTGCCTACAAATAAAGGATTCCATGATAAATTCCCCTCTGGCTACCCCTCCCTCCACAGGACCTATCCACACCACCTAAACACCAACCCCACCAAACAGCCACACAACAGACACACTGGAATGCCTTTCCATTTTCCTGCAGACCTCCCTCAAGGCTGTGGCCACACCCTTCATGAGGCATCCCATTTCCCCTTCCAAATCCCTCACTTGTGTCTTCACTTCCATGGAATTTGGAAGTACACCAATAAAAGTATAGGCATTATTCTTCAACTCCCAGACTCTTATAAAGTGTAAAGCTGTAACCATTTTCCTTCATCCCCAATGTGTGGTACGTGTCAGGTACTCAATTATTGAAATCACCGCTATTTATTTATTTTAGCACTATGTGCCAGGGCTGCACACTCTTGAGAGTCCCTTGGACTGCAAGGAGATCCAACCAGTCCATCGTAAAGGAGATCAGTCCTGGGTGCTCATTGGAAGGACTGATGCTGAAGCTGAAACTCCAGTACTTTGGCCACCTGATGAGAAGAGCTGACTCACTGGAAAAGACCCTGATGCTGTGAAAGATTGAAGGCGGGAGGAGAAGGGGACGACAGAGGATGAGATGGTTGGATGGCATCACCGACTCAGTGGACATGAGTTTGAGCAAGCTTTGGGAGTTGGTGATGGACAGGGAAGCCTGGCGTGCTGCAGTCCATGGGGTCACAAAGAGTTGGACACGACTGAACTGAACTGAACTGGCAGGAACCACATCGGCCACTGTCACAGGAATGTAAAACATCATCCTTCAAAGTGTAGGAGAAAACCCCAAGGCTATTCAGGCAGTTAAGGGCCAAGTCAGGATTTAAACTCACATCTACTCAATACCAAACCTTGTGCCACTTTGCTGACACTGTTCTGCCTTTTAAGAGAGAAAAACAAAATGGAATGGTAAAGTGAAAAAGCACCAGCTCATTGGTCAGTCAACCCCCTACAAACTTCTGTCTGATGTCTCATCAACCCTAGGCTTTAATGCATGGCCAGTACATGTAATATCCCCTGGAGAAGGGCATGGCAACCCACTCCAGTATTCTTGCCTGGAGAATTCCACGGACAGAGGAGCCTGGCGGGCTACAGTCCATGGGGTTGCAAAGAGTTGGACATGACTGAGTGACTAACACAGAACATGTAATAAAGTGTGTTTTACAAATTATCCTATTTGGAATCATCGGAGCATACCATTATATTACGGAAAAGCCTTTCTTTCATTTCAGAGCCTCACGATGAGATGGGATGTCTCTACATATACATAAAATGGTTGGATGGAGCCAGGATATACTCTATAAAAAGCCCATGTATTCTTTGAAGCTTTTCCTTGGAGGGATAAAAGAGTAAAATAAACTAGAGAAAATCCTGTCCACCTACTTTTAAAAGAGCACACTATCCAAATGGCAACAGGTTTCTGCAGTTTGATAAAATCAGGACAAACACCTGAAACAGACAGAAAGGAAGGACACCTCCTTTGATGAGTCAGAGAAGGCAAACTGGCAACAGCTGGTGAGAAAGGCTGACGGGTCTGGCAGCATCAGCTTCCAACCCCCCCCTTCCCCAGCCCCTGTCACCGGTTAGCCGTGCAGTTTTGAGACAGTGTCACGGGCTTCAGCTTAGGGAAAACCACTGGTCCTCTCAGAGGTAATAACAAGGAAATGGTAATAATGGCACATGAAACACACAATACTTGGTAACTTCACCAACTTCAATTCCTCACCACCTGCTGAAGTGCCTACCCTGGAGGGCTTACCTGACTCAGATCAGAAGTGGGATAGCCTTTGTTTCTCTTTTGGGTGCCATGCAGACTTGGTAGGCATTAGATCCGGTGGTATACTAGCCTTGTAAAGAAAATGCGCTGTTGAAAAGCTTATACCGTGGGAAGGTGAGGGGCAAAAGCAAACTAACGGCTCCCTCGAGAAAAAAGGGGTTCTAACGCCTGAAACAACGCTAAGTTCTCCAACAAACTGGGTATTATGAGCTTAAATGCTCCCAAACAAGTCATTTGGGCTGAGGACATATGTGATTAAAGTTAAAAGCATACGAAAAGAACACTTTAGCTGGTGACCTGAAAGCACCTTTTGAAAAGCTTAACCACAACATCAGTGCATGTAGGAGGAACTTGATTTTTTGTCTATTACAGACTGCATCTCAGGGCAACACTGCATACACCCCTCCTCCATCTTCAAAGAAAAACACAGACTGTTAGAACCAAGCAGCCCTAAACACAGATGTATTCAATCCTGTTTTACACACCTGAGATTAACAGTTCAGAACTTAACTTTCTAGCACTGGGAAAGCAATAAGAGGCTAAGTGCTAACCACCGAAACACACCAGTCACCAGGTGATTTGGAAATCTCATTATGCAGACAAGAGCATCAAACACTAAAAGTACCAGCCAGAACCTTCCCCTGCAACACACACACAAACACACCCATGCTGGGCTTATGTTACACTTCTTTAACAGAAGCAAAGAGTGAAACACTGATCATTTACAACATTTCTCGTGATTTTGCAGAGGGTAGAAAACCACAGTTCCTGGCACAGACACATTAATTACTGACCCACAGGAGGCACTTAAATTTTGACTGGATCATCAGTGATGAGCAAAATCATTGTTATTCACAAGGCCCCTCTTTGCTATCTCTGGTCTTTTAAACTGTCAAATAACCGGAAGAAAACTTTTGGCAGATCATGGTGGCAGCGTGTTCAGCAAATACATCATAGTTTGTTACGAGAGCATGGAAGTTATTTGCAAATCATTACCTAAGCATAAGTTCCACTTAAATTTAATTTTGACTGTAGAAAGACTCTCTGGCTGTAATATAATGCTCTCCTCACGTCTGAATTAGTATAGTGGCTTCGCCTTTCCCCTGTTTCCACATCACCTCTGCAGAATTGCGTTAGGGAGCTAATACTCCAGCTTTGTTCTGTAGTAATGTCTTAAAGGGCTTTCCTAGTAGTTCTGTGGTAAAGAATCCTCCTGCCAATGTAGGAAACTCTGCTTCTATCCCTGAGTCAAGAAGATTCCCTAGAGAAGGAAAAGGCAACCCACTTTAGTATTTCTCCCTGGGAAATCCCATGGACAGAGGAGCCTGGTGGGCTACATCCAAGGGGTTGCAAAAGAGCTGGACATGACTTAGCAACTAAACAACATCTCAAAAAATAACTTCACAGGTTGCCAAAGGAAGTGGTCAATGTGGAGGCAGCAAGGATCAAATAGAAGTCTATTTAGTTTTAATTCAGTGCGCCAATGCGCAAATCAGGAAGACTTTAGCAATCTCGCATGTCAGAAATCTGAGAAGGGAACCTTGAAGAAGAACTCATTGAGAAATCCCTCAAGAACAACACACGATGTGGTATTTCACAGACCCTCAGCCTGGTAGAGAAGAGACACCATAACAGCCCTGAACTGAGTTAATTTACTTTGTACAAGAATTACTGAAATAAATGTCAATTCAAGGGGAGGAGAGATGGCAGAACATCAGCCCAGACCTAAAACAAATGTAACAGCTTAATTCAAACTACCAAAAAGCTGTTTTTAAATATGTTTTACTAGGAATATGCAGCACTGGAATTGAAATTACTACAATATATATAGGATGTATATATTGAGAATATATATATCCCAATAGGGAGTCTGCTTATCTTTAAATGTTGGGGATGAACCCTGCTTGGTATAGTTCGAGATTTCATTGAACCCATAACTCACCAAACCCACAAAGAAAAAGCACTGCCCTATACTACAACACAGCAAATACAATCCTGTAGTCGCCTCTGGTCTTTCTGCATTGACAGAAGGCCCAGAAAGCCAGAAACCGTATATTCTAATACATTATGCCATCCCCTTTTGCATGGATAGTTGACATTAGATAGTATCTATTAACACTAAGGTGTATTCCACTAGACATCATTTTTAAAATAAGCCATGAACATCCTCACACATAGAAGAATTTAGATCTTGCATCATTTTATATAAATGATGCTATGACTAAAAATATTTGTGAGGACAGACAGAACAGACGTATGGTTGCCAAGGGGAAGGGAGGGTGGGGGAGGAATGGAATGAGAGTTGAGGATTAGCAGATGCAAATTATCATATATATATATGGATAAACAACAAGGCTGCATAGCACAGGGAACTATATTCAATATCCTGTGATAAGCCATAATGAAAAGGAATATAAAAAAGAATGTACGTATATAACTAAATCACTTTGCTAAACAGCAGAAATTAACATTGTAAATCAACTGTATTTAATAAATATATATATATATACACACATACATTTGTGAAGTCATTTTTCCATTTGTTTGTCCACTAGGAAAACGATCTCATTGCTTTGTGATTGCCCATCCCCCAGTTTGAACAATTACTTCCTTCAGTCTGCATCTGATGAGGGGAGAACCCAAAAGTACAGCCCCAAATAGTATTTGACCAGCACTAGTATTGCTGGATTAAGTACATGGACTATCCTGAATGAAGGAACACAGCAACACAATAAGTTCTCTTTTAGTTACACCTTGCGTGTCAAAAGCATTCAGGCTCTGTTCTGTAAGTGGTATTTGTCCTCACACAGAATAGAAAAGCCTGTTTGCTTTTCTAACTTCTCCATGAAAGAGAACATCTGAAATATATGATGTGTATGATACAAACCTTCCCCAGTGGCAGGCATCCGCCTGCCAATGCAGGAGACACAAAAGACTCGGGTTTGATCCCTGGGTCAGGAAGATCCCCTGGAGGAGGAAATGGCAATCCACTTGGGTATTCTTGACTGGAGAATCCCATGGACAGAGCAGCCTGCCGGGTTACAGACCATGGGTTCGCAAAGAGTCGGACTCAACTGAACACATTATACACATACCACCTTCAGCTCTAGAACTACTTTGGAGGAGAAAGGTGGTAACAGCAAATGATCTTCTTTAACAAGACACTCAACTCAAACTAAAGTGCCATTTAGTTCAGGAGATCTCTAAATGTAGCTGTTGATCTGGGGTTTCATTTGGCTGATGTTGTACCTTTTAAATGAAATAATGATTTTTAATGCAATAAAAAGAATCCATGAACATATATCATTTATGAATCTGGCATCAAAATCATAGAAGTGTTCATTTTAAGGACATAATAGGCTATTGTGTTAAAGCCTTAAGAGTTCAGGGTGGTCATAAAGTCTGGAAATTGGCAACTATTTTCCATTTTTTACTATGTTAGGTGACCAAGGAATGCCTTCCTGGGGAGAAGGATTCCAAATAGATGGCACACCACTCATTCCATCAAGCTCAAAAGTAAAGTTAGATGAGGATTTCCAAAGAAAGTGGCTACACAGAACGCTTTTCACGCTTGTGGGATCTCAACCTACTTGACAGCCATGTCTAGGAGCACTCTAAAACCACAGGTGCATTCAATGAAAACCAAGCTCAATCACAGATGCTCATGCAGGGAAATGGGTGGAAATGCGGCATTGATGCATTGCGCTCTTCTAAGTTTGCCCAGCACACTCAACTAGCGAGGCACAACACATCGAACAGATCATGGTTTAAGACATGACATCAAAACCCCTTTTTCAATGCATACTCGCCTAGTTTCCACCCGTTGTGACCATCTTATAATCTGACACAATGAAGCTGCCAGACTCTGGGCGCTTGACATATCCAGGACTTTCACCAATCTGAGGATGCCTGACATCCCTCTGGATGAACACATCCCAGCTCAAGGAACTCTGCCCTCTGAGTGGTTTAGCAAAGTGCAAACTCAGGCTGCAAAGGGCAGGCCTGGGGTTAAGAGTTAAATGCATTTCCCTAGAGGACAGAGGCTGCAGCTGACTCCTCGCTGGCTGACACAGAAAAGGTCACCTGGGAAAACTTCTCATCTCTGATGTTCCCTTCGAAGGCCCACGAGGACAGAAGCCAGGGTGAGCAGATTGACTACTCCCTTTTTATGAGGCAAGCCTGTGGCCCTCACAAGTCAGAACCACAAAACATAACCTTGCAGCAGGAATCACCACCTTAACCCAAACCTGCTACCCTGCCACCAAGGCCAGCCCGGGCAAAAGATTAACCTGTGATCTGTGACCATGGGTTCAGTGACAGGGCCAACTTTGTTGAGAAAGAGGGAACGCGCCAACTTTCTGTTTGTTTTAAAGGAAATACTTCCTGGCACATGTTTGGTAAAGACTCTGAACTCTGCACATGAAGCCACGTGGTTGGATCTAATCTGGCTCTATCCACTTAACGATCGGCCAAAGCAACGTCCTGCTGAGGGTAGCCCCTGGCGGGTAATCGACAGGGTCTCATTCAAGTCACGCGGCTCCAACCGGATCCCAAGGATCCCAGCGCCGCGTCCTGTCGGCGCTGCAACCCTCCCGCGCAGTCCCCGCAGGGCCCAGGGGAGGCGGGGGACGGGAAGGAGGGGGGCGGTGGGAGGAACTGGACCGGAGGTGCCCCTTTCAGCTGCAGCAGGAAAGGACTCCCAGCTCCGGCGGCCCAGGTGAAGCTCGAGGGAGCCGCGTAGGAGATGGCAGCCCTTCCAGGATCGCCGACGCTGCCACTAGCAGAATGCGCGGGCACACTGCTTACGGAGCCCACCTGTAGCCACAACAAGCAAACTTTCCTCCCCTTCTGAGTTGGAAGAATCGGGTCCCTAACGCCACCCCCTGGCCCGAGCCAGCAATACGGCTGGGAGCTCCGCGGGATCCTCACCTGATACCCCTAAACCCCCAACTCGGTGTGTTTCAGGGCGCAGACCCAGTTCTGCCTCGCGCCACAGTGGGGTGTGCAGGGGGGAGGGACTGGGGTGTCAGCTGGGTATTATGAAATTTGTGGGGAGAGCCGGAGGACGCCGCTCACTAGCCTTTGCAACTCCAACTCCCAACTTTGCCAGCCACCCAGCCGCTACCCTCCTGTTCCTCTGCGGCGCGCACTCGGCTCCCCCGGCTTCTCCAAGCCTTCCTTGGAGGAGAAAGCCCCCCCCCCCCCAAAGTCAGCGGATTCCCGCGCGCCCGGCGGACTTACAGCCATAACGAGGTCTCTGCAGGGACGGCTGGTCCTCGTGGGGCATCCTGCGAAACTCTGGGGGCCCGCCCGGGGCGCGCCCCCCGCGGCTCCCCTCGCTGGCCAGGCTCGCCGCTCCGCGCCCCGCCGGCGCGCTTGTATCCGGCTTCTCGCTGTGCCCGCCTGGCCGCCGCGATAGGCGCCCAGCTCGCTCGGTTGCGCCCTCGTCAGCGCCCGCAGCCGCCGCCGCGCGCTGACACCCGGGCAAAAGTGAACTCTCCTCCCTCGCTCGCTCTGGGCCGCCGCCGCCGCCTCCGGGGCAGGTTTCCTTTCTCCCTCCAGCCCTGCCCCGTTATCCACCGCGGTGGGAGCGCGCGCCGCGGCGCAGCGACCTCTACCGCCCGCGGGGCGCAGCGCCCGGACCCGCCCCCGTCCGGCCCCCGGGCTCGGAGGAGGGGGCTGCGCGGCTCCTGGGCCGGGATCCCCTGCAGCTGGGGCCCGCGGCCGCCCCGCCTGCTTTTTCACTTGTGGAGCCTTAAGAGGGTGGAAGTGAACCTCCGCGGAAAAGAGCAAGAAAAACCGCAGAAGATACAGCCAGCCCCAGCCGTCCGGGGTGTTGCTCAGTTACAGAGGGACAAACAGCGTGGTTCCTTTTCCTCTGGGGAGATTGCGCCTTGACTTTTTTTGTTTTTTTTTCGCTGCAAACGTTGTTTCTGTGACTCCTTTTCTATAAAATACAGGGTTCCCCTTTCATGACCAGAAACTGAGAGTGTGTGTCTGCTGGAGGGACAAGATAAACACTCCCCGAGCAACCACTCAAAACACCATCCTGGGCTCACCTTCGGCGCGCTCCCCTCCCCCAAGTGCAGAACTATGGCCCAGCCCAGCTGGGGTCGACACCACAAAAACCTTTTCCGGCTAAGCTTTTAAGGAAATTAAACTGCATGTGGCAGTTTTTAAAGTTGTTTTTTTTTTTTTTTTTTTTTTTTAATGCAGTCACCTGGAGCTGTTTTTCTTGTGTTTTTCTCTGTGTTTCAGAGTGATAAGATTTGGAGGCATGTGGGACTCTTCTATACTGGTGACCTCACGTGCTTGTCAAAAGTGGAATGTATGGGTGACCAGATGGCTGGTCAAATAAAACAACCCAGGTGGGGATATAAGAGATGATTTTATTGGAGAAAAGGTGGCATAGTGACACTAAGCGTTTTTAAGTCTGTGAAGATCAGGGTGGCCAGCTGGTTTCCGACTCACTCGGGAGCTATAGTCCTTCTCAAACACGTGGAAACTCAGATCCCTGGGCCCCATCCTCAGAGCTTCCAGTTCAGTTGGGTCTGGAACGGGGCTCATGAATCTGCATTTCTAACACGCTGCCCTGTGATGATAGAAAAAAAAGCATGAGGGATCTCAGTTGGATTCAGGGGAATGTGTTCTGATGGAAGAGCAAGGGGATTCTATCCCTTTCCCCTCTCCCCCCCCCCCCCACCCCGAGTCTTGAGATTCTCAGCGGATTAGAATGGGTTGAGTGGGAGGTTTCTCCCTAAAAAGCAGAGGCCTCTTCTTATAAGAGCAATTCACAGGTGAAATAATCACATTTTGAGGCACAGCACCCTGTCAGCATTCAGCGAGACAGGGGCATGTTCAAGGGGAATTTCCTGTGTTTCTGGACATGCTGAATTGGTTATTTAAAGTTCATTTCATCTCAATGATTCCATGTATTAAGTACTAACAATTAAGCCCTTACACATTATCAATTTTCAGTATGAGTGTATGATTTAGGACCCAAATAAGTGGGTAGTC
Organism: Cervus canadensis; assembly: GCF_019320065.1. Classification (NCBI taxonomy): domain Eukaryota; kingdom Metazoa; phylum Chordata; class Mammalia; order Artiodactyla; family Cervidae; genus Cervus; species Cervus canadensis. Next base: position 6,917,057 of record NC_057391.1, on the reverse strand, counting down.
TATGTATTTAAGGGTTTCCCTGGTGGCTCAGATGGTAAAGAATCTGCCTGCAGTGTGGGAGACCTGGGTTCGATCCCTGGATTGGAAGATCCCCTGGAGGAGGGCATGGCAACCCACTCCTGTATTCTCACTTGGAGAATCCACATGGACAGAGGAACCTGGCAGGCTACATACAGTCCATGGGGTTGCAAAGAGTCAGGCATGACTAAGGGACTCTTTTTTTTTTTTTTTTTTAATGTATTTAGAGGTAGGAGGAAAATCACTGTAAACCAGAATGGTCATGGAAGATGACAGCACTTGAACATATGGTTTGAGGTGGACCTTGAAAAAATGGGTAAGAATTGGATGCAGAATGTCTATTTCTGAAAGACAGGCAAGAACAAGGGAGAATGGGGGTGGTACCTGAGGCTGGCTGAGGGTGGGAGCTTTGAAGCTGGTTTCAGATCATGGAGGACACCGAAGGTGGGCAAAGAGGACTGGATACTATCATAGAAGCATTTGAGAGCTCAAAGTTTTAGGGCATGGGGGAAGCATTAAGCAATAGAACTTAGGGAAGGGGAATCTTGCAGCAGATGGGATGGATGGGAGTGGGGCAGCTGAGAGGTACTGACACCATGTGGAAGGGGTTCTGGCAGAGCTAGAAGAGGGAAGTGAGGAGTTTCAGCGAGGCTGATCTGAGGCCAGCAAGACTGAAAGAGAGAGTTTTAATACGAAGCAGTTGGTGCCATCAATATATAAATATCACCAAGTGTAATAAGTAAGTATCTGTTAATGGTAGAAGGTGAAGATTAAAACAAAAATAGGTGGTCTGCAGGAGAGGGGTTCTAAGTTCACATTCCAGCTGTCAGCTCTTCCCTGAAGGCTCTGGGGAGGTTTCAAAGCTCTGTCATGGCTAACGTTTCTATGGAAAACTTAACGCTAAGAAGAAATTGTAAAAGCAAATGCTCTTGATTTTTTTGCAAGTGCTGAAATTAGTCTTTTGGATTTCAGTCTGTGTTCACTGGGTAACACTTTTATCTCACAGATCACTTCTCTCCAGTATCTCAGGAAAGAAACTTGTCTGCAGAATTCTGGGCTATTTTCTCTTAGGGTTTGACCCTGGAGGAGAGTGATTCAAATAAACACAAGGCAAAGTGCCAGCTTACTTTGCCATCTGACTGTGCTTGCACAAATATTAAAATAAAAACTGAGGCCATTTAATGAAAAATGTTTTTTTAATAAACCAAGAAGAGTTTTTTCTTTAATGTAAAACAAAAGATGACACTGGAAAACTATTAGACCTGGTAAAACAATTTTTTAAGCCCATTATTTTATTTTCCAAAAATATTTTTTATTTACCCACTTGGCAGTGCTGGGTCTTAGTTGTGGCACATGGGATCTTCAATCTTTGTTGAGGCATGCAGGATCTAGTTCCCTGACCAGGCATCAAACCCAGGCCCTTTGCATTGGGAGCCCGGAGTCTTAGTCACTGGACAACCAGGGAAGTCCCAACATTATTTTAAAAATTATTGTTTCCAGAGGCCATCTGTCTCCTGATTAGTTGAAATGAGTTGTTTGAAAAAGAAATGCAACTTTGTTTTTATAACAAAACAGACTATTCACATCAAGAATATCAAACAGGATTTTAAAAGTATTTTTGAATAAAGATTGTGGCATTTAACATTCCAGCCACCTTTGAAATGATCTGGTCATTTTCCAATAATATCATGTTATTGATCATTTTAACATTTTTACCGAATAGTGACCAATGTGCTTTCCAAAGCACCACCCAAAGAAGTGAGGCATGAAGAAATGACAGGAAAGAAATCATTCAAGCCTTTCTCAAAGTCCTAGAAGACTTTAGGTTGTTAAAATTTTCTAACTTATTCCCTGTCCCGGAAAAAGATGCTGAGCAGGAGCAGGATTTGCATTTTATTGCAAAAGAGACCCCTGTACCTAAAAAGGAAATGTTACAGTCCAACATAAGATTTCAAAAAAAAAAAGAAGAAGAATCCAAACAGAAATAAATGTAACAGCCAGTGTTTCAGTTCTCAAAAACAAAAGCCTGGTAGTCATGTCAGGGTAGAGGATAACTGTAGAACTGGTGGCCTCTACGCATCATTTTATGGCCAAGTAACAGAGTGGCATAGAAAATTTGCATGGTTTCCATGGAAGAAAAGAACCTTAGTGACATGTCAAGTCTTCTGAGAGTCTCTGCCCATTGCTTTTTCTATTGTACATATTTTTGTTTTTAGATACATATATCTATTTTTCAATGAAGTCCTTTTTTCACTCCACTGAAGTCCATAGCTTTGGACAACTTTGAAATACTTTGTCATCGTTAAATCGGCAAGCCTTCTTAGCAATCTCGCCTTTTTCTCTTTGCTTTAAAGTTCTAAATAAATTAAAGTTTGGAGAGACTGAATTTTAATTTTAGTAAAAAAGTAAAACCATGCATAGTTCCATTATTATTTTTCCCATTTCACAGTATAAGAAAGTTAGAACTCCAGTGTCTGAGAAGACGAGCCCCAAGGTAGCTAGAAATGATGAGGAAGAGAAAGCAGCGTTGACCTCAATGGCCCCTTCACCATTTATCCCTTTGGCCTGCATTAACTTTCTCTGTTGACTTTATCGTCTAACATAGCATACACCGGGTCATTTGTTTATTGTCACCTCCCTCAAGAAAGTGAGCTTCTTGAGAGCTGGGACTTCGTCTAACTCTTCAATGCTGTGTGCCCAGGCTTCCACAATGCCTGGAATATAGTAGTTGCTCATGATTGGTTATAAACATGAATTTACTAAATACAGGTATGGATTAATACCAGGCATTATACTAGGAATAGGTGCAACTTTCAATCTGTAACAACTCTGTGAAGAACTTAGTTATTCTCACTTAACAGTGAAGAAATGGACCCAAAAAGTCTTAAACGGCGGTGCTGAGTTTACCTGAATCCAAGCTTCCCCCCAGCACAAACCCCATCTCCTGTTCTTTAAACTAATAAATTGAACTGCAAATTTCAACATGCTCATCTACTAAATGCACGTTCCCTTTTCTCAAATTAACACTAAAGGAATTGCTATAAATGCTACCAAATCACCATCATCTATTTGACATCACAAAGAACTAGGGACCTTGGGGTCCAATTTGTGTCCCGGCAGTAGCTCTAACTATCGTTTTCCTAAAATTCCTCTGCATTTCCCCGTGGGTTTTCAGATAAGATCTGAAAGGGCTAAGGGCTCTACCACATACCTGTAAAGTTGTCCCAAATTCAGTTTTTAAAATTATGCATGATTTCCCATTAACTAGAACTTTAAGTATGCCTTTATTTTATCTCAGATTGATCTGCTCTGACCATAGCTCTCGTGTATGCTCAGCTGCTCAGTTGAATCCAATTCTTTGTGACCGCATAACTAGTCCACCGGTTCCTCTGTCCATGGGATTCTCCAGGCAAGAATACTGGAGTGGGCTGCCGTTTCCTTCTCCAGGGGATCTTTCTGACCCTGAGATTGAACCCACATCTCCTGCACTAGCAGGCGGATCATTTACCACTGAGCCACCTGGGAAGCCCTAGCTTTAAGTTGTTTTGCCTGACTCTTACATCCCTTTCTGGAACACGGTCTTAACTGGCAGATGAGAGGCAGGTAAACTTCTAGCTGACCTAGGAGAGCTTGGCCATTTTGAAAGAAGCTTGACTATCAGAGAATGAAAACGAAGATACCCATTGTGTTGCTGACTTGGACTCTTGAATCAATAGAGACTGATAAGAGGCCATATGAGAAATTCAGGCAAGGCTTTACTGGGACTCACGCTGCAGCAAGAGATAATGAAAACAAAAAACAGGTGCCCTTGTTCATAGCACTGCCTGAGGAGGGTGGGGTGGCTCCTTAAAATGTGGTGAGGGCAGGGGCGGATTGGTGGATCGGGCGGAAAAGGGTGGTTTGGGTGGTCTCCCTTGGTGGTGCTGTGTGCAGGGATCATGCGTGGTACCCTGCTTTTGCTCATGGCACCTCGGAAATGGCACTTGGCCTTTTTGCATCTTATTGTTCATAACTGTCCCGGCCATGCGTGCATGCAGTTTTTTGCAGTCCCTCATTATTTCTTTGCATTCTGTTGCTCTAGGAGATGTTTGTCCAGGACGTTTGACCCTCCAGTAGAGAGTCCCAGGTCGCATCCTGTCTCAACTAGGTGACAAAATGATAAAGTATGACAAATGTGGGGAGTTAGGAGTTCTCATATGATGTTGGGAGAAGTGTCCTTTGGGTAATCATTTCTAGGTGTAAGTTGGTCCTCTCTGGTTAAAGAGGTACATTTTATGAAATCCAGCAATTCCATGTCTACTAAGATCCTTTAGAGACACTCCCACATACAGGGAAGCATATACAAAATGGTCATTCCAGGGAAGAACTGGAAAGAGCCTAAAGGTCATCTAGTGGCAGAATAAACACATTGTGATACATAAAAATATGATAGCAAGTGATAAATATGTGATACCAATTATATGCAGTTAACAAACATACAAAATAACATCACATAATAGACGTAGAGACATATGCCTCTGGTAAAAGTATAAAAAATGCACAGGCAAAATATGCCAATTTTAGAATAGCAATAACTTCTGAGAAATTAGGGAAAGGAATGGGAGCTGAAAAGGAAGGCAAGGAACATCAAATATATATATTACATTTAATTTCCTTTTAAAACACTGAAGCAAAAATGGCATTTGTTGTATCCAGGTGGTATGTATGCACCTTCTTAATGTATTAAATTAAAACATTAAAAACTCTCTCTCTGCTTGGAATGCTTTTCAAGATTTTATTTTTTTAAAGAAACAAGCATTTTGTTAGTATAGTCAAATAGAATTATGTCTTTGTCGGTTTACCAGTTTTTGAAATTCAGATTCATTTCATTTTCTTGAGTAAGGCAAATCTATACTACTTCAAAACAAAGCCTCATTGAGATAAACATTTTGATGATGGCAATCTGAATATACAAACACATATATCCTTCAAGAAAGGTACTTATTATCTGGGGAAGGGATTGTGGCTCCCACCCCCAAACTCAGCTGCCCCCTAAGGCGCTGCTGGGACCCACTTCCTGGTGACCAGCTTCTCCATTTGAGGACTGGGTAATGACTCCTGGTCTTCCGGCTCAAACAGAACAAGGCACAGGTCTTCCCTTCATGAATGGGGGGAGGGTTGACCCTAGGTCTGGTCTGTCGGGTAAGCAGAAATTGCCACACTTTCACAAAGCACTGCTTAAATATTTTGGTGGGGCCCCCTCCACTTTAAAGTTTTTGAGGAGGGTGGGGGGGGATTAGTCAACCGGCTGCTAAAGCTCAGTTACTCAGCTTGTTAAGAGTTAACTTCACATCTGGATCGAGTCAGTGTGAGGCTGAGTGCGAAAACCAGCAGAGAACCAAGGAACACCATAGCAAGGGAGGCAGACATCACCAGCGCCTGCCTTTTGTCATACTATAAATACAACTGTCACCTCAAGCTCAACAGGTAAAAATCAGAATCAACCAATTCCACATCTCCCCCCATCTACCAATGGGTCTTTTCTCTGACTGCCATCCTCTGTTAATACAAACATTTCCAGTCACTGAGATTTTTGAAGTTTTGATCTCCGTCATTTTGGATTCCTCCAGGATCACACCTCAGTATCCAGTTAGCCACTAAGATGTGATGTTTTGTGTGTGTGAATCTCTCTCTTGCTTATGAATGCATCTTCATTTTTTTTTTTATTCACATAGTCACCACTACCACTCCACTCTGGTGCAATCCCTCACCTGGGCTGTATTGACGGCTAGTCCTGCATCAGTTTTTTTTCCTTCTTGCAATTTAACTTCATTTTTCCCCCTCTTCTAAATCCCTATATCAAATATCTTTATTTGTACTCTCCTTTAAGCCTTTAGCAAATGCTACTCTAGTCACTACTTATGTTTCTATTGTCTTGATTAAAAAAAAAAAAAGTTAGCACTTGGGAAACCCAGATTTCAACTTTAGTTCCCAAACAGTAAATGAAAGAAGTAACCCCGGAGGGCTGAAGATAGCAGTGTGGAAAGTTATAGCTGTTGAAAGTCTGCTAATTTTCCAGGTGTTTAATTCCATGCTAGGATTTTTTTTTTTTTTCTTAGAGGCTTTGACAGTCTAAAATTTGAGAGCTTTCATGGAGGTGGAATTTGACCTTTGTCTAACTTACAGTAGGTGTTCAAAAAAGACAATCATAGTAGAAATCTATTTGGTTCTGGGCAAGTGCTGACATCACCAAATAGGGTCTGCCTACTACACATAAAGATTATCATATGATCTCTACAGTTTCTAAGCCGTGTCAGTAAAACCAGCTGGCTGGGGAAGGCTTCTGAAATCAGTAGGCTCTGGCTGCTATAACAAAATACCATAGACTAGGAGGTTTAAACAACAAACGTTTGTTTCTCACGCTTCTAGAGGCTGGGAAATTCAAGATCAAGGTGCCAGCTGATTTAGTTCCTGATGAGAGGCCTCTTCCTGGTGGACAGACAGCCGTCTTCTCATTAGGTCCTCACGTGGCCCTTCCTTGGAACATGCATGCTGGGAGGGGTTGGGGGGAGACAGAGGGAGGGAGAGATTTCCTGCAGCCTCCTTTTCAGCAGCTTCCTTCCCATCATGAGTTGTTATTCTTCAGTCACTCAGTCATGTTGACTCTCTGCGACCCCATGGACTGCAACACACCAGGCTTCCCTATCCTTCACCAGCTCCCAAAACTTGCTCAAACTCACGTCCTTTGAGTCGGTGATGCCATCCAACCATCTCATCCTCTGTCGTCCCCTTCTCCTCCTGCCCTCAATCCCTCCCAGCATCAGGGTCTTTTCCAGTGAGTTGGCTCTTCACATCAGGTGGCCAAAGTAGTGGAATTCAGCCTCAGCATCAGTCCCTCCAATGAATATTCAGGACCGATCTCCTTTAGGATGGGCTGGTTGGATCTCCTTGCAGTCCAAGGGATTCTCAAGAGTCTTCTCCAACACCACAGTTCAAAAGCATCAATTCTTCGATATTCAGCCTTCTCTATAGTCCAACTCTCACATCCATACATGACTACTGGAAAAACCATAGCTTTGACTAGATGGACATTTGTTGACAAAGTAATGTCTTTGTTTTTTAACATGCTGTCTAGATTTGTCATAGTTTTTCTTCCAAGGAGCAAGTATCTTTTAATTTTATGGCTGCAGTCACCATCTGCAGTGATTTTGGAGCCCAAGAAAATAAAGTCTGTCACTGTTCCCATCATGAGAGCCCCACCTAATTTAACTCTAATTTCCTCCTTGCTTCCAGGTTGCTCAGTGGTAAAGAATCTGTCTGCCAATTCAGGAGACTCAAGAGATGCGGGTTGGATCCCTGTGTTGGGAAGATCCCCTGGAGTAGGAAGTGGCAACTCACTCCAGGATTCTTGGCTGGAAAATCCCATGGACAGTGGAGTCTGGCAGGCTCACTGAGTCAGACCTGACTGAGCATGGGCATGAATTTCCTCTTTTAAAGGTCCCACCTCCAAATATCACCACACCATCACATTGGGCTCCAACTAATGAATTTGGGGTATTGGACGGGAAGGACACATTCAGTTCATGGCAGCTTTTTTCATTTTTCTAAAATGTCTACAAGCATGTTGGAGTGTCACAGTTATTTAACCAGATCTCATCTATAGTTTTGGGAGAATTTACTACGAACGAAGATCACATAGGCAGAGTTGAAGCTTAAGGCAGGAACCTCCCGCTGATCAGCCGCAAGGTCCAGTGGGGGAGGGGAGGGAAGGCAAGACAGTCACTACAAAAAACACTGCCTAATGTTCTGTCATTTTAAACTCTGAATGTTTAGCATTAGGTTTCATGAAGCCCTCAGCCCTTCTCCCCACTCCAAGTGTTATACACAGTCTAGTGGTGTTTATTTAAATTATCTTGAGGTGAATTTAAATTGTTTTTACTTTGAGAGTGAATTCTACAGACACTTGAAAGAATTAAGGACATTCTTAGCAGCAAAATTAAACAAAATAGACAGAGTTAGGAATTTATCTTCTGCAAACTATAATGTTAACTTCAAGTGTCTTTTTTAAATGTGGCAAATTAAGCTCTTCTGAATGTCTGGAGTTTATATCTTCTCAGAATATCTGTTAATTAGTATAAACTTGAGTCCTAAAATAATGTTTCCTTGAAATTACATGAGGTACTTTGCAAAAAAGAAAGAAAGCAGTTAGCTGCCTCTAGCTAGAAATGCTATAGAGAAAGATCTGTCCATTAGGTGAAGAGCCCTTTTCAATAACCAACAAAACCTTTGATGACAAAATTTTTGAAAATCTAGCCCAAATTCTCATGAAAATCCATTCCAACATTACCAAACATGTACCTAGGATGGTAAACTTCTCATGGGCCAGAAGATCTGAGCTCATTTTAATTTTGTAACTTTTACATTAATTGGTTTGTAAACAAATTTACAAATACCACTTTTAAATCTAAATGACTTTTTCAGTTTCCATTCTATTTTAACATTAATAGGAATTTTTTCTAGTTCTTCTATTTAGTGCTTCTCTATGATAATATAGATTTAATCCAGCTAAGCCTGGGTATCCACGCTATGGCAGGGTCTTAAGCAGTTTTATAGTATTTGGCCTCAAAAATTAGGTTTTGGAATTTGACTCTTGTTAACTTCCCTTGATTGAGTTGTTCAGTCCCTTAAAAAAATCCCCAGGATATGGTGGCCAAGAGCCCACAAAGGCAAGAGGTCACGCTTCCCCTCTCCTCCTCCTGTGTAATCTCACACCAGGAGGGCGCTGGCATTGATTACTCTCCTGTGATGCCTCTATCAGGCTTCATTGGTGCCCCCGATGATGGTTCTATTTTAGAACATTTTTTTAAAAAAGGAGAAAGAAAAAAGAAGAGCTGATATATAAAAGTACTATGTCCAGGTAATTTTCATTTATTCCTCAAAGAGTTTTTGGGTCTCTATGACTTGTGGCTCCTAAAAAAATTCATCTGTTGTTCTAGTTTAACAGCTCTTCAATTTTTTTCACTGCTTATATACACGGTACTTGCATATAATAGATAGATAGATAGAGCTGTGCTCAGTTGTGTCTGACTCTTGTGACTGTAGCCCTACCATGGAATTTTCCAGGTAAGAATACTGATGTGGGTTGCCATTTCCTTCTCCAGGGGATCTACTGGACCCAGGGATCGAACCCATGTTTCTTGAGTCTCCTACATTGGCAGGTGGACACTTTACCACAGCTCCACCTGGGCAGTCCTGATAAATATGTGCCATATCAGTGGATGATTAATTTCAAAAGTTAATCCAAAATTAATGTGTTGGTGCATCCTCCTCACTTGCCTCCCTCAAACTAGGGTCCGGAAATCAATTTCCTGCCCCTCCCTGAGTCTTTGATGCCAACAAACCCTACAGTGAAGGGAGTCTTAAGGAAAACCCCATATCTGACAAATGATCACACTTTTAAACAGCACCTGGTTTTGGCAGAGTTAAACCTTGGCAGTAGACCTCTATGTAAAGTAGTAAGTGCACGCATTGCAACCTCTCTCCCCCAAGAGCAGCAGCATCACGAAAGTATATATAATATTAGCATAGAATTCAGAGGGCAGGTGGGCAACTGTGATGTCTCTGAGAAGGAAAAACACAATGGCTTTCAATGCAAGGTCATTCATTCCAACCAGTTCAGCTGCCAGCAATAGTCTCATGAAACAAAATGAAGTTATGCATTTGTCCTTCCTGAGAGCTGCCCATCACAGACAGGACCCTGGAAAAAGCCCTGTGGTAACAGCAGGTCATTGTGCAGTGGCTCCAGGAATGGCAATAAGGCACAAAAGTTAATGTTCTAATCGCTCCACTGTCTAGGGACTAGGGCAAAAGAAAGGAGGGGTCAGGAAAAACCCAAGCTGCATAAATAAAGGTAGGAGAATGACAGGTTATGCCTCATAACAGAAAAAGAAAAAACAGCCCCAAACCCATAGGGATCATGGCAGGTGTTGAGATGAGTGTAGCATCAACAAAATACTCTCTCAGGGCACAGTGTGATACTGGTTTCCACTTGGCGGCTTGGGAGAAGAGCGCTTTGATGGAATTCACTGTGCTGTGTCCTTCTCCGTTAGCAGCTTCTAAATGATAGCACGCAACGCTGTAAGTATCACAGAAGAAGCCAAAGAAAAAGGATCAACTTGGTTAGCTGCTTGGGGGAAAAGATGTCAGGATGGGAACTTCAGGAGAATCATCCAGCTTCTTAGGATGGGACTGGGAGAGCCCCATGTTCACTTGGAGAGGGGAAGATGAGTTGGGAACCACGACAAAACCATGCCCTGAAAAGAGTCTCTGTGAAAGAAGCTCCATCGCAACAAATGAAACTTGGGTCAGAGGCAGGAAGGACGTGCCCAGAGCTAGGCCAGCTGGTGGTTCAGCTTGTGGGCAACCTGTCAGCCTGCCTGCTGTTTGATTCTAATTCTCCTGAGTCCTGTACTTAAAGCAGTGGCTGGACTTCTCTCTCAGTCAATTCTCAAGCATAATCTCTCTGACATGTCTTTTGTGGTGGAAACCATGCTAAACATTGAGGAGATAGAAAGAAAGGAATAGAAACCATGTTCTATGCCTGCTAGTCAGCAAAGGACAGTTCCATTTTGCTTTTGCACTGATTTTTATGCAAATCTTTTACTCCAAAAGGCCAGATAGATCTAAAAAACCAAGGCAAAGAACTAAGAGTGGGTTGGGGAGAGTTTGTTCTGTTCACCTAGGCGATATGGTGATATTCATGAAAATGTTGTTTACGTGTTTAGTTTCACAAAAGAATGGTTCAAAAACTAAACAGTTGAATGGAGAAGACAACAGACAGAATTTTAGGCAAAAAAACCGGCTCATTTTTGTCATCTAAATTATTACCTGTATTAGCCAAAACTAAGTCCTTTTAATTGCTGAGCTCCTACATAGCTAGAATTGTCTAGTTAAGATAGCAAAAAATATTCAGAACAGAGAAATATGTCTTATTGTCCTAAAAGTTGTCTGTCCAGTCTTGCTGCTTTTAAAAGTTGCAGAGAATCACACTCTGTGAGTTCAAATACTTCCTTTTATGCTGAATAAATAAACTTGCTTCCAAGTCAGGATGAGCTGGGAGTTCCAAACACTGAACACTTAATGACATTCAGCATGAAGTCCTGGATGTGATCTGTAAAATCAGGGGTTAGTACATTCTGAACCTTTACGAAAAGACAAAAGGGCAAAAATTTCTCATGTAGTTTTTGGTATAAGTGTTGTTCATATGTTCATAATATTCTCTGGCTTTATATATATATATACACAAACACACACACACACACACACACACACACACACACATGCATATCTTGCTATATCACTTAGTAAAACACCAGGATTCTTTCTCAAGTGTCCTGGGGCATCCAGAGTTCAGCTCCAGGGCATCAGGTAACAGGAGGTGGGCTGAAGCTTGAAGAAGTCAAATGTTACCCATTTCACATTGTTGCCAGAGGGCCTGCCTGAGTTCTGCAGAGGAGAGTGATGTTAGGGACCCTTAGCACCCAGTGCCTGAAGCCTGATCCCCTAACATCATGGAGGAGGAAACTGAGGTGCATGGCGTCTGGAAGATAGGCGATCTGGCCCTCTTTGTTTTGTGCTCTGCCCCCCTCCCCCATCCAGTATAATAGTTTCTCTTAATGAGGAAAAGAAGGAAATCAGATAGGCTAGATATTGTGCCAAGGTCATTCAGGGCTTTTGTCCAAGTTCAGAACATTGCTGGCTCAGGAACCCACCTGAAACCTTCTTGACTAATGACATGGAGGCAAAGGTCTTCTCCAGAATTAAGCTCTGCCTCTGTAGAGAACGTTTCCAAGGGAAGACTTGTGGTTTAGTTTTGTTTGAGCTGGAAGAAGAGGGAAAAGAGAAAAGAATGGATGGAACTTTGAACTGTTTTCAAGGTCAAGCTATGGAACTGAGGTGCAAAGAGGCTAACACTATTGTGGGTGGATCTCAAAGGGTTTGATAAAGGCCTCTTGCTGTTTAAATACTCTGTGTTAGAGCTAGCAATCCGGGCTTTTAGCTGCCCCGGAAGCAAATACGGCCTGGGCAGGCTCTTCCTTCATTTTTCTTGGTAGCTGAAGGGGCCCATAGATATTTCACTTAGCTTGTACTGTGCAGGCCCATGAGTGTTTAGAAATAATTAAATTAGTTGCTGACATACAAAAAAGCTGGTTGGTTTCTCCCTTCTCCAAAAATAAAAAAATCTGGCCAGTGAGGCCCATATTCCCCTGTAGCAGCCAAGGGCTGGGAGCAGTGCGAGGCCGCTGCCTCTTCCCTTGGGGCACAAACCCTCAGCTGAGCCAGAGATGTCGCCCTGCCTGTTCCGGCCTCACCTCCTTTTCCCTGCTTGGCTTCCTTCTTCCCGCCCCGATGTCACAAGCAACTGGTGCCAAGGGGCCTCCTGACCCTCCTCTGCCTCTAGACTCGCCCCACTGATCCTGTTCTGTGTCTCAAAGCCTGCCTTTGCCCAGGTGGCGTCAGCTAACCGGTCGGTCTTACAGGCCCATCACTCCAGGGCTTACACTTTTCACTCTCCAAGAGCACTCTTTCGTTTTCCCATGGTCTTTATTCCTGGACCTACTGGAGAGAGTAGTACGAATTTTAGGCCAGAGGATAGGCGAAGTGGAGGGATTTGGGTACAGGTGAGCTTCTGGTCATGCCAGCCTAGGGGTTTGCTGTCTTTTCTTGAGAGCGGGACCACAAGATTGGAACACTGTAATTAGACAGTAGGGTGATGGAGCAGTTTACATCCTTCCCAAGAAAAGAGAGAAGGCTTCCCACCCCCACATCCATCTCCAGAGGTTCCCTCTAAGGAACCTCCCTCCAGACCAGCCTAGACTGGGAACAGGACACTCAAGCCCATCTGAGCCACCTGTGATGCCCGCGGGGCCCCGGGCCTCCTGGCAAAATGTCAGGCACTGCGTAGGGAAGCAAACGCCTCCTCCTCCTCCTGCACATGCAGCACCAAGGTCGCACCTGGCTGGGGGGTGGCCGAGGCGAGGAAGGGCAGGGCTCCGCAGCCCAGGGAGAAGGAGGGCTCCTGAACTTACGGTTTTGCCCCGCCTCTCCCCTGGCCCCCCAGCTGGCCCTGGATCGGTTCTGTACTATGATCATCAGACTGGCAGCTGGTTTAGTTCTGACAGCTTTTCCTTCTCCTTCTCCAAACTTCTAGCTTTAGGAAGTACTTAACAAGTCTCGTGTTTAAACGAGAACATGGCAGGGGCCGGAGAACTCTCAGGAACAATAGGCCGGGGACAATGACCTCCCTCAGGCTCCCCTAGCCTTTGTTCACAGCCCAGAAGGCACTGTGTGAACTTGGAAAAATCATTTTGTCATGTGGGAGACTGTGAGGGAAGGTGGAGAGAGAACAAAAAAGTTGGGAAGTGAGTTCTTAAAGCGAATGTATCCCTGGCAATTTCTCTAGATTTATAGGAACAGGAGACTTAAAGAGCTTAATTTCAAATTATTTAATGTATTATCACTCTACATGCATGGGTTCACAGTCCAGATTTAGATCCAAGGGGGGGAAAAAGTTGATAAGTTAAACTGAGAGTGTGCAACTCAACACTTAAAAATAAAATTGATAATTTGCTTAAGTATGAACATTTTGATTCTATAGGGAAATTATTAGGTGTCAGAAATGATTTGCATGACATCAGACCATATATTCTGACAGCCTGATAAGTGCTGTATTTCTGATGTCAAAGAGTTTGCAGTCTAACTGGGTTAAGAAGGCATGAATTTTTGAAAGGCGTGATAAAAATGTTTGCTAAACAGAGTCAGAATGTTTAGGAATGGCATTTTTTAGCAAATGTCAGTGCTATGAGTTTTTAGGACAAAGAGAAAATGAAATCCATCAAGAATGGTTTTGCTAAATTTGGCATTTACAATGTTTTACCTTCTACACAATGTCAATTTAGTGCTTGGCTGGACAGACGCTATATCTTATTTCTAACACCTGGAACATGCTGACACAGAATAAGCCCTTAATTCATGCTTGCTGAATGAACAAGTGAATGAATGAATGAATTCAGGTAAAGAAAGCAGACAGTTTCCACTGTTTTTAGGCATTCCTTGTGGGCACACTTCCCAGGAGAAGCAGATGCTTGCCAGAGTCACAAGCCTTCCCCATATTTGCCAAGACAGCGCAAGTCTGGAATAGCAATTATGCGACTTATAGCCTTGGACAAGTCCCTGCCCCATCATCTGTGAAGGAAAATCCGCTTCACGGGAGATAGTACAGGCCATGCTCTTACCCAGGTGCTATAAGGACACACACACAAATGAACCTGCTTTTGTTCAACGCATCCTAATTTGCATATAAGAAAATTATGCATTTACCTGCCCTAAGAGACTTTTCTAATTACTTTTATTCCTTTATATATGCAGCCCACATTTTAAAGCAGGAGACTGAAGGTCAGCCCCTGGGTCAGGAAGATCCCCTGGAGGAAGAAATGTCAATCCACTCCAGTATTCTCGCCCAGAAAATTCCACGGACAGAGGATCCTGGTGGGCTACAGTTCATTCGGTGGCAAAAAGAGTCACACGTGGCTGAACACACACAAACATTTTCACAAAAAATAAACTAAATAAAATAAATGTCATCCTTAGTAATGAAGTAATCTCTTTTCAAGTTGAAATAGAGTTGATTTACAATGTTTCAGATGCATGGCAAAGTGATTCCAGTATACGTAGATATATCTATTCTTTTTCAGATTCTTTTCCATTATAGATTATTACAAGATATTGAATATACCTACTTTTTAAAAACTTTATTTGGTTTTTCTCTTTCCAACTTTTAAAAAAGTGTGTTCAGGGATAAAGGGAATTTTCTGGAGCAACATCCACTGGCATGATGTCAGGAGAACCATCCCCGAGGACTCTGGCTCTGGCCGGGGGGTCCGTGCTCCCCGTGCTCCCCAGAGCAGGCCCCGTGGCTCCCAGCACACCCGGCATCAGGGCGGAGCGGGTTAAGCCTCGAGGTCAACATCGAGCAGCCTTCCGCTGGCAGCCGCCCCACTGTCGCGGTGCCCTGTGGCCCAGCTCTCCCCACCTCTGCTTCGCTGGAAGCAGGCCATTGGGGCGGCTCATTTTAGAGCTTGAGCTTATCAGTAAAAAGAGATTTAAGTGGACAGGTTCAAAATGGGGCAGTGCAAAGTCCAGGTAATTGGTCACGTCCCATCTCTTCTCCTGCATGAGCTCCACTGTTAAGCTAGTTTGCTTCCCCTATGAAGTGTGTGTGTGGGGGGGGGGTGGTGTTAAGAAATTTTGCAGCCACGAAAGATGACATTGCTCCCTCAACCCAGAGGGCTTGATTTCCAGGGAAGTTCTCTCATTCTGGGGAGCAGGGCTGTCTCTGGCCCTGCAGATCGAGGCAGGAAGCTGAAGGGGCTCTGCTGGGCAGGCAGACTTGGGGCAGGGGGTCTGTGTGGGGTGGTCTGGAGAATGCAGTGAGACCCTCCTGCCCTACTCCTTCCCCTGAAAGCTCCCGGGAATCAGATGATGCAAAAAAGCAAACCATCCTCCCTCCCTAACCAAAATACTTCTGTTTAAAAATCAAATGTATGGAAGGATGCACGTGGTTTAGTGTTTTTTGGTAGGGGCGAGATCGAACACGAGCTGGGCAAGGGGAAGGTCCATCAGGCACTCGGTTGGGAGGTAGCAAGGGTGGTGGTTAAAATGCAAACTGTGGTTCCACCCTGTACTAACTGTGAGTAATTTCAGCCTAAGTATCAGTTTTCTCACTGTTCACAGGGGATAATAACAGTATCAGCTCAGGAGGCCATAGAGAGGATTAAATATGATAATGTATGGTAAACCCTAGCAAAGTGGGTGGCGCACCGTGAATGCTCAACAAGCAGGAGCCATTACTAATAATAATAATATTACTACTAATATGTGGTAGAAAAATAATGATATATGTTTAGAACATTCTTGTTGGACTTGCCTGGTGGTCCAATGGTTCAGAATCTGCCCACCGCTGCAGGGCATGTGGGTTTGATCCCTGGCCTGGGAAGATTCCACATGCCTCGGGGCAACTAAACTGGTGAGCTGCATCTATTGAAGCCCACACACCCTAGAGCCTGTGCTCCACAAGAGAAGCCGCCACAGTGAAAAGCCTGTGAACCACAAGAAAGAGTAGTCCCTGCTCACCACAGTGAGAGAAAACCTGTGCAGAGCCAAGAAGACTCGGTGCAGCCAAAAATAAACACATTTAAAAACAAACAACATTATTGTTCATCAAGTCTAGCTGTTATGATGGCAGAGTTAGGAAAACCATCTCCCTGGGGGCTTCTGAGGACTCAGTCGTCAGATTGTACCTGGGCTGGCAGCTCCATGTTCAGACACGGAGACCATCCTAGATGCCCACACAGCGCTGGACTGCTCTCCGAGGGCATTGCCTGATGCTAGCTTATTTGCTCTGTACAGTAACTCTATGAAGAGGTTTTATAGAAGAAGAAATGAAAGCTCAGAGAGGTGCCCCAAGTCTGCCTGTTTAAATATAGAGCCAGGAGTAAGGTCTCCCACATTTCAGGCAGATTCGTTACCAGCCGAGCCGCCAGGGAAGCTCAAGAATACTGGAATGGGTAGCCTATCCCTTCTCCAGGGGATCTTTCTGATCCAGGAATCGAACCGGGGTCTCCTGCATTGAGGCAGATTCTTCACCAGCTTAGCTACCAGTTGAATCCCAAAATATAGTTTCACTCACTACAGATTCTGTGCTCTTCTCATTAGACCAGTGTTCAAAACAAAAATTCCATGGCCCTAAATCCCTAAATTCCACAGATTCTGATTATTGGCCAGGAATTTTTTTCTAAGTGCTAGGCAGCTTGGAGAATTTCCAACTCACAGCTTCTTTGTTATCTTTGATTTTTCAAATGAACTAAAAATTGGAAATGGGAATCTAACGGAGAGAGGGGAGGGGTGGAAACAGGAGGCCAGTCTGACCAGGAGGAGGCCTGGCGCACCCCAGGTAAACCCCGTGGCTGTCGGCGCGCATCCGGAGCCGGGGAGGAGCGGCTTCCATTGAGAAGAGCATCCACGGGCCGGGCACTATTCCGAGCCCCTGAGTACATCCACACACAGTTTTGTCCCATCCTCGAGACCATCCTCTGATGTCATCCAGCTCCATTTTACAGACGAGAAACCGGAAGCGCGGAGTCACTTAGGCAAGCCCACCTCTTTGCTCAAAGCAGCTGGTGAAGTACTGCTGGTTCTACTCATAGAACCAATTCACCGCCTGGCTGAGGGCGGCAGTGAGGCTCAATGGAATGGGTCGGAGACCTTTGGGCAAGGAGAAGGGCAGGGCTCCCCGGGACCTGAAGCACACCTGTGGCTGCCTCCTTCCTCTCATCCCCAGAGCTGAGGTGGGCCACACTCCTGTCTAAGATTCATCCTCCCACCGTGCTTGAGGTTGCATGCTTTCTGGTCTCTTCTAGAGCTTTCTGGAAGCAGTGATTAGTGCCTTCTTTTCTTCACCACCTTTAACTTTTTCCTCTATCAGTTCCTTCTCAGTGATCTGTGAATAGGGTTAGGTGAGCCTGTCTTTAACAATTCTTGACCTTCACACAGCCTAAATCTGCTAAAACTGATTTCATCCCTCAGCCTACCCCAAATCTTCTCCCCTGTGTTCACCATCTCAGTAATGGTAGCATTCGTCTGGATGACCAGAGCAGAAATCTCGGCATCATTTTTGGCCCCTCCCTCTCAGTCACTTTGTCAGCCAATTCATTGCCTCGTTCTAGATGGCACCCTATAAATGCCTCTCAAACATCACATCTCTCCTCTGTCACCACCTTCAGCCGTCCTCATGCTGGATCAGCGCGGTCGGGATGGTTTTCTCCTTTTCTAGTTTTGTCAACCTCCCCCAGGTTCTCTACATGACAGCAAGAGAGATCTTTACAAACAGAAAGCCGATCCTGCCATTCCCTTGCTTAAACCCTGCAGTGCCTCTGCTAAATCCTCAACTGAAGACTAAAGGACGTGGAGGGACACAGACTTTGGTGATACGGTCCTGCTCACTTCTCCGGACTACTGCCCCTCTCCCCCCAGAACCCTCATCCCTCCCACCAGCCAACTGGGCCAGTTCTCCTGACCCTCCAGCACAGTGTCACCTGGCCCAGAAATTCTCCTCTAAACGCTCCTGTGTGCTTGGACCCTGATAGCATTTACTCACCATGTGATAACTTTTTTGTATCCTGAACTACAGAAAGCACCTTCTCCTTGAGGATAGGGACAGTGTCTTATCCATCAGTATCTATTCTTCATCCCATACCTGGCATTTGGATAAAACTTGGGCTCCAAAATCACTGCAGATGGTGACTGCAGCCATGAAATTAAAAGACACTTGCAAGCAACCTAGATGCCCATCAGCAGATGAATGGATAAGGAAGCTGTGGTACATATACACCATGGAATATTACTCAGCCATTAAAAAGAATTCATTTGAACCAGTCCTAATGAGATGGATAAAGCTGGAGCCCATTATACAGAGTGAAGTAAGCCAGAAAGATAAAGAACATTACAGCATACTAACACATATATATGGAATTTAGAAAGGTGATAACGATAACCCTATATGCAAAACAGAAAAAGAGACACAGAAATACAGAACAGACTTTTGAACTTTGTGGGAGAATGTGAGGGTGGGATATTTCAAAAGAACAGCATGTATACTATCTATGGTGAAACAGATCACCAGCCCAGGTGGGATGCATGAGACAAGTGCTCAGGCCTGGTGCACTGGGAAGACCCAGAGGGAATCGGGTGGAGAGGGAGGTGGGAGGGGGGATCGGGATTGGGAATACATGTAAATCCATGGCTGATTCATATCAATGTATGACAAAACCCACTGGAAAAAAAAAAAATAAAAAAAAAAAAATAAAAGACACTTGCTCCTTGGAAGAAAAGCTATGACCAACTGAGACAGTGTATTAAGAAGCAGAAAGGTTACTTTGCTGACAAAGGTCTGTCTAGTCAAAGCTATGGTTTTTCCAGTAGTCATGTATGGTTATAAGAGTTGGACCATAATGAAGGCTGAACACCAAAGAATTGATGCTTTTGAACTGTGGTGTTGAAGAAGACTCTTGAGAGTCCCTTGGACAGCAAGGAGATCAAACCAGACAATCCTAAAGGAAATCAACCCTGAATATTCATTGGAAGGACTGATGCTGAAGCTGAAGCTCCAATACTTTGACCACCTGATGTGAAGAACTGACTCATTGGAAAAGACCCTGATGCTGGGAAAGATTGAAGTCAGGAAGGAGAAGGGGATAACAGAGGATGAGATTGTTGGATGGCATCACCGACTCAATGGACCTGAATTTGAGCAAGTTCTAGGAGTTGGTGATGGACAGGGAAGTCTGGTGTGCTGCAGTCCATGGGGTCGCAAAGAGTCGGACACACCCAAGCGACTAAACAACAACAACAACCATAGATATGGGTTGGATGAATAAGTGACCCAGCAAGGCCGTGAGGGGAAACCAGAAGCTCATCAGAAGGACTTTGGAGCTCAGAGTACACAATGTTTTCCTCATTTAGGGGCTAAGTTGGCAGCAGAGATGGACTGAAATGTCCAGAGGAAGCCCCTGAAAGCTAATACCTGCTGAACTAGCCTCTTTGTAAACCTTGCTGTTAATTATTATCTCTTCATTTCTGTAGTAATCCTATAACGTAGAGACTGTTTTTGCTCTCATTTTACAGATGAGGAAACCAAGGCTCAGAGAAGTTAAAGAATTTGCTGAAAGTCACACGGTAGTGATCCTAAGATTCAAACCCTAGTCTATGTACCTTTCTCTACGTTACAATTTGGTTCCATAGCTTGCTCCTGCAACTGCCTCAGTCTGTTACACATGTGGACTATTTAGGGAGTTCTTATGACTCCACATGCAGAGATAAAACTAGGCAACAGCTTGTAAGAAGGACAAATTTCCCACCAGACTTGGCACACTCATGCTAAGAATCTGGGTGTCTTTGTTTAGCATCTAACTGGACTCAAGATTCTGTAATCCCGGACTTTGAGACTGGAGAGGACCTGGGCAGTCCTTTTATCCAGGTCCATCCTTTGACACATGAAGGGCCCAGTGCTCTGCCCTTTGAGTCTCCTGATCCTCCGGCCAAGCTTTGCCATGCTGGTGCTTGATCATGTATATTTGAGTCTTAATAAAACAGCTCTCTAAATACTTCAAACCACACTTGTCAGAGAAAAAATTTCAACTTCCTTAATGGCCAGATGTCATTACATCAGTGGGCCTGGACTGGCTGGAACCAGGAAGTTCAGGGGAAAGCAGGACTTCGGGTGAAATGGGGTTTCGATGGTGAGGGCGGCCCAGGGGTGGGGGCGAGCTGGAATTCTCTCCCCATACGACCTTCCTTTTCACAAACATCAGGGAAAAACAAGACGGGACTTCAGAAAGCTTTGCTGAACACATACCTGGTAGCAGGAACTGGAGAAGTTGTCCTTGGGTGCTTATGATCCAAAAGGCAGATAGATGTGAGTGCAGTAATTAGACGCCATAAACATCTAAGGGGAAAATACCCAGAGGAGGGCACCAAGGGCTTTGCCTTGGAAGTCAGGGAAGGCTTCCTCTAGGAAGTGGCCCCCAGCTGGGCTTGGAAGGAAAAACAGCAGAGGAGGCAGGTCATTTCAGACGGAAGAGCAAAGCAGGGGCTGAGGGTTAGTTTAACGAGAGTGCCCATGAAAGCAGCGCTGCTCGGAGTGTGGAATGTGTACCAGGAGCATAAGGGTCACGGGGTGGGGGGAAGTGTTAGAAATGTAGAAATGTAATCACTGGGCCCCACACATGAACCTACTGGATCAGAACCACTGGGAATGGGCCCTGCAATCTGCGTGACTTAACAAGCAGCCCAGGTGATTCTGACGTTCCCTAGACGTTAAGGCCCATGGAATCAGAGCATCCCTAATTGGAAGTCCAGAGCATCCTTGCTTCCCTGGGGGGGCTTTGGCGCAGAGACAGCTGCAGGCGGAGCGTGGGTGCTGGCACTCAGGTTCCCTTCTGAAACACCCCCTGTGCTCCGGTCCTTCCCAGACTCAGCCAAGCATCATACATTGCACTGTGTACGTTATGGCGGTTTCGCCTCCTCATCTGCGAGGCCCTAGAGCGCCCGGCTTCCCTGTGATTCTAGGTACTGACCGTGTCACTATGAGCCACACAGCCGTGTCTCCAGGGGACTTGTCGTGTCTGCCAGGGCCCTGTGAGTGTTCCTTCTCGGAATTCTCACTTTCTTTGTGTCCTTAATGACTCAGACACCAGTCCCGGTGACCTTCCCAAACACCTCATCTGAAAGAGGCAGACACCCCTGTCTCACTCCCCGTACCCCAATCTTGCTTTGTTTTCTCCATCATGTGAATCTATCCTACGTTTTCCTTTCTACTTCTTGCCAGTCCTCCTGGCCACCAGTAAAATGTGAGGTTCATGAGGACAGAGGCTTGTGTGGTTTTTATCTCATTGGTGTAGTCTGCATGCGAAGACATAGCCTGGCATAGAAGATGTGCCCCATGTGTCCAATGAATGAACGGTTTACCGGTTCTGCACGTGTGGCTCCAGTTATAATTGATTAAGCCAGGAATGAGTCCCTAATTGAGGGGCAGCTTCCCACTGCTGGGGCAATGGCCTTGGAGGGGGTCTGGCATGAAAGTCATGGTGACAGGCTGACCCCGTCAGGCCCCACTGGGAGACATGGGGAGGGAAGCTGACAGTGGGATGGGATCCAAGAAAAGAGCCACAGAGACAAGGCCACAGAAGCTCCAGGCAGAGAAGTAACAGGAGTGGAGACAGAGAAAAGCTGCGTCATCTTCACGGTGGAGAAACCATGATTATCGGGTCTGATAATCCCAGAGAAGAGCTCGGAAATGCTGGGTGAGATGGGGTGGGGAGGGGCGTGGGGAGTGCTCGTCTATGCTGGATGATGTCCTCGGGGGCTTCGCAGGCCGGCTGTATGGCCTTCCTTCACTCTCTGCACATCCTCCAAACAGCTTTCCATCAGCTGCGATAACCGGCGGGTACCTGGCTCCTTCAACAAAGGCACCTGCTGCCCAGCCCAGCCCCTGGCCGGGGAGGGACTCCGAGTGATCCAGCTGGCCTGGCCCTCACTCCGGGGAAGGCACCTGCCCTGGGGTAAAGTGCCGAGGGCCAGGCTCTGGGGAGTGTCTTTGCCCCTCCCCGGAGGCAAGGCCCAGCTGAGCTGCTCCTTCTAAAGGGCAGCAATATGGAGGGGGCCTCGGGCAATTACACTTTACACAGGCCCTTTCCCTTTATGACTATGCAGGGAGAAGGTCAGGGAGAGGCCTTGTTGCTCAGCCAAGTCTGCAAACAAAATCCCATGTTTGCTGTTCCAGGGTGTCCTTGGAGCGGCTCCTCTGAGGCAGGCTGGGGGGTGAGGCGCGGGGAGCCAGCGGTGGATGGTGTGGGGCAAGGAGCGTCACCCCTGCCCCCATCCCCACTCGGCTGTTACCTGATCCGTCACAGGCCCCGGGCCCTCCCCTCTGCCTGCTTCCTGCGTCATTTCCCAAGGACATCTGTGGAAATCTGCCCGTCCACCCCGACGGAAGCCCAATTTTTCTGGAGTTGCTAGCACAACTCTGAAAACATTTTATTTTGGCTCTGCTTAACACTGAGATTGTTGGGGTTCATATCTTTTTCTTAAATGGAAAACATTCTGAACAGATGGCATGATAACAAAAACTCGTTTGTTCTGCGAATATTTATGAAGTTCCAGTAAGTGTCAGGCACTGGACCAGAAGTGGAGAAGACAGCGGTGACAAGACAGAAACGCCTGCCCTCCCTCAGTCCCTGTCAATGGGAGAGACAGGTAGTAAATAGATAGTGATAAACGGGAATACCATGAAAGAAGAAGTACAAGATAGGACTGGAGCTTATCACGTGGAGACTGGACCTAGGCTGGGAGTCTGAAGAAACTTTATTGAAGAATGAGTATATGTGTTAGCCTACTAAAGAGGGTGTAGAAAGTGTTCCACACAAAGGAATGTATTTGTAGGTTAGAGAGGAGATAGGTATAAAAAAAGACAGAAGCCCAGTGTGGC
The DNA here is from genome assembly GCF_019320065.1 of Cervus canadensis. NCBI lineage: Eukaryota > Metazoa > Chordata > Mammalia > Artiodactyla > Cervidae > Cervus > Cervus canadensis. Next base: position 6,893,959 of record NC_057391.1, on the reverse strand, counting down.
TGAACTAGACACGAAGATGGAAGCAGTGGGAGACATTAAATACATTTGCGGAAAAACAGAACAAGCTTTGCTCTTCACCCCCTCCAGAATTTGGCATTCAATAATCAACAATCAAATGAGCTTCCCTTTCCCCAACCCTGCATGGCAAATGGTTTTAGCAGTTCAGGGCAAACAGACAGACTAATGATCACACTCTGAGTGTCTGTCACTGTCCACAGTTCATCTAGAAGAGTTGGCCATGGAGCCTGTCCCGCAGGCCAGTCCCCCTGGTCCAAGGAGGGGTTCCTGACCAGACAGGCCAGTGGTCAGTCCTGTCAGTGGGCTATGCAACGACCTATTTCAAAAGCTCTGTCAAACAGAGGCAGCCTGTGCTACATGCGATGCACAAACCGATAAGAACCTGAATTCTTATTTAAAGGGGCTATTGAACAAGAAGCATCATACAGAATTGGTCCATAGCAGCAAAGCGGGAGTAACAGAGGCAGGGAGTTGCCAAGACAACACAAAGCTGAGATGCTCGGTGTGAAGCCCAAAGCCTGCTGCAGAGTGTCGTCTGGGCCCCAAGACAGTTCCGTCTCCACGAGGCTTGGCTGTGCTGTTGAGGGTCCTGTCTTCCTGTCTCTCCACAGATCCCTTACAACGAACCTCACTCACCTCCTGGGTCCTGCTTCTTACGCTGGAGAGCTAGACTCCACAAAGTGGGCTTTGACATCCGACATCTGGCTAAATTTTCACTTTTACACCAATTGCTTGGTTTACAGCTTTAGAATCAAAGTTTTTTGGGCTTTCTCCATTTTCTACCAGTTTTCTTTTTACTCATGTTTTGAGTATTAGATTAACTCACTGTTTCAGTTCAGTTCAGTCATTCAGTCATGTCTGACTCTTTGCAACTCCATGAACCACAGCAGGCCAGGCCTCCCTGTCCATCACCAACTCCCAGAGTCCACCCAAACCCATGTCCATTGGGTCAGTGATGTCATCCAACCATCTCATCCTCTGCCATCCCCTTCTCCTCATGCCTTCAATCTTTCCCAGCATCAGGGGTTTTCAAATGAGTCAGCTCTTTGCATGAGGTGGCCAAAGTATTGGAGTTTGAGCTTCAGCATCAGTACTTCCAGTGAACACCCAGGACTGATCTCCTTTAGATGGACTGGTTGGATCTCCTTGCAGTCCAAGGGACTCTCAAGAGTCTTCTCCAACACCACAGTTCAAAACCATCAATTCTTTGGTGCTCAGCTTTCTTTATAGTCCAACTCTCACATCCATACATGACCACTGGAAAAACCACAGCCTTGACTAGATAGATCTTTGTTGACAAAGTAATGTCTCTGCTTTTTAATATGCTGTCTAGGTTGGTCATAACTTTCCTTCCAAGGAGTAAGTGTCTTTTAATTTCATGGCTGCAATCACCATTTGCAGTCATTTTGGAGCCCAGAAAAATAAAGTCAGCCACTGTTTCCACTGTTTCCCCATCTATTTGCCATGGACTGATGGGACCGGATGCCATGATCTTCATTTTCTGAATGTTGAGCTTTAAGCCAACTTTTTCACTCTCCTCTTTCACTTTCATCAAGAGGCTCTTTAGTTCTTCTTCACTTTCTGCCATAAGGGTGGTGTCATCTGCATATCTGAGGTTATTGATATTTCTCCTGGCAATCTTGATTCCAGCTTGTGCTTCATCCAGCCCAGTGTTCCTCATGATGTACTCTGCATTTAAGTTAAATAAGCAGGGTGACAATATACAGCCTTGACGTACTCCTTTTCCTACTTCGAACCAGTCTGTTGTTCCATGTCCAGTTCTAAGTGTTGCTTCCTGACCTGCATACAAGTTTCTCAAGAGGCAGGTCAGGTGGTCTGGTATTCCCATCTCTTTCAGAATTTTCCACAGTTTATTGTGATCCACACAGTTAAAGGCTTTGGCATAGTCAATAAAGCAGAACAGATGTTTTTCTGGAACTCTCTTGCTTTCTCAATGATCCAGTGGATGTTGGCAATTTGATCTCTGGTTCCTCTGCCTTTTCTAAAACCAGCTTGAACATCTGGAAGTTCACAGTTCACGGATTGCTGAAGCCTGGCTTGGAGAATTTTGATCATTACTTTGCTAGTGTGTGAGATGAGTGCAATTGTGTGGTAGTTTGAGCATTCTTTGGCATTCCCTTTCTTTGGGATTGGAATGAAAACTGACATTTTCCAGTCCTGTGGTCACTGCTGAGTTTTCCAAATTTGCTGGCATATTGAGTGCAGCGCTTTCACAGCATCATCTTCCAGGATTTGAAACAGCTCAACTGGAGTTCCATCACCTCCACTAGCTTTGTTTGTAGTGATGCTTCCTAAGGCCCACTTGACTTCACGTCCCAGGATGTCTGGCTCTAGGTGAGTGGTCACATCATCGTGATTATCTGGATCATGAAGATCTTTTTTGTATAGTTCTGTACAAAACTCACTGTTTAAGCAAATACAATTTATTTTCCCAATACAGAGAAGAGTGAAAGCTGTGTGTGAAAGATGTTAGTCCTTACTTTCCAAAAGTGGCAACCCACTCCAGCATTCTTGCCTGGAGAATCCCATGGACAGAGGAGCCTGGCAGGCTACGGTCCATAGGGTCACAGAGAGCTGGACACAAAAGAAGTGGCTTGGCAGACATGCATGCACGTAGGAGACAGACTAAGCACCCGAACCCAGTCTCTTCCCCTCTTCCTTCATCATTTTTCCTACACTGTGCTGCCTCTTTCATTCATTAAATATGTATCAGACAGTGTCTACTCTGGGGAGGTATATAATTTAAGTTGATATTGTTCTCAAGAGGTTTGTGGTTGAGGTGAGGAATCAGACAGGAGCATTAATGATGATAAACTGAGTGACAAGTGATATTCCAGAGGTGTGCCCTGGTGTCTTGAGAGCTCAGAGGAGGGGCCGCTACATCAGACTTCAAGGGCTGCCCAGTGATAGTCAAGGACAACGTCTTAGAAAAGGTGACCTTTGACCTGAGTTTAAAGGATAAGCTGCAATTCAGCAGATAAAGGAGCAGGGAAAGGCTTTTTAGGTCAAGGGAACAACATAGGGCTGACAAGGCATGACCGGTTTGGGGAATCACAAGCATGTTTTTTTCATTATGGCTAAAGTAACTTTGAATGTTGTGTAGGGTTGCCAGATAAAAAATACAACTTATCCAGTTAATCTGAATTTCAGAGAAACAATAAATCCTTTTTGAGCGTAAGTATGTGCCATGCAGATTTAACTGATATCTATGTTTTTATTTGCTAACTCTGGCAGTCCTAATGTTAGGGAATAGCAGAAAATAAGGCCAAGCCGGTAGGCACAAGGCAGCCGTGGAGTTTGCGCTTTCAGCCAAGGACTCAAACTTTTTCCTGAAGGCCATCTGGTGCTCTCCAGGAACATGATATATGGGAGTGCTTTGACAGGACTTGCATTTCAGAAAAGTTTAGAGACTAGATTGGAATAGGCTGGGTAGCAAGCAGAAAACCAATTAGATGGTGTGGAAGCTTGCTACTTCTGCCCTTAAACACAGTTCACCTTCTCTCCTAGTGAGACCCTGGCATCTCAGTTAAAGACCACTTTCACAGTCTCCTTTTATGCCGCATGTTCAGTAGTCCTGAAGGGAAGGGCCATGTGCTACTTCTGAATTTTGCCACTAAAACGATTGGGCATCTGCAATCTGATCCCCTCCTTTAAACTAGAACCCGGATGTGTGGGAAGTCAGCTTTACCCAGTGGACAGGGACCATGCCCGAGGGTCTAGGGATGATGAAGCAAGAAGACAGAAGGAACCTGGGTCCCATAGTGACCCTTCGAAGCCAACCGGGCCACTCTCCCTCCTCAGCACTGTCCTCTGAGAGAGAATACACTTCTACCCTATTTGAATCTCTGCAGTTTTGCATCTCTTTGTTTTGGCAATTTTATTTGTATCCTAACTCTTACAAAAGGCACGTGTGAAGACTCAAGAAAGAAAACATTTCCATTGAGATTTAATAAATTCTCAAAGTTCTAAGTCTGCTAACATTTTACTTTTGCTTCACCATATTTTAATTATTGACAGTTTTTAATCATATTGTGAGTTTCTATTAGCTTTAATGCTTCATGAATTTAATTGAAACTGGTAAGGTCGCGCTACTGGTAAAGAACCTGCCTGCCACTGCAGGAGATGTAAGAGATGCGGGTTCAGTCCCTGGGTCAGGTAGATCCCCTGGAGGAGGAAATGGCAGCCCACTCCAGTATTCTTGCCTGGGAAATCCCATGGACAGAGGAGCCTGGTGGGCTACAGTCCAAAGGGTCGCACAGAGTCAGACATGGCTAGTGACTTAGCACAAGAAACAGGGCAGGAGATATGGAATTTACTTCAAAACTTTTCACTGGGGGGCTTCCCTGGTAGCTCAGTAGTAAGGAATCCGCCTGCCAATACAGGAGACAGGGGTGCAAGAGACATGGGTTTGATCCCTGATCCGGGAAGATCCCATATACCATGGAGCAACTGAGCCCGTGCCCCTCCACTACTGAGCCTGCGCTCTAGAGCCCAGGGCCCGCAACTACTGAGCCCAGTACCACGGCTACGGAAGCCAGTGCCCCCCAGGGCCCGTGCTCCGCAGCCAGAGGAGCCACTGAGATAAGAAGTCTGCACCCTGCAGGTAGGGAGTAGCCCGGCTCACCACAGCTAGAGAAAAGTCCTCCCAGCAGCAAAGACCCAGCACGGCCAAAAATAAATAAATACAATTATTAAAAAAAAAAAAAAAAAACTTTTCAGGTTGGAAGGAAGAGCAATGTATTTAGCTGAACTATTTCATAACTATTTTGCATTAGCATTACCCAGCCATGACCTCTGTGATAAAGAATAGTCTCCCTTGCCCTGTGGGAATTAGTGAAAAATGTCAAGATCAGAGCTTAGTACTGACAGTGAGCACAAGAGACGGTGAGTCTATGGCAGCTTGACGTTTACAGGTGTAGAAATAGTGGTTATCTATCACTCCTCAGACATGCTAAAATCAGAAAATAACAAGTAAACAAAGGCCTTCTGGGCCGTGGTTTAGCTCCCAATCATATCAGTAGGGTGGGGTTTTTTTTTTTTAATCTAAAGAGTATGAAAAATGTGCATTTTAACCATGTATTAAAAATTGCTATATACGCAAAGCAATCTCTAGCTTTAGTGCAATCCCTATCAAAATCCCAAAAGCATTTGTCACAGAAATAGAACAAGCAATCCCAAAATTTGTATGGAACTACAAAAGATCCCAAATAGTGAAAGCAATTTTGAGAAGAAAGATCAAAGCTGGAGGTAACACGTTCCTTGGTTTCAAAGTATATTACAAATATATACTCATCAAAACAGTAGATAAAAACAGACAGCTAGGTCAATGGAATAGAATAGAGAGCCCAGAAATAAATCCACACATATATGACACATTATTTTATAACAAATGAGCTGCAAATATACAGTGGGAGAAAATGGTGCTGGGAAAACCAGACAGCCATAGCCATATGTTTGTTTTTTTTTTTTTATAGCCATATGTTAAAGAATAAAACTGGACCACAATCTTATACCATACATTATACATATATATGTGTGTGTGTGTGTATATATATGTACAATGGAATGTTATTCAGCCATAAAAAGAAGAAAATCTTGCCATTTGCAACAACATCGTTGGACCTAGAGGGCATTATGCTAGGTGAAATAAGCCAGACAGAGAAAGATAAATACCATATGATGTCACTTACATGTGTAATCTAAAACAAAACCAACCAAATAAGACCCCCAAACAAACAAACAATAAATAGCTAAACTCATAAATACAGAGAAGAGAGTAGCAGTTGCAAGAGTTAGGTGTTGGTGAAATGGGCAAAGGGGGTCAAAAGCACAGCCTTCCAGTTATGAAATAAATAACTCAGGAGGATATAATGTACAGCATGGTGACAATTGTTAACAATATCATATTGCATGTTTGAAAGTTGCTAAGGGTACAAATCTTAAAATTTCTCATCACAAGACAAAATATTTTATAACTTCGTATGGTGATAGATGTTAACTAAACCTATTGTGTGATCATTTTGCAATAAATACAAATATTGAATCATTATATTCTACACCCTGAACCAATATAATGTTATATGTCAATTAAACTTCAATTAAAAAAAATAAAAAATTGCTTCAAAAAATTTTAACCATTTGTTTGTTTACATATAAAGGGAAAGATATTTTTTCACATATCCAAAATACAGAAGTGACAGTGTCACATTGGAAATGAAAAATGGTTTTATGCAGCAATTTTTAAAATTATACATAATTAACCGCCTACTCACCAAAAATGGCTTTCCCTCTTTTTGACCAACTTTGAGTCACTTTCATTAGCTTTATACTCAGCTGAAAATGACAGAAAACTTTATCACCATTAGGAAGTCAAGTACCTTCTAGTCTCTTGCTTCGCCATCCTCGATTGGGCTTCAACCCCATGGTCTGAAATGACTAATGAGATCCAGTCATCAAGTCAATGTTCCAGGCAGCCTGACCTTTTTGGAAATTATACACATTTCCACTTTCATCCCCTTGCCTAGAACTTAGACATATGGCTACTTTTGTCTACAAGGGAAGTTGGTGTTTATTCTGTGACTAGATATCTAGCTAAGAGCAGGACATCTATTGCTAAAAAAAGAAGAAAACAGATATAGGGGCCATTAGGAGTGGCAGTTAGGGACCTCAGGGGCTAGATGATATAAATATTCAGGAGGGAGTGCTTTTAAAAATTATACCATAATAATGATACTGACTCCCCTAAAAAGGTCAAGTGACTTTCATTTACTACTACAGGGCATAACATTGCCACTGGTCTTAATGGAGAATAACTGCCCAAAGAGAGGCAATGCTAGCTGGAGACAGGGAGAATGAACGTTCAGAACAGAATCAGGGCCGCTGTCTGGCCTGGTTAGCATCAGTGGGCAGACAGGAGACCGTTCTGTTCTGCTCTGCGGCCGTTCCCAGCACCAACTGCTCAGGTCGCCTGATTCTTATCTCTTGGAATCAGGACAAATCATGTTTTGAAGAGTTGAAACTTGGGCTGTGGGAAATTTAAAGGAGCCTGCAGTTTAAAATCAGATGAGCACATCGGGGTAATAAAATACAGTGTCCTCCAGAGACTGAGTGTCTAAACCTTCCTCATCTTGCTGGGCTCCCACCTCACATGGTGGGTCAGAGCTGTTATTTCATACCATAGAATTTATTCCATTGAAATAAAGATGAGTGGTCGGAAAAAGAGCCTTCAGTTGCTAGTGGAAAGTGGCTTTTAAATGAAGCTTATGTTTCCCCAATTAAACTGTAATTTGAAAATGACTCATTCATTTGCTTGTTGATTCACTGGGTCAAGCATTGCTTGGATGACTTTGCACACTGGCAGGTCTACAGTGATGACCTTGAAAACCCTGGTCAATTCTGATAGATTTGCATGTGTCCATGGGTCCTATGGACTCTATAGGTTTCTTGGTTTTTCATTTAGCTGAGAAAGAGCATTGAGTTTGGAAGCTGGAGTTCAAGTCAGCCCCCGTGGACCCTTGGGCAACTCTCTCAATCATATGGAGCCCAGCTGGCTCAACTGCATGCTTTATGGTTGAGTCAGGTATGGGGTCTTAAGTCTAATACCTGCAGTGGTTAGGCACGTAACACAAGTAAGTGAAGTGGACGTTGGCTTAAGAAAATCAGAAGCAGAGGTCTGTTTTGCTTTTCTCTGAACTCAGGTTTAAGGAAAACAAGAATGTAAACCTAATGATCAGTGGTCACCATCACTCAGCTTCAAAACCAGAGAAGCTCCAGGGAGCAGTGGGGGCTGGGGTCACCTGCAGACACCAGGCCCCTCCCAGGTGGGGCTGCTCTTGCTTGTCTTCAGTGGGGAATGTGCGCCGAGTGCCAAGAGGTCTTCTGCATTTTCAACAAAATTGAGAAATATGGATGTTTTTCTTTTTTTTTGGATGTTTTTCTTTTGTGAAATTTTCTATTTTCTGATTTGGAAGCAACTCATTCAAATCTTTCAAAAAAAATCTAGTGCCAGTCAATCCTGAACAGGCCAAACCCCACAAGCTTGGTTTGTAGGGCGGCCCACTGTTTCTGGGTCACACCGAGGTCCCTGGAGCAGTGGTTCTAAAGTCAGGATTTCTGACCCGCCAAGAGCTTCAGCAGGTCAAAATCCCCATTAATTACACGCTAAGTTTGGTGAGTATACATTTTAGGGGAAGAGGACTTACAGGTTTTGGCAAAATTAAGAACCCATGACTAGCAAACTTTTAAGACCCACCATGTTACCAGCATTTATTTTCAGAATGCCAAGCAGTTTGTGATAATGTAATCAGACCCTTGTGATAATTACATTATCTGTAATCAGATAATGTAATGAATGAGGTCCCCTCATTCATACAGCAAGAGTTACTGAACATTTATGATGTGCAAGGCACATTCAAGGCACTGGAAATATAGAAGCAAGTAAAAGAGACCAAGTCTTTGTTCCCATGAAATGTACGTTCTAGTTGAAAGACACAGATAATATCTATAAAAAGAAGATATCTATTAAGTCAGATGGTGATGAGGGCCATGCAAATTCAGAGGCAGAGCGACAAGGTGGGGCGGAGGGGCATTTTAGGGGGAGTAAAGTGCCAAGTCCTCTCTGTTAAGATTTTACCTGAGCAGAGACCTGGCTGATGTAAAGAAGCAAGCTGTGTACATTTCAGGAAAGAGCGTTTGGTAGGAAGGTGAGATAAGAACGAAGCCCTGAGGTGGGTGTGAACAGCAGTCCCTTACTAGAGCAGCAGGGTTAACTATACCTACTTCTTCTTCTCGAAGTCGCTCAGTCGTGTTCGACTCTTTACGACCCCGTGGACTGTAGCCTACCAGGCTCCTCCGTCCATGGGATTCTCCAGGCGAGAGTACTGGAATGGGATGCCATTTCCTTCTCCAGGGGATCTTCCCCGCCCAGGGATCGAACCCGGGTCTCCCACGTTGCAGGCAGACGCTTTAACCTCTGAGCTATACCTACTAAAGGGGTTTAAAAATGGCTCTGAGAATTTTAAAAAATAAAACAAGAATTCCTTCAAATCTTTTGCAGCAATTTTATCTCTTTATATTACTGAAGTCCAGTTTAAAAAACAGATCTAAGAAAGGAGGCCCACACCCACTAGCTGCCGGGGCCATAAACTGGCTCCGTTCTTCCTGAGAGCTGTCTAGTAAATTTAACAAGCATTACAAAACTGTTCACACCCGTGACGTGGTCACGTCACTCTGTGGAATATTTCTACAAGGCAAAAGAGGGGGGAAAAGGTCTGAATCTACCAAAATGTTTTTAGCAGGGCCCGGTACAATACAAATAAAAAGTTTCAAACAACCTTAACCCTCAAAAATGGGATGAAAAGAAGCAAAAATAAACAAATAATGAATTTCACCATGCTTGGATTCTATAGAGCTGTTAAACGACAGGCAAGAACAACATTAATGAGTGGAAATATACATGAAAACTGTAAAGTGGGGAAAACAAGCTACAGCCCTATGGATTTACGTTCATCCAAAATAACAGAGACCAAGAGAGAATCTGGAGGGACACAAAGAAATCTACGGTTCAGTCAGCTCTCTTTGGGTGGAGTTGCTAAAGCTCATGCTGAATCTTTAATTTTTTTCTGGTGTTGGGTTACGTGTCAGATTTTTTTTGAGCTGAGGTTTACCACCTGTGAAGTACCTTCCCTTTCTCGTGATGCTGAAAGGCACGGGGCTGTTGCGCAAGCACCAAACTCATCGTGTGATGGCGAGAACACTGCAAGTGGGGTCCACAGGGCACAGTCTGGCTGACGCTAACTGGAGCTGCGGGGCGACGCAGGGTGTTTACTATAGTTCTAGTATCTGCTCTACAGAGAGAGCTGCCAGACAGCACTGAAAACCAACAGCAGCTCCCGTGGAGGCGGCGAGAACATCAGTTGCTGCCCCCACGGTGGCCGGGGCACAGGAGAGCAGAAAGGTCTCTCTGCTGTGACAGTCCCACACCCTTCCTGATGCAGCCCAGCATCTAATTTTGCACTTGTCTCCTCGTGGGGTGAGGGGGCGCCTGGCTGATAGGTTTCCAAGAAAAGCGTTATCTGGTTGACATTGAGCTTTGAGACATGTTCTTGTCATTCAGGTCAACGGTCATCTCTTCAGAGAGGGCTTCCCAAGTCACCTGATCTAAAGTAGGTCTTGCCCAGTGAAGGTGGACACACCCCCGTGGGTTGGGCTCTATGTCATAGCTGTGTACACAGTCTTACAGAATCTTGTTAATTTAGTTGTGCATTCCTTTTACTGTCGGTCTTTCCCCATTACAATGTGGGCTTGGGACTTTCCTGGTGGTCCAGTGACTAAGACTCCAGCTCCCGAGGGAGGGGGCTTGGGTTCAATCCCCGGTCAGGGAACTAGATCCTACATGTCACAACTAAAGATCCCACGTGCGCCAATGAAGATTGAAGATCCCGCATGCTTCCGGGGCAGTCACATAAATTAATAAATATTAAAAACAGAACAAAATAATGGGGGCTTCTTGAAGACAGGAAGGACCATGTCTGTCATTTCTTATTCGTGCCTACAATGATTTCCAGTGCACAGGAGTTCCTCAGTATCTATTTATTTATTTTTTTAGGGAATTAACAAACAGACTTGAAACAATCAGCAGTTTGAGGTCTCTGGGCCCCTCAGCTCAGCTCATCTGGATGTCATTTCTCAAGCCAGCCTGGATGAAGGGGCTTACACCGGAAAATGAGAAGAAACTTGGCTGCTGTCTTCATTAGCATCTCAGCAGGAGCTGTAGGTTATCTGGGGCCCCAGGAAAAGGTTTGCGCTGGGGAGGGAGGGAGCCTGTTTCACTTCCCCTCATTGAAAAGCTCCCTGTGTCCCATATCCTCACTCTTCCTTCTTCCCTTCCTTTCCTTTGCCTCTGGAGAAGGAAGGCCAGCAGTCAGGTAAGCAATGGTGGACAAGCGGGAACCCAGTCACTGTACCTCCAGCAGATGGAGGGCCCTCAGGAAGGAGAAGGGCATACATGGAGGTTGGGCTGGGGAGCTGGTCACTCAACACATGCAGATTTGTGCTTGCTTAATTCTTGCATCATTTTAAACAGCTCACAAAATGACTCGAGGGAATAATGTCTCCTTGATTCCACAAAATGGGAACCTAGCATCAGAATGTCAGTTCAGTTCAGATCAGTCAATCAGTTGTGTCCTACTCTTTGTGACCCAAGGGACACCACACACCAGGCTTCCCTGTCCATCACCAACTCCTGGAGCTTACTCAAACTCACATCCATCGAGTCGGTGATGCCATCCAATCATCTCAGCCTTTGTCACCCCCTTCTCTTTCTGCCTTCAACTGTTCTCAGCATCAGGGTCTTTTTCTTATGAGTCAGTTCTTCGCATCAGGTGGCCAAAGTATTGGAGTTTCAGCTTCAGCATGAGTCCTTCCAATCAATATTAGGGTTGATTTCCTCTAGGAGTGACTGGTTTGATCTCCTTGCAGTCCAAGGGTCTCAAGAGTCTTCTCCAACACCACAATTCTAAAGCATCAATTCTTCGATGTTCAGCCTTCTCTATGGTCCAACTCTTACAACCATGCATGACTACTGGAAAAACCATAGCTTTGACTCTACAGACCTTTGTCAGTAATGTCTCTGCTTTTTAATATGCTGTCTAGGTTGGTCATAACTTTTCTTTCAAGGAGCAAGAATCTTAATTTCATGGCTGCAGTCACCATCTGCAATGATTTAGAGTCCAAGGAAATAAAGTCTGTCACTATTTCCATTGTTTCCCCATCTATTTGCCATGAAATAATGGGACTGGAGGCCATGATCTTAGCTTTATGAATCTGAGTTTTAAGCCAGCTTTTTCACTCTCCTCTTTCACTTTCATCACGAGGCTCTTTAGTTTCTCTTCACTTTCTGCCATGAGGATGGTGTCAACTGCATATCTGAGGTTATTGATATTTCTCCCGGCAATGTGATTCCAGCTTGGGCTTCATCCAGCCCAGCATTTCTCATGATCTACTCTGTACAGACTGGCAATACTGAACATCGACATTTTAGGAATCAGTGAACTAAAATGGACAGGAATGGGTGAATTTAATTCAGATGACCATTATATCTACTGCCCACTGTGGGCAAGAATCTCTTAGAAGAAATGGAGTAGCCCTTATAGTCAACTAGAGAGTCTGAAATGCAATACTTGGATGCAGTCTCAAAAATGACAGAATGATCTCTGTTCATTTCCAACACAAACCATTCAATATCACAGTGATCCAAGTCTATGCCCCAACCACTAAGGCCAAAGAAGCTGAAGTTGAATGGTTCTATGATGAACTACAAGACCTTCTAGAACTACCACCAAAAAATGATGTCCTTTCGTCATAGGGGACTGGAATGCAAAAGTAGGAAGTCAAGAGATACCTGGAGTAACAGGCAAGTTTGGTCTTGGAGTACAAAATAAAGCAGGGCAAAGGCGAACAGAGTTTTACCAAGAGAATGCACTGGTCATAGCAAACACCCTTTTTCAACAACACAAGAGACGACTCTACACATGGACATCACCAGATGGTCAATACCAAAATAAGCATATCTTTGGTAATCACTACTTACATTTATTGAAAGCTTAGTATGTGTCTGGCATTGTGTTAAGCACTTCACATGAACTCACAGTCCTAGGAGGTAGTTACTACCTTTTATTACTATACTGATGAAACCACTGAGGCACAGAGCAGTTAAGTAACTTGTCTGGGGTCATTCAGCTAGACATGATGGAGCCAGGCAGTAGATACAGAAAATTCGACCCCAGCATCTCTGCTTTTAAGCTTTAGAGAGAGGGTTTTAGAGGGAGAATCCAATTTTCAACTATGTTGGCTTTTTATAAGGCTTAAATTATGTAAGATTTCAATAAAAGTGAGCTACCAGGAAAAAAATTAATAAAAATAATGTATGTAAAGCCCCAGCTACCATAGGTGGAGCTCCACCAATGGTAGCCATTATATTTTAAAGAAGTCTTAGAAAAGAGAATGCCCCTCTCCCACAGAGATTAATTTTCTCTGTAACCAATTAAAAGCAAGTTGCCTTTTCTGAATTGTCTTTAGTGACTTTGCCATTTAAAGTCATACTTGTTTAGGAAACAGGTGAAATCTAATTTAGATCATAAACATGCTGGCAAAAAGGGAAAAGTCAGAAAAATAGAAGGATGAAGAGAGAAGATTGGGAGGGGGAATAACCATTGTGACAATTAGTGGTTGAGTTAATGCTTTTGAACTGACTTGTAGGAGTTCTACATCTATTCTTGACAAAAGTCCTTAGTTGATTATTCAAATTGCCAATATCTTCTCTATGGCTTGCCCTTTCACTCCTTCAGTGGTGTATTTTGATCTTTCGATGAAAAGTTAATATACACAAAAACGAAGTCCAGCTGAATATAGATCTAAATGGGAGATGAAAAATAGTAGAGAATCTAGGTGAGGAAAAAGTCTTCATGATTTTAGGATAGACAAAGATTTTTTTGATTATCAAAAACAACCAACCTAAAATAGAAAGGTAGATAAGTCAGATAATATTAAAACTAGTAACTTGTGTTCACCAACTGATGGAATTAGTAGAGTGTATTTGGCACATGCATTATCTTGCATTATATTCTTTAATCTTTTCAAACATCCCTGCATTACAGACCAGGAATTGAGGAACTGAGGCCCGGAGAGGTTAATGAACTTGCCGTGGACCACAAAGCTTACTAGTGGAGGAGCTGAGGTTTGAACTCGGGTCTGATGGAGTCTAGAGACCAAGCTCCTAATTCTTGGTGGTGCACCTCTTCCTTCTTCCCTCCAAAACGCTCCCTGTGGGGGTGGCGCAGTGTTGGGCTCCGGACCTGGGTTGCCATCGGCTTAGCTCGGTGCCCTCCTGTGCGCATCCCTCCCTGTAAATTATTCATTTCTCCAGCACCATTTTGTGAGCGTGGTCTGCAGTTGCATGTTGGTCTTTTTTCTCAGTTCCAGGGAAGCAAGATTCCTCTGGGTGTGATTCACCGCGGCTGCACCTGGGAGAGACGTGACAGCCATTCCATGTCTGGAGCATCTCTGATCTGGCAGGATGAACAGCGGAGCCCTGGCGAAGAGGTGAAGAGGCAGCTCTTGTGGGTAGTGCCAGGACCGAGCCCTGCTCTGGGTGCTCAGGGGCTGCGGGGGTCGGTGCAGCCCCAGCATCCTGGCACGTGCTCCACCGCTTCTGCCGCCTTCCCTTCCCGGGGGCCAGAAGCCCTGGGGCATCCGGGCGTTCAGGCAGGGCTGGGCACAGCCGGCATCTGTGGGAAGTGGAAGCAGAACTGGGCTTGGGGGCCGTGGGTGAGTCACTTGAAGTTGCGGCCAGGGTCACTGCAGACCCAGGCACCTGCCATGCAGGCTGATGACAACAGAAGGTAGAGGCTGCCTGGTCCTGTGAGAAGTGTGAGAATCAGGCAACGCCAGGGCTCCTCCCTATCTGAGCATGCCCAGGGCATCTGCCCCCCAGGGTCACTGCCTCTCAGCAGCCTCCTGCCAAGGGAACTGCAGGCCGGCCTCCAGCTGCAGATCTGAGCCAGCCATGCTAATCACTGTGGTACCATTTACGGAGCATTTAGGTGCCAGGCACTCTGCCTCAGCAAAAATGTATATAAATGTAAACTTTTTACGTACATCTTCTCAATACACACAACCTTCTGTACATCTTCTCAATGCATACAACCCTCTGTGAAATGCAAATGATCATTATTTCGAGTGCACAGCTGTGGCATAAACATACTCAGGAAGACTAACCTCCACGGTGCCCTCAGAGCTGCTAAGTGGCAGAGTCAGGATTCAAGCCCACACCTGTGTGATGTCAGAACTCACAGGAGTGCTTAGCACAACTTACCACAAGCTAATGAAGCCCCAGCTTCAGGACTCCCACCTTCGTGGGTCCCTTCCAAGGCACTGAAAGGTCCTAGCACATGTGTTCATGTGCGCGTATGTTTTTTTAAAAATTTGCCCAACAAAAAAATAAATTGCAAAACTGATAGATTATTTCCCTAGTTACCATTTCCTTCCACTTTGTCTTTCCTTCTTCAAACTTGTCCTGGTTTGGTTTACTGAGAGGAACTGGAGTTGGGATGTACTCAGGGTTTGGTGGGTTATTCGTTTTTTTCTTTTATTGTAATCGAGTTGATGGACAGGGAGGCCTGGCGTGCTGCAGTCCATGGGGTCGCAGAGTCGGACACGATTGAGCGTTTGAAGTGAACTGACTGATTCTTTTTCAGATTCTTTGCCCATACAAGCACCGGTTATGGGTTGTTCTGACGTGTCTGGAAATCACTCCTGTGGCTGTTAGGTCCTCCCTAGCTGTTTGATGAACGACTGGCTTCCAGAAACGCTCCTGCCCCTGAGTCCACTCACCTGGCCTTGTGGCACAAACACGCCAGCAGAGATTGGATTGCGACTATGAATGTGACCTGTGTCTTTGGCACAGGAAGTATGCGGAAATGGAGAAGCAACAGGAACCTTTCAAGAAAGACTATTAGTAATCAAAGCTACTTTTTATCTTTCTATTCCCTTTATAATGATATTGCAAAACTGCTGTCATATAAAAAGGCAATCCAAGAGTACGCAGCCAAAAACTACGGACAAAAATGAGACAGGTGTGTCAGGCAGCGATTTAATACAAACAATTATATTATTTTTCTGGATTTTGTTATGGTTTGTGATATTTGTCAGTTTTTAAAAATTTGAAAGTTGTGGGTGTTTCTTTTCTCATTCTAAATAGTTACTTTTGCAGCTAATCTTTTGTTTGAAATTTGGTATCATTTTTCTTAAAGAGGACCCCACCCCCCCCCGTTTCCACCTGCCAGAACCCAGGAACTGACCCCGCCCAAACTCACCCTGCTTAGCATTGGAAGGTCCCCAAGTTCTCAACGTGGACGGGGAAACGGGAGGGTCTGAGTTCTGGAAAAGCCTGAGCTCCCAGCACTTTAGAAAGCGCTACAGGCAGCCTGTAATGTAGGTGGGAGGCTGCAGGTATCCTCCAGGGCAGGCAGGAGGCTGAAGAGGGGGTAACAGCACAGTCAAGCGCCTGAGAGGAGGCGCCAGCGGCCTGCAGCGGGATCCGTCCATCGTTTGCAAAACACACAAGAGGGCTGGGGGCAACTTACAAGTCACTTAGCCTTTTGCAACGGGCAGCAGCTTCCCACACAGCCCCATCCGAAACTGAATTTCCAGAGGAGGCGTTCTTGGACGTCCTGATCCAAAGGGAGCTTTGGTGCCCCCTGAGGAGCACGGGGGCCAGGGGAGCAGCGAGAGTGAGAGGCACACCCGGCCGGCTCTGCCGCCCCGCGGGCCCTCAGGCCCTGCACGCGGAGGCGGCGCTGAAGGCAGGTGGCAGCTGGCGCCCCCGAGGTAGGGGCTGGAGCGCGCTGCGTGCCCCACGGGCCCGGGTCACGCCGGTCCATCCACTCGCTGGGAGCGCGGCAGGGCTGGAGCGGCCGCCGCTGGGGAACCTCGGCTTCACGACGCTCACTTCGCCACCTGGCGGCCGGACTGCAGATTACAGGCGATGGAGCTGCATCTCTTCTCCCCACTGAACAAAGGGACTGCGGGGATAGCAGGCCGCCGGGGCCACCCAGCTCCTCCTTCTCGCCTCCCCGGCAGCGAACCAGGGCACAGGCCGGAGGAGGGTTCTGGGGGGAGCGGCCCCACAGAGTGGGGCTTTGCTCGAGGCTGCTGTGCCGGGCAGGAGCGACAAGCCCATGGACTCCAGGATCGGAGACAATCGTACAGAGACAACAAGATCGCATTTGGAATTCTAATGAGCAGAGACGCTGCAGATGGCGGTCAGGGGTCTAAGAGCAGTGTGACACAGCCTGTCCTGGGGCGGCCCTCAGAGCTGGATGTCCCCGGCCTAAGAGTTCCAGAATCGAGGGTTATTCCTCAACTTCTGTCTTTATGTTCCCCACTCTGAAGGAACGGCACACGAAAGAGTGAACACATCCACAGGGCCTGTGCTACCCTCCCCTGTGACCATAGGTGCATTCAATCATATTCTGTCCCCGTGTAGACACACAATACAATTCTACACACCATACACACACACTAAAATAAGTAGCACCAGGATTAATGTTATGGGCTGAATTGTGTCCCCCTGAAATTCATGTTGAAATCCTAAGCCCTGTTTCCTCAAAATGCAACTGCATTAGGAGATAGGGTCTTTAAAGAGGTGTGAAAGTTGCTCAGTCGTATCCGACTCTTTGTGACTCCATGGACTATACAGTCCATGGAATTCTCCAGGCCAGAATACTGGAGTGGGTAGCCTTTCCCTTCTCCAGGGGATCTTCCCAACCCAGAGATCGAACCCAAGTCCCCCGCATTGCAGGCTGATTCTTTACTAACTGAGCCATAAGGGAAGCCCAAGAATGCTGGAGTGGGTAGCCCATCCCTTCTCCAGTGGATCTTCCTGACCCAGGAATTGAACCAGGGTCTCAGTTAAAATGAGTTATTAGGGTGAGTCCTAATCCAACATGCCCTTATTAGAAGAGGAGATTAAGACGCAAGAGAAGATTATGGGACCACACAGAAACACAGCCATCTAAAACCAAGGAGGAGGCCTCAGAAGAAACCAAGCCTGTCCACACCTTAATCTTAGGCTTCCAGCCTTAAAATTGTGAGAAAATAAATTCATGTTGTGTGAGCCTGAGCCAACCTGTGGTGTTTTGTTGAGGCAATTCTAGCAAACTGGTACCGATAAAGATGGTGACTTCACTGCAATGGACTTCAGTAAGCAGGAAAGGATACTCCTTTAGGACACATGCCGCCTTGTTTTAACACACTGCCTGCTAGGATTTCACATGTAGGACTTTGCAGCCATGGTCCAGGCCAGCTCTATGGATACAAGATGCTCCTTGTCAAGCTCATATGCACCCTAGCGTCCTCTGGTGGGTTCCTGAGCATCTGGTGGGTTCTACTGCATCATCCCTGATAGCAGTAGAAGTTTATAGCTTCTGGAGTCTTCTCTTCCCCCTCCTGCAAGAACCTCATCATGAAACAGGAAGGAAAGAGGAGCAGAGGGCAACTTTTCTTCAATACTGACTAGCTTCCAGATCTGGTGGGCTGGGGGCCCGGAGAAGGCATGAAGACCTGTGGGGGGTGATGGGCTGGAGATTTCCAGTCTGCTGGGGGAGGAGAAGGGGGAACACAGTTGCTGCAGCAAAAGAGAGAGTCTAGCCTCGGGGGGAGAACCTGGGGGAAGTGCAGAGCGCCCAGGAGAAGGCCCAGCCCGCAGAGGTGAGTGGGTGCACGACCCTGATGGCGTGTTCCGTATTCCGCTGTCCAAGGCAGCAGCCACTAGTCCTGTGGTCACTGAGCTCCTGACATGTGACTCAGGGGAACTGACTGAGAAACTTAATTTAATTTTTGCCATTTTAAGTATACATGTTTATATGTGGCGGCAGTGTTGGACAGCACAGTTCCAGAGCTCACAGGCTTGATGCTTGCACTCAACAGTTAGCTTCTTTCTTCATTGCTTCCTGAGCCCCAGGTTTGGTCAGACAGTCGGAAGCCACGTACTGCAGGGGGGCGTGAGCTCCTGCCAAGCTCTCCATGTCCCAGGGGGGCTAGTGGTAAGAACACGCCCACCAGTACAGGAGACATGAGACACCCATTGGATCCCTGGGTCGGGAGGATGCCCTGGAGGAGGGCATGGCAACCCACTCCAGTATTCTTGCCTGGAAAATTCCATGGACAGAGGAGGCTGGCGAGCTACAGTCCATAGGGTCACAAAGAGTCAGACATGGTTGAAGTGACTTAGCACACACGCCAAACTCTCTTGGGGGGGCGGAATTTTGATTAGTAAGCCAGTTATGGTAATTATACTCCCCTTGTTAGTGATTAGTTTAGGGGTAGCAAATGATGCAAACTCAGACAATGAGATAGAGGGGGAAGTCTGCTGGAGGGATCTGACGATGCTCTCCTTGGTCTCAGAAAGGGTCATAAAGAGGGGATGATCCCTCTTCTGCCTTCGATTTTTGTGTGAGAATGTGATGTTTAGAATTGCTAGAACTGGGACTTCGCTGGTGGTGCAGTAGTCAAGACTTCATGATCTCAACAGCGGGGACCTGGGTTTGATCCCTGGCTGGGGAACTAGATCCCACATGCCACAACTAAGAGTCTGCATTCAGCAATGAAGATTCCATGTGCTGCAACTAAAACCTGGCCACAGCCAAATTAAAAAAAAGAAGAAAGGGAAAAAAATTAAAAAAGAATAAAAAGAATTAAAAAAAAATTGCTGGAACCACCTCAAGGGGACAAATACCAGTATGCTGAGCATGCTAAGTTGCTTCAGTCCTGTCCGACTCTTTATGACCCTATGGACTGTGGCCCACCAGGCTACTCTGTTCAAGGGATTCTCCAAGCACGAATACTAGAGTGGGTTGCCATTTCCTTCTCCAATGCTGAGGATGGCTGACCTAAAAGATGTAAAGAACCTGGGTCTCAGTGACGTTGCCAAGCCACATCACACCCAACCTTGGGATGGTCCTCTCTCCTTTGTTACATGAAATAACAATTCCCTTCATCAGTAAAGATATTTGAAGCTGGGTCTTCGATTAAATGCAGTGAAAAGTATCCTTTGGGGATTACCAATCCATAGCTGGCAGTTTGTCTTTCAGCCTCCAATGCCAATGCTATAGAATATAGCATTTTTTCTCATCATGCTTCTCAAACTAATATTCCAAGCAGATACTACCAATCCATTGGTGTTAACATGCTAGAGAAAATCAGTTTGCCATTCCTGCTCTGGGGCAGATGAACACTGCATCTGCTCTGCCACCCACAAATACTTTTTTCCCACTTGTCCTGGCTAACAATTAGAATGTATGCCTGTGAAATCAAACAACACATCAGTACCCATGATACCAACCCACGGAAACAATTCAAATAAGTCTGAATCAAAGGAAACAGTTTTTCTTTATGCTCAAGACATTTTAAAAAGTACTTATTTTTTTAAGGGTCAGTACACACTTGCAAGGGGAAGCCAGTCACACGTAAATCTTTATTTGAATATAATGGAGCAAAAAATGCTCTTTTATTAGTCGGATGTCCATTAAATATCTTTGCAGCTGTTACATGAATGCTAGTTGTCTGGCACAGTAATGTATACACACGTCCACAGCTGACAGATTTACGCGGCACACAAGTCACCCCAATGGAGCATGCCCTCACTCACACAAGGTTACACACGGCTGTCTCGGGCATTTGTTAAAACACACTTGGTCAGACATTTTGGCAATACGGGAATCAGACACAGAGGAGCATACCAGAAAGATGAGTTCACAACAGGACCAGCTGTACTTAAAGAGGAAAACTCCAAAAACCTGGAACAGAATTTATCAGGGTTCACACATGCAGCACATATATACAGTACACTTGGGGGTAAAGGGAACATTCATAGCAGGAAGGCTTACAGAGCATAAAAAGAGATGAGAAAGAAGACATAACAAAGCGTCCAACGCCAAAACCAAGAAGAGGACCACTGCCAAGATCTCACTGCAAAGGA
Organism: Cervus canadensis; assembly: GCF_019320065.1. Classification (NCBI taxonomy): domain Eukaryota; kingdom Metazoa; phylum Chordata; class Mammalia; order Artiodactyla; family Cervidae; genus Cervus; species Cervus canadensis. The sequence continues at coordinate 6,873,384 of NC_057391.1, read as the reverse complement.
GAGTGAATTGTTGGGTTTAACATGTCTGAAATGGAGATCCACCTGGAAGAAAAAGCTCTTCTAGGACTTTATTTATGGGATGTTGACATTAATGAAGGATGTATGGTCTGTTCAGTGTGTTCCTGGATCAAGACAAGGATACATAACCATATTTTGGCTAGTATGAAACACATATCAGGAAGGAATATTTCTTTTTTCTTTTGATTTAGGACATAGATTCAGGACAATAAATGTATAACAATAGCAGAGGAAATGAGATTAAGCCAAGCTGTTCAGTTCTATCTAGTCAGGCCTGCTGAATGTCAAAGGCAAGGAAGGAGTTGTCTGTCTTCAACACCTACTTGGGTGTGAGAGGGGAGACACTTTGTAACTTCAAACAAATTTATTTCTGTTTGCACAGCATAAATAGCCAATTTACTGTATACTGCCCTGGAAGGAACAATACTTAAAGAAGTGGTGGACTCTCTGCAATGCGGGTGTTATTCTGAATCAACACAAATGCAGAAAGTAACCCTTTGCATACTGACATGCGGTTGAACTTGCTGTTTTTCCTTCTCTTGGGCTGATGGGCAATGCTGACCTGCAAACCCATGGGACTCGATTTGGTGTGGTCCAGGTCAATGCAGTGGGTGGCCACGTACTGGTCAGGGCTTTAGACAGTGGTATGCAGACTGCTGTCTGGTGGGAGGAGTCTGATTTGTAGCATCTATCAATATTTGTGGTGTAAGTACTCCCACCATAGCCGATTTCAAGTTACAAAGGTGAAATCACGGGACCTGCAGTTGGGAAGAGATGTTAAGGAACCCAGCATCACATGGTATTTCTATCACACAGACACAGTAGCGGTCAATTATGTCAAGGGCATAGATAATACTAAAATGGAAGAAAATAATTAGAAAGTGATGAGTTCTGAATATTTTTTACCTTTGCTTTAAAATATAAAGATTGTAAGTTCACATGTGTTAATGTTAAATAATGGCTGTCTCTCAGACATAGAAAACAGACTTTTGGACACAGTAGGGGAAGGAGAAGGTGGGATGATTTGAGAGAATAGCACTGAAACATATACATTACTATATATACAATAGATACAATACAAATAGTGGGAGTTTGATGTATGATGCAGGGAACCCAAAGCCGGTGCTCTGACAGCCTAGAGGGGTGGGGTGGGGAGGGAGGGGACATGTGTATACCTATGGCTGATTCACGTTGATATATGGCAGCAACCATCACAATATTGTTAAGTAATTATCCTCTAATTGAAATTAAAAAAAAAAATGACTGTTTCTCAACTGGCTCACAAAATTCCTGAAATGGTCGGTTCTGAGAAACTGGTTTGCACTTGCTCCAGCGCCTCCCTGGCTTTTGACGACTCGGCCCCCATGACTGGCTCTGTCAGTCACTCTCCAGGCACCTGAAATCTGCTTAGGACTCTGCACCAGAGCTTCCAGGGTGGGCCACTAGCTGCTGTGAAACCTTGTGAGAATCTGAACAGAGGGCTAGGGTCTGCTTTCTCCTCCTTCCGGGGCTGGACACTCTTGGCATGAAGCCAGCACACTCATGGTAGGGTAGGCAGAGAGCAGGCACCCTCTGCAACTTCAGCACTAAAATTCAGGACTTCCTGGCAGTCCAGTGGTTACGACTCAGCGCTTGCAATGCAGGGGGGCATGGTTTTGCTCCCTGGTTGCTGAACTAAGATCCCACATGTCTCAAGGTATGTCAATAAATAAATAAATAAATAAATAAATAAATACCACCCCACCCCCGCCTGAGTGGAAGGCACCCAGCCTTCCACACCAAGTATGAGGGTGTGTCACCTCCTCGAGGTCTATGAATTCCATGCACCGCACTGCAAGCCTTCTTGCTTTTCAGGAGTCAAGCTTTGAGCTCTAAGCCCTCTGCTTCAGAGATGACCTCGCTCAGATGGACCTCGCTCAGATCTCACGCCAGTGGCGCCCAGCCCATCATGTGCAGGAGCTGGGAAGCTGCTGGAAATCTTGCCCAGCATGGGGAACCGTGTCAAAGCCAATGGTCAAGAGCTCACACCGCCTGACACCCGTTGCCCTTCTCCCCGTTCCCAGGGGCCCTCGAGCCAGCACAGCATCACATTCCTCAGTCCTACAGGCCCTGGTCAAGCTTGGCCTCGATTTCTATGCCGCAAGAGTCAAGACGAGGCAAGGGCAGGTGGAGAAGAGAAGGGAGAGAGGAGGTGAGTGCGTCCTGCCTGGAGGAGGTGAGGAGGAGAAAGCTAGTGGGACAAAGGAAGTGGAGACTCCGGTGGGGAAGGAGGCAGGTCGCTGACAAGCCCCTTCTCTGCTTGCACCTCAGGCCCCAGCCCCTAAAGGCCATTTGCAACTTCCAGACACTTTGCAACACCACGTGCTGGCCGTAAACTGAAGTCTGAACATCGCCCGCCACCGACTGTCAGAACTTGTTTCCTGGGTGGCTTATCTGCTGAAAGTAAAGAGGAGGAAAGCTGCTCTAGGGGATCCACAGACAGCTGACTTCATCACAAGTCTCCAACATCAGGAAGGAAACACCCTGGGAAGCCGAGGCGGGCACATGGCAGCAGCTGAGGATCTGCTGACTCTGTGCTGCTCTCAACAGACTCCCCAGCCCCGCCAGGAGTTTAGGCCATGAAAAAGGATGCCCCAGAAGAAACTAGAACTTCACAGATGAATACCTCTATACAGACGGGGATATCTTTGCTGCTGATTCTTCTCCTTTAATACCTTAGCACAGCTTCTTGCCAGGATATTTAAAGAGACAGCACATGTATGGCTCTACTTCCCTCATTTTCCAAGTGGGTACTAGTCAGTAGTCCCTCCAACAAAGGCCAAGCAATTGTCAAAGACAGTCCCAATTTCTGAGTAGTTTCTGCACTGCCCACAGTAGGCTACTACTTCTTTTAAATTTGGAAAAATTACACTTTGCGTTTATGGGGAGGGGGTATCAACAGGTAATGGAAACCAATATAAGACCTCCCCCACCATTACGGATGTTTTCTCTTTCATTCTCCCTGTTTCCCTGTCCTTAGTTAAGTCCTGCAAAGGGTTAACTACCTGCATACAGCACAGCGCCTCAACCTATTCAATAGCACATGCAAGTTAATAAATATTTATTGATGAGATGACATGAGATGACAAGTGATCGTGAATGCTCTGCCCAGCCCCTTCCTCCATCCAGTGCTAATAACCTGAAACTAGGCCCATGAACTGTATCCTTGCCACTCAAATCCTGGGATTCCTAAACCAGATTGAGGAGGTCTTGTTGGAGAGAGATGGAAGTCAGCCCTGGAAACGGCTGTGTCTGGTCGGTAAGACACCGTGGGTAGGAAGGGCAGTCAGTATTCAGAGCAAAAGAACATCACGTGGAGAACCGTCACTCTACACCTGAAACAATGAAGGGATACACAGCAAACCAAGAAGATACTGACAACTCTGTCTACATTACAGGTTGTGAGAGAAGCTTTACTCAAAACACACTTGCTTGCAGAAACAAAAACTGTAAGAAACGTACAGTCCATTTCAGAGTGCCCTGCTGTGTATTTTTCTTTTTGTTGCAGCAAGTTGACTGGTATTTCTGCAGGTTTGGTACCTGGACTAAGTACAGAGTGATATGGGAGTTAATAGAAATCCAAATATCCAGGCGACATGCCCTTAACCATCAACCGATTGCCTTTCCACGACACCAGGTGAAGGCCAAATCCAGGCATTTCTGGCTTGAGAACCTTGAATGCATGAACAAGTGAGGGGTTTTACTGAAGAAATAGGTAAAGGCTATTTGGATATGAGACAGAAAAAAACTGGAGAATATCATATTCTGTTTTGATTGGCAGAGGGAATCAGAAGCTATTTCCATGGAGTGCTTTAGAAACGGCCCCAGGGCTTAGGAGATCTCGATTCTGCCCTAACCTCCCCATTAGAACCTTCTCAGTGTCTTGGGCTCTCCTTCCTGTCGCTAGTGTCTTTTCCCACCTCTCCCTTGATATCCCACGACAGCCAGAAGAGCAGTGACATTAATTTAGTGCAAACCTGAACTTAGACTTAGGGAGATTTGTAAATGAAGGTGCGTCTGACAACTCAGGTAAAATCACGTTAAAACCGCTTCTGAAGGCAGAGGTCTGCGTAAGACCATGTTTCATCAATGCAATGGGGTAGAGCCAGGAAAGCTCTGGGGGGCATCCTTTCTCATAGGACGGATGAGTGAGGCTTCCAACATCTGTGTCCCGCAGGGCGGGGCCCTTTCCTAGGCAGGCACTGGGAACCAGCAAACCAACAGTGAATGGAGAGGATGCTTGGGATTCTAAAAAGCTGCAGCACAAATAGCACGGGAGCCATCCTCTCACCTGTCCCACAGGGCCTTCCCAAACAGCTTCCTGAGCTCTTGCAAGCTTGCCTACTTTTTCAGTTTCTAAATTCAACCTGTTTGGTGCTTGTAAAGATGGGTTTAGCATCAGAAGAAGGTAGACAGTAAGATAAACCTATTTTTGTGAGGGTCTTCTAGAGTCTTAGACTAGTCCCAGCAGCAAATTAGTCCCAATCCTTTGCTCCACAGACGGGGCAACTGAGGATCAGAGATGCTCAATGACTTATATCCTCCTCGGGGAGTTCTGGGTCTCCCTGTTGGTTAGTGGGAGAGTTTGGGCTAGGACCCATCTGTCTTATCTCCCAGGGTTAGTCTTCAGGGTGCAAGATAATCCCTGGCTGCTGGGTTGGCTTCCAAGGCAGTGAGATTAAATGAGAGGAGGGTAAAACCTATTACTGGGGGTATAACCCGGTTCAGGACTTACAGAGTGGAGCAGCTGGCTTTATTTCCTGCTGAGAGGACCAGTGATAATAACAGGACTCAGGAACATTCTGGATTGATTCAAAGCACGGGAGGAAATTTTAGATAGAAAAGGAGTTAGAAATCTAGGAGCCAGTGGGACTGTTTCCCAGGCTTTCATTTATGCATGCGCTCTCATTTTCTTTCTACTGCAGATGAAATGAGATGCTGGCTGCACGTCCAAGTGCCAACAGCCTGCTGCACTGGATAGAATTGAGAGTTTCTGCCTAATCGCACGGCTCTATCTTAATCCTGCTCACCCCAGAACAAGCCAGACAGGCCACACCACATAGTTGGGGAAGAACCTGAGCTCTCTCATAGAAAATGCCAGTGCGGGGAACAATGTGAAGGAGGCGGGGAAAACTGCAGGAAAGGTGGTGACCAAGAAGGTTTGTGACCACAGACCGTCCAGGAGATTAGAAGAGATCCCTCTTGGGCCACCTGGGAGGTTTGGATTTAGTGACAAGAAGGTCAAGAAAGGTCATTCCAAAGGGGATGCATGCAGGCAGGTCTCATCCAGTGTGGTCCTGCTGGTTAATCCTATTCTGATCCATCAAGCATTCAGATAAAATTCTGTGTAAACTGTGCTCTACATATTTGATGCATTTAGAACGATCACAGACATCTGAGACATTTCTAAAAGTAAAAACAGTACAGTAAGCAAAGTTGACTGTGGCAGAAGATCTAGAGATAGCAGCATCCATGCACATTTCTATTTCTCTTTTGAATGGGTTGAATGGGAGATACACTGGTCACTTGTGCAGTTATCACTGCACATGCAACATTCAACTAAAAAATCTGCTCAGATCCCCAAGTATGTCTCTTTGGAAAAGATAAGCCAAGGGGTAGGTGGGGAAATGAGTACATAATGAAGAACATCCAGGATATGTTCATGGGTTGTCTGACTTGTCTTTGTTTTCCAATAATATTCCAGAAGGCAGAGGTGAGAGTTCTGTTTCTTTCCGTTGACAGTGTTCTAATAGATTTGTTGATATTGTCCTACTAGATCCCATCCACTCTTTACTGGTTTGCCTTCTTCCTGCCGCCTTTGTAGTTTGGGGTTTGAGTTTTCCTGATATTCTGGCCTGAAGCCTGCATCCACAGGGAGTTACCCTCTTCCTGTCAGCACCCCCGCACCAGGCTGCCGCCCTGTATAGGCCTGAACTGCTTCAAGGGAGAGTCGATTAATGGCTTATGTTAATGAAAGCAGCTTTTCACAGACTAAACTCTGCAGTCTGGAGCTCTAGGAGGATCAGGAGGAAGGGGAGAGAGAGGCGGACTGGCCTGTGGGGTGAAGGCATCTTTGAGTGTAATGACTCTTGGAAACAAAGGCTCTCCCTGCCTGGAGGCCCAGGGCCGTGACCTGTTGGAAACGCCTATAATAAGTAACAAGGATAACCCTCTAACAAGACATAGGGAGTTTAAAAAAGGAATATTGTTTTAATATGGGATTTATTCCTGGCTGCTGGTCATCACTGCAAGTCAACTTGGAGGTTTCAGATTTCAAAGAAGATGAGTAAAAAGGACCAGCATGCAGGAGGGGCGGCCCCAAGGGGTGAGAAGGTCACATAGCTGACAGCCTGTGGGAATGTCCTGCTAACCTCTCTCTTGCAGGCCAGGAGGATTCCAGAGGTAAAGTGAGCAGCCAAAAGCCCCCAGGAGACGCAACCCTTGTCTGCCCAAGGGCTCCATGGAGCTCAGCGGGCTGCGATTTCATGCAGAGGCAGCTGCTAGGAACACACTCACCGGCTCCAGCCAGGGGCTCTGTTAGAAAGTCCTATGTCACTTCCCCAGGGACACTGGCCCCAAGACCCTGGTCCCCTCGAGGTATCATTTGGCATTTACACATGGCTTTAGGTGTGAATTTCTAACTCATTTCAACTTACAACAACTTAGATGGCTGACAATCTCGAAAGAGTTTTCGTGAATGGCAGAGTCACCCAGTTAGAAAGTGGCTTTTTCCTATTGATTGTGTTATCTGGCAAGATGGATGGCAGCCGGGGTGGGATGAGGGTGGGGGTGAAGGCAGGCTGAAGATCTGAGTTCTGATCGTCTGACATTCTGAACCACGTGCCACAATCACAGGCACTACTAACGGCCCGTTTCCTCGTATTTCTTAGAACTTCGTCAGGCTTCCTGGCAGAAAGCTTGCTCATGCAGCTCACAGATCTTTGTTGCCAACTGCGGAGCCTCTATTTTTCTCGTCAGCAGAGTCATCCTAATTGTCAAGCCTGAAAGAGCCCCACCCAGTTCAGTTTGGTGCTGCAGGGTTTTTTTTTTTTTTTTCTTTTGAAAGGCCCTGCTGTAACAGCAAGAGTTGCTGGGTGTCCTTTTCTAAGTAAACAGGAAATATCACTCTGCGAAAAAAAAAAAATCTCCCCCCTCAGCACAGACGCACTAATATGCCGATTTATCTTTCCTGTGAATGCTGAATTAGGAGCAGGATTATTTCTGACAGCAGTCCAGTCCTCTTCTTAGCTTCTGAACCTTCAATGAGGAGGATCTCAGGAAGGCTCGACTCACAAGACACTTAAAAAAATTCTGATTTCTGGAAGGCAGTAGCATCACAGTTAGGAAAGACAATAATACATGAAAAGAAACAAACAAACCCCAAACCCTGCAAAATCACACTGAAGGGATGAGACGGTATGCATCTACACTGTCGTCACAGCAGGGGTTAGTGTTCTGGTATTTGACCACTTTTCTGGAGCCTTGAGTCAGCAGGGGGAGTTGGCCCAGGACAGGAGAAGGGAATACAGGATGGATGGCTTTTTTCCCATTACATCAGGACCTGGGTTCGTGTGTCAGGCAGGCGCAGCCCCACGAGTCCTCCACACACCAGCACGGTGGAGGCCAGCAGGATGGGGATAGCTTTGGTGATGCTGACCAGGGAGCCAAATATCAAGTTTCCCAGGACGGCCGCTGCTTTGCACAGTGCGTTCAAGAAGCCAAAGCCTGTGGCCCTGCAAAGGACAGAGACGTGAACAAGGCTGAGAAAGTGTCTTCTAAGAGTCCAACTTTAGACACAAATGTCTCCTACAAGAATTTTCAATGATCTTCACGGAGACTATTCTGTATGTCCTTGTTGAGTCGCTCAGTCATGTCTGACTCTTTGTGACCCAATAGACTGTAGCCAGCCAGGCTCCTCTGTCCATGGGATATCCCAGACAAGAATACTGGAGTGGGTTGCCATTTCCTTCTCCAGGGGATCTTCCCGACCCAGGGATGGAACCCACGTCTCCAGCATTGGCAGGTGGATTCTTTACCACTGAACCACCAGGGAAGCCCTGTATGTCCTTAGAGTAAGTAATCAGATATCTGTCAGCACATCTGGAAGCAGAGAACCCCAGCTGCTGGAATTGGTCCTTCAACCCTCTGCTGACTTTCTTGCCACCTTGACTGATTCTTATTCTACCCATGAATTTATTAGTGAACAGAAAGAGAAAGGTCATTCAGAGAGTCAGAAAAGTTTCTTCTCTGTTCCAGAACTTAATTAAAATGTATGACCATATACGTCTTTAAATTTTACTTTCTACTCCCTACTTCCTCTTAGTTTAGTTCATTTATGATGTTTTAAATAATTAATAGAGCATAGGAACTTTCAGAGAAAATCCAGGATGACTGGGTTGCATTCATTTTTCTCGTACCATGGAGGTGAACCATTATGACTTCATCCCAAATGTTTTTGGTAGCACGTAGAAAGTGATCCCTGAGCGTGGTGGCCTCATATGAGCTAGTGACACACTTCTTGCACCCTCATCAGAGTTCTAGGTGGATAATCAAACCCAAGACAGAGGAAAATCAGATTGAAGGCCCATAGAAAATCTTGTTTAACCCTGCTGACATATAATATGTGCAGGTGGTATATAAATAAGACACATCCCATTTTTTAAGACATTCTTCAGAAAAGAAAACTTTTACTCTCTTTATGGGGGTTGAATATAATTTTACTGTGGTCTTCTAGGCAAGAAATTTCATCTTGTTCATGAGAGTACTGATACTGCTGACATCATGAGATAATACGGATTTCCTCTGCCTTTATGCCAGCTCACTGTTTTTTTGCCTGTCACTGGGTACACACGTGTAATAAAGGCACAGTGAATGCGGGGTAACTGCTGGATACATTTTTTCCCCTCTAGAGAGAAATGTATTTTATATGCTGTACTTCATAAATGCAGTACTTAGTATGCATCTTTCTTTGATTGATTTGTAAATTTGTTAAGTGTAGGTTTTCCTTTGGCTAGTCACGACAACTTGACAACTACTTATCATGACTTTTGCTATTCCAAGGGATACCTTCTACAATGTGTAGATATTTACCATGGGGATTATACAGCCATCCCCCTTTCCACACCACAGGAAAGCGAAGAGCTCTCCTCTTGTGCTGAAGGAACCAAGCCATTCATTTTGCTGGCTAGAACAGACCTACAAAGGGCAGCAAGCACGACCTTCCTTTTTTGGCCAAAACACCTAGAACGTTGAGTAAGCGGCCTCTGCAGTGTCGCAAAGTCGCCAACTGTTCGGACTTTGGAAGGGGTGTAACAGAATCTCTGATGGAGGAAAACAGGAACTTCTCGAGAAGAGGGTAAGCTCGTGGTGTATTCTTCCTTTTTCTTTTTGGTTTGTTTTTAAAGAAAGAGACTAGCAACAGCAGCAACCACCAGAGAGACAGGAGATTTAGTGTACTGATAACTATTTTCAAATGAAACTGTTGGGTACCACAGAATACTTAAGTAGAATGACACCATCATCTTCGGCTTTTCCTAGCTCCCTGGAGATGCCATGAGGCCAAACTGCCTTTTTTTTTTTCTAATTAAAAGATTTTTTTTGAGTAGTTTTAGGGCTCCAAAAATTGAGCGAAAAAAAAAGAGAATTTCCATATCATCCCTCGCCTCGCACCCCTATTGTTAACGTCTCAGTGTGGTTAACTTTTTATAATTCATGAGTGCATGCATGCTCAATTGCCAGTTGTGTCTGATTCCACGTGGCCCCGTGGACTATGGTCCACCAGACTCCTCTGTCCATTTTCTAGGCAAGAATACTGGATTGGGTTGCAATGCTTTCCTCCAGGGGACCTTCCCAAACCAGGGATCGAACCCGTGTCTCCTGTGTGTCCTGCATTGGCAGGCGCATTCTTCACCACTGAGCCACCTTGGAAGCCCCTTGTTACAACTGATGAGTCAAAATTAATATATTATTATGAATTAAAGTCCATAGTTTACATTAGAGTTCACTGTGTTGTATATTTTATGGGCTCTGACAAATGCATAATGACATATATCCACCATTACAGCATCATGCAGAATAACAGTTTCAATGCCCCAGAAATCTGGGCAACCTCTGATCCTTTAACTATCTCCATAGCTTTGTCTTTTCCAGAATGTCATATAATTCAAATTATATAGCATGCAGCCTTTTCAGATTAGCTTCTTCCACTTTTTTTTTTTAAAAAAAACTACATTTTAGTTTCTAGATTCTAGAAGTATAAATTACCCAATACGTCTTATGGTAGTGAGATAAGCTGTATTGTTCTGAGGAAAATGGATGGCGTGTGTGTTGCTGATAAGTGGACGGGAAACATTCTGTATGAAGAAGTCTCTTGATGCTAAAACTGCAGAGTAAGCCAGGGAGAATTTGCATTGGGGCTAAAATAACCACATTTTGCCAAGCTATCAAACTCTGGCACAACTCAGAACAGGGTATAAAATACAGGCAGCTATCTCCTTTTATTACTGAAACTCTAACAGGGGAATAGATGACTTCCTGAGATCTCAGAGCAGCACTGAGACAGACGTGTCAGGAGTATCTGGCATCTGAAGCCTCTAAATAAGATGGTAAAATTCTTATCTCTTAAGAATCTCCGAGGTCCATTTATTAAGCAAAGGCAGTTGTTTAGATGACAATCTGGTGTGGCTACAAAGCACACAGCCTCCTTAAATTAGGGTTGGCACTCCAGAAAACACGACTGTGTGAAATAACAGGTAAGTTATTTCTTCAAATACTTAATGCTGGAGGGTGTGATCTTCTACACACAGCAGACACAGCTATATTAGAAAAGTCATTCTCAAAGTGGCTCTCCCTTGGGACTATCTGTGTATAAGTAAACAAGCATTTTATTAGTTCATCTGTTCTTATTTAAACAAACCCTTGAACTTCCACAAACACCCCAAGCACAAGTCACCTTGTTCTCAAGTCCTTGGAGGGTGGTGTTACGTAGTTAGAATAAGGAAAAGGTGTCCAAAATACTGGTGGCTAAAAGACAAAGAAAGGAAAAAGCCCACGAAAATAGAACAAAGAAAGGTCCAAGGACCAGAGTGAGACCCTCAGGTGAAGCAAACAGCCCTCCTGGCTAGCCCAGTTTACATAGGGCAGGCTCAGGGGGAGAAAAAACATATAAAAAGAAGAGCCAAAATTGAGCCTCTGGCTTCTCTTCTCTTTGCCTCTTTTGAGTAGGCCCGCCCTCACGCCTTGAGGATGTATTTTCCTTTGCTTGCCAAATAAAACTGAGTCGGACATGACTGCAATTCTTCCAGAAATATCTGCACTTTTGAATTGGTTTTGATTTACTGTTATGTACTAATGGAACCTACAAAAGAAAAACATCCACTCCACCTCTCCAACAAATGGTTTCATTTCTGAATTCTCTTTAGTATCCAATCATATCCATATTTTTGCAAATCACAGGATTTCTACAGCTTTCCTTTCCTGCTTTCCCCCAATCATTCATAAAGCTGCTTGTCCCAGGTTATTAGTGTTTTGTTTAAAATGAAATGATTTAGCACAGAACCATTATCTCTGTAACCATAACACTGGATAATTAGAGCTTTCCAAATTTGGGGGAACATAAACGAGATTGCGATGAACACCTTTACATATATGCGTGCGTGCTAAGTCACTTCAGTCATGTCTGACTCTTTGTGACCCTATGGACTGTAGCCTGTCAGGCTCCTCTGTCCATGGGATTCTCTAGGCAAGTATACTGGAGTGGGTTTCCACTTCCTTCTCCAGGGATCGAACCCGCGTCTCTTGTGTCTCCTGCATCAGCAGGCGGGTTCTTTACCGCTAGCGCCACCTGGGAAGCCCCCTTCACATACAGGATCTTCTTTGTTTGGATGTGTTCCGTAGGAAATATCACACCGTACAACACAGCCAACAAAACACGTTCATGATATGGCGTGGGGAGACCGAGGACAAGGCACATCATGATGCCCGGGGGAGGCCACTCCAAAGGCTTTGCATAATCTCTTCTCTTGCCTTCTCCCTGCACCTGCTGCCTTATTTTATGCTGCTTTGCAAGCTCATTTCACCAGAGGCAGTCAGTTTCTCATCTAACGTGCATCATTTCCTTTCCTTCCAGCTATTAGCTGGACTCTGGGCAGCCGTGAAAGCTCTCCCTGCTGGACTGGCCTCCTTCCTGCTCCCCTCCTAAACCTCGGGGCTCTCCCTTTGGGGTTTAGCCTTATTTAGGTCCTGGCTACATCTCTAGGGTGGGGCTGTGGAGCCTTCTACATTGACTCATCACAACTTCTTTCAGGACTGGCACAAGGATGCAAAGGATGCTTGTGAAATGAACTAAGGAATTTTCTGATATCTTCAAAATACACTGGAAGTATATTTCTGTAATGGGCATGAAAAAAAAAAACCTCAAGTAAAGTTAATTTACAATGTTGTATTAGTTTTTGGTGAACAGCCAAGTGATTCAGTTTTGTATATATGCATGTGCATATGTGTATATGCATACGCACACACGTATTCTTTTCCATTATGGTTTACTACAGGATACTGAATATAACTCCCTGTGTGATGCAGCAGGACTTTGTTGTTTATTTTATATACAGTAGTCTATATCTACTGGGCTTCCCTGGTGGCTCAGACAGTGAAGAGTCTGCCTGCAATGCAGGAGACCTTGGTTCAATCCCTGGGTTGGGAAGACCCCCTGAAGGAGGGAATGGCAACCCACTCCAGTGTTCTTGCCTGGAGAATTCCACAGACAGAGGAGCCTGGTGGGCTACAGTCCATGGGGTCGCATAGAGTTGGACATGACTGAGTGACTAACACACCTGGATCTACTAATCCCAATGGGCATTTTAATGGCCATTAGTTGGTCCATGTTTGTTTATTGATGCCAGACTATCACCTTGCTTCTGCGGAAGAAAAAAATCCAAGTTTCACATTCTGAAATCAGGAAAGACTGAATTCAACTGCTTTCTAGTTTTCAAAGGAAGAGAAAATCTGTCTCATCTAAGCAGTAAGTGTAGGTGTGTGGTGTGTGTATGAGTCCTCCTTAACTTAGAGGATGGCATCCTGTATCACCGCAAGCAGAGCCTTCCTTACAAACAAGTGGAGGACTTCCCTGCAGCTGTGAGCCTGAAGGAATCCCTGGGCCCAAAGTGGGCCTCCATCTCCCTCCCAGGTTACAATCACCAAGGGTTGTACTATTGCTTGTTCCTGTTTAAATGCAAATATATTCTCAGACAGTTCATAATGGAAGCCTTTGTGTCTTATCATTTATCTGATAAACCTCAGCTAGGAAGTGAGTCCCTGGGCCAGGGTAAATAATGACAATGAAAGTGAGCCCTGGGAGGCAACCTGGAGTTCATCTAAGGCCATAGTTGATGGACACGTCTGTACACCCCCAAATACCAGGTAAGCTTCTTAGAAACTGATCCCCAGGGCCCCACCCAGACCTAATGGGAGGTCACAGGCCAGGTTTACGGGTGCTGAGAGCCACAGTAGACAGTCATACATCTGGGTTGTAACACAGACACTCCCAAAAAAGTTATTGAGTAAATAAATGCACAATATTAAAATTCATACTGAGATGGATAGACATATTTTTCTTATTCTTCCTATTAAATATAGCTAAAAGTCCTCAATGTTATAAAACAAACCTAAGACGACTCTGGAAGATAAAGAAAAATGGCAGAGCTTCTACAGACCTGGGTAATGGTGAGTTCCTGCATTTTCTTTTTGCTTCATAGATCTGAGACTTGGAACTTAAGAAGCTGGCAAAAAGAAATACCAACAGGTACAGATTTAAGTAACACCCGAACCAAAGCCTGCTCTCTCTACCCAAAGGGCCAGGATAGAGGCATCCTAGCAAGACAGAAAATATTTAGATGATAACCTCTCTTCTCCAACCAAATACCAGAAAAAAACTGTAACTCAACTGCCAGCCACACCAACAAAGGTCAAGTGGAGAACCTAGACTTCCACCCTCATGGACCTGTAATGAGGGGCCTCAACATCACCACTGTGGTGGTGTCGGGGGGAGGCTAAGTAGGAAGCTAGGATTTTCACCCCTCCTGGCCAGTAATGAGCTTGTCTCTTCTTTCCCTCCGCAGTAGCAATAATCATGAGGGGAGCCTGGACTCCCACCCCTGGGCAGCAGGAATGAGGACACCCTTTCTTGGGTGTCAGTGGAGGTTGAACGGGAGCCTGGACATCTACTTCCAGGCAGTAATGGGTGGCATCCCTTCTCCCACAAGAGAGCGGTCTGGGGAAGCCAACCAAAGCTTAAATAAGATCAGAAGCCTCAGAACATAGTATGAAAATGACTGCTCTCAATTGAATACTACTTGTCATCTGAATAACCAGGAAGATCTCAAATAGAAAGCGACAATAAAGAGATGTCAACATTGAGATGATGGAGATGTTAGCATTATCTGATGAAGATTTTAAAGCCATCATGATAAGAAGGCTTCAGTAGGCAATTATGAGGGCTTCCCTGATGACTCAGATGGTAAAGAATCTGCCAATAATGCAGGAGACCCGGGTTCAATCCCTGGGTATTATGAACATGCTTGAAATTCTTGAACTCACTTGAAATACAGAACACATCATCAAAAAATAGAAAAGATAGAAAGTCTCAGGAAAGAAACGGAAGACATAAAGAAGAACCAAATTGAAATTTTATAAATGAAAAATACAATAACCAAGATAAAAATATTAGTGATCAGGCTCAATAGCAGAATGAAGGAGAGAAGTGAAAGAATCCGTAAATTGAAGGTAGAACAATAGAAATACAATTTGAAAAACAGAAAATAGACTTAAAAAAAGAGCATCAGCAACCTATAAGACCATAAGAACAGATCTAATCTTATGTCACTGGAGTCCAAGAAGACGAGAAACTATTCAAATAAATAATGGCTGAAATTTGAAATAATGGCTCACAAATTTGGCAAGAGACACAAATCTATAGATCCAAGAAGCTGAAGGAATCCCAAATGTGATAACCCAAAGAAATCCACAACAAGGCAAAGAAAAAAACCTTGAAAGCAGCCAGAGGAAGCACTTTACCTATAGGGAGAAACAGTTAGGTTACTAGATTCCCCCCTCCAAAAATGTTGCACCTGTTTTTAGAATTCCCACAACAGGTCTCTGAGCAGTAATTTCACTATCACCCCTTCCAGTTAACACTGAGTTTTTATCAGTCTTTAAAACCTTGGCTTTTCTGCATAATAAAAGAAAATTATATATTACCATTGCTTTATTTTGAGGGCTTCCGAGTTTGCTTCAAGATGGGGCTGGTCTCCATAGAAACTAACCATAGGATGAGAAGTTTGGAACTTTCAGCCTATCCCACTCCACCTTAGGGAGGGGAGAGAGGCTGAAGATTGAGTTCAACTACAAGTGTCGAATGATTTAATCAATCAAGCTCACATAACAAACTCCTCGTAAATCTAGAGAGCTTTCAGATTGGTGAATGCATACACATTCTGGCATGGTAGTGCACCCCCAACTCCAGGATGACGTAAGCTCCTGTACTCAGGAGTCTTCTGGACCTTACCCTATGTACAGACATAGCTCATTTTACTGTACGTCATTTTATTATACTTGAAAGGTACTGTGTTTTTTAACAAATTGACCATTTGTGGCAACTCTGGGTCTAGCAAGTCTATCAGCATCATTTTCCCAGCAGTATTTGCTCACTTCATGTCTCTGGGTCACATTTTGGTAATGCTCACCAAATATTTCCGTTACTAGTATATCTGTTATGGTGATCTGTAATTGAAACTTAGCAGGACCCTGTGGGGCTCCTGAGCACTGAAGCCTTTCCGTGTCCCTCATTCCTTGTTTGTAGGGAATAGACTCCAGCCTCCATGAGGCCTCGTGAGTCCCAGGGACAGACTCAAACTATTGCTAATCTGGGAAGGGAAGGGATGCTGAGACAAGGGAAGAGCCAAGAAACAATAGTGCAGGCTTGGGGCAGGGTCCTGATTCTACCTCAAGGGATACCCATAAAAATATCTTTAGGGCTTTCCAGGTATGCAGTGGTAAAGAGCCCACCTGCCAACGTATGAGGCGCAAGAGACTAGGGTTGGATCCCTAGGTCAGGAAGGTCCTTTGGAGTAGGAAATGGCAACCCACTCCAGTATTCTTGCCTGGAAAACTCCATGGACAGAGGAGCCTGGCGGGCTCTGGTCCATGGGGTCGCAAAGAGTAGGACAGTCTGAACACAGAGAACTAAAACCCCCAACAAATGGCAGATGTCAGCATTCTTCGTTCCAGATTAAAGGACCCAGAGAAGCTCTTCAAGAACTCATTAGATTACCCAAGACCAGAGAACAGATGCATGTGTGTGTATGGCTGAGTCCCTTCACTATTCACCTGAAACTATTACAGCATTGTTACAGGGCTATACCCCAATACAAATGTTTTTGGTGCTAAAAATTGAAAAAAAAAAAAATAGAATAAAGGAGTGTAGGCCCTAATCACATACTCTAATCTTATCAGCAGCCCTGCCCTTGAACTATAATAACTTGCTATAATAACTCCTCACCAAATCTCCTGGGGTTGGGACACAGTTTTCGAGGGCAAGAGCCTGTGTGTCCCTCTTTGTCTTGGCAAAGCAATAAACCTATATTCTTTTCTACTTCACCCAAAACTCTGTCTTGGAGATTTGATAAGGCACCAGTGCACAAAGGCTGAATTTTGGCATCATTACCAAAAGAGAGCAAGTGATTGGAGGCTGGCGCTGAGAATCAGGGACACAGGGCTGGAGATTAAGCTCTATAAAATCTCTTGAACAGCAAGATTTGGTGAGCTTCCAGGTGGGTGAATGCACAGCAGTACTGGGAAGGGGGTGGGCAGGGATGAAGCACAAAGCACCGTGCTCCTCCTGTTATTAACACCTTGCCCAGTGTAGACATCTCTTCTGTCTGGCTGCTCCTGAGCTGTAATCTCTTATAATGAATCAGTAAATGCAAGGAAATGTTTCCTTGAGTCCTGTGAGCCATTCTGCCAAGTTATCAAACCTGAGGAGGGGGTCATGAGAACTCCAATGTATAGCCAGTTGGTCAGGTGTACAGGAGATAATCTGACTTGTGTTTGGTGTCTGAAGTGAAGGCACTCTTGTGGGAATGGAGTTTTTAACCTGTGGAATCTGAAGCTATCTCCAGGTGTGTGTGTGTGTGCATGTGTGTGTGTGTGCGTGCATGCGTGTACTTGCACACATGCTAGTCACTCAGTCGTGTCCAATTCTTTGCCACCCCATGGACTGTAGCCCGCCAAGCTCCTGTGTCCATGGAATTCTCCAGGCAAGAATACTGGAGTGGGTTGCCATTCTCTTCTCCATGGTAGATTATATCAGAACTGAGTTACATTTTAGAACATCCAGTTGGTGTCTATTGGGAATTAAAGAATTACCTGGTATTGGGGGAAAAAATAGCTCCATGTTTGGTGGCCAAAAGTAAAGTATTGAGCATGGAGGGAAAAAAAAAAAACCAACTTTTCCTTTTAAAGTGTTTCCAGTGACTGTTCAGCTTTATTTTTTCAGGCACAGAAAAAGTGCTGCTCAATAAGTACACACAATTTTAATTTCAACATTTCCTGCCTCTTTATGAAACAATGTAGGGTAGCTTATAAAAGACAAAGGGTTTCCCCAGTGGCTCAGCAGTAAAGAATCTGTCTGCAATGCAGGAGCCACAGGAGATGTGGGTTTGATCCCTGGGTCAGGAAGATGCCCTGGATAAAGGCAAGGCAACCCACTCCAGTATTCTTGCCTGGGAAATCCCATAGACAGAGGAGCCTGGCAGACTACAGTTCATAGGGTTGCAAAGAGTTGGACACAAATAAAGTGACTTAGCATGCATGCATGCATAAAAGACAAAACTAATAATATAGGAATACGAGAGTGCAAATCAAGATAAAGAGGAGCAAAGCAAATATCTGGGCCCTGGAGATATAACACTGACACAGACACTCCTGTCTCTTGATGCACAGCAGGGAAGGGAATGTGAGGAATTACTAATTTTTATCACATGAAGTGAAGAGACAGAGCGCCTCTCTAGAGCAGGTCCTGAAATGCCCTGCAGATCCACTGCCAAGCTCTATAGATGTGAACAGTGCTTTCACATAAATGCAGATGTAACCCCTACCAAGAGTCAGAGGTATAACATCACAGATCAAGTCCATACTGTGGGTGACAAGTGTGGCTTCCAAGTGTTGCAACTTTCATAGCACTTAGAGTATATCCTAAATTATGTTCCCCGAATAGAATCATTTGCCCTGGGATTCTGATAGGAGTTGGCTATTAAATGGCTCAAGAGGCTACTTTTTAGTCTGGGATCTGGAATCAGAGTGTTCTTTTCTGATCATTAAGGACAGATTCTAGAAATTGGGCAAGGATCTGACAGTGCTAAAGTTCTGGTATGAAACAATTATAGCCTCTAACCAGAAGGGTTTGTCAGGATGTATTCTATCCACCTTCCACAGGGAGAGGAAGTCAGAAGGTACCACACACGAAACACTTGGAGTTTACCTCTAGCAGCTGAGCCACAGTTCGGTGGAGCCCTCCCATGAGACCCAGAGGAACGCAGCAGATATAGGAGAGAAGGTTTTAGCCTGAAACAGCATAGATTGTGCCAGCTAATTCATTATGGTGCCAACAATGCAGTTCTGGCAGATAAGTTCTCTCTCCATCATTTAAGAAAGTGACTTCCTGTATGTTATCTAGTAACATCAACTTAAGTGGTGGAGAATATTTGCTAGCAGCAGCATTGTCAAAGTGAGGATGCACTTTGCCAATTTCTGAGTCCTGGTCCAGCTGCCATGCTCTGAAATGCATTTCCGTTTCACTGCTCCAGTAACTGAAAGTAAGAGGGATACTATGGCAGGCTGGTGCCCAGGACGAGCAGGACTCCTCTGAAGCTGACTTTTAGCACAGCCATGCCAAGCCTTCCTGAGACTGCTCACTGGTGGCCTGGAACACTTCCACCCAACTGGTCTTCCTTCTTCACTCTTTCACGGGGCTCAGGCTTGCATTGTGGCCAGACTACATCTCTTTCCCTGTTTTCTCTCATAACTTGCATTTCCTCTGACAAAATCTGTGTATGTTTAATCCCATATCTGTTTAATCTGCTGCTTCTCAGAGACCCTGAACTAATACACAGAGCAATTTCTATCTTTATCTTGCTAGATGTTTAACCTTTCTGAGAACAGAAACACAGCAGATCCATGATTCTCATGGACGACCTGCCCAGTTCATGGTGTTTTGTTTTTAAGCCAGGTTCCTGCCACAGGAGAGTACTCACCCTTCATCCTTTCATTCTAGAGCAGAGGGATAAGGGGCTGATTCATCTAAAACAGTATCAAACTTTTATAATGCAAAATTAAAGGTCTCAGTCTATGAAATAACTTTGCTTTAACATGGAGGGGCTTAGTATAAATGTCTAGTTTAATCCATATCTGGGCCCAGTTTACAGAATGAGCAAGAAAGAAAGCTGCAGAGTCTTGATCTTGCCTTGGCAGCACCCTCATCCAGGATCCATGATATCCATCCCAGGGGCTTGCCCACAAAAGAGAAACAATGTTGGTTGAAAGAAGGAAGGAGATGTTAGACATGGGTCTCACGGTCTCTTTCAGAGCCTAAGTCATCAACAGGAGGTTACTGATTAGAATATCTGATAAGGAGAAGTCCATCAGAGTTCCCAATGTTCTGCAGTGAGATGGATACAGGAGGATATATAGGGTTCCTGTAAGCTTGGTAATAGAAATTCATGAAGAAGAAATATAAATTAAAGAATGTAGTGTGCAGTGAATATACCCCATTGTGGCAAATAAATAAAAGGAGGGACTTGGGATCAGTTGAAAATTGATATCCCAAATGTCTCTACACTGTCCTAGGAAAAACCCTCCTCCACCTCAAAGTCCAGAGAATCCTGACTCCATGCTCTAGCAGACAGGGCTCCACGGTGACAGAGCAGGCACAAAATAAAAGGCAAAGGCCATTTGTCTTCACGTGTGGCAAACGGCAAAACAGGGCTTCTATTCTTTTCATGAATCGGCTGCTGAAGCTCCACCCAAAGCCCTGCTGTCCAGTCCTTTTTATGATATGAAGTGCAGTCTGTATGTTTCCATTTTGGGAACAGATGCATAATTTTATTCTAATGGTGATCTTTTTGTGGTCACTGGAAATGTGTTGGGCTTCCCTTCAACAGACCAGGAAGGTCAAGAGGTGTGTTGTGGAGAGCTGTCTGTGTTGCCTTAACGCAAAGCTCATCTAGGCATTTGCAAACATGAAGTAAAGACACGTTCAGAACTGATGAGGGGTCCACAGAGGCGCCTGCAGCCGATCCCTCCCTGCTTCACTACAGCTTCTCAGAGCCAGCAAGCTAAGTCACGGTCACAGTTAACTCCCTTCACTGGCTTCATCGCCCGGGGAACTCCTGCTAGCAACTATATTCCCCCATATGTTCTTTTTAAAATATATGAGTAGATGTAGAAAATAAATAAGCTGCAAGGACTTATTGCATAACACATGGAATATAGCCAATATCTTCTAATAACTATAAATGGCTATAATCTTTACAAGTTGTGAGTCACTATGTTGCACATCTGAAACTTATATATATTGAACATCAACTATGCCTCAAAAAAAAAAAAAATCAGGTTTAAAAAAAAAAAAACTTCAGAGCTTCCTTGGTGGCTCAGTGGTAAAGAATGCAGCTACTAATGCAGGAGACATGGGTTCAATCCCTGATCCGGGAAGATCCCATGTGCATCAAAGCAAGTAAGCCCAGGTGCCACGACTGTTGAGCCTGTGCTTGAGAGCCCGGGAACAGTGGCTACTTACCAAACCCACGTGCTGCATACTGAAGCCTGCGTGCCCTAAGCCCACGCTCCCCAACAAGAGAAGCCTCCGCAATGAGAAGCTGGGGCACTGCAGCTAGAGAGTAGCCCCCCACTGCCCGTAACTAGAGAAAAGCCTGCCACAAAGACCCAGCACAGCCAAAATAAACAAAAATAAAAAATCTTCAAAGTGTTACTTCAGTGTGTTATTAATGTCTAATAAATTAAATACTTAGGGACACTCAAAAGCCTTCACAGTTCCTAGGCAAGCCTGATTTTCCCATACCACATTACAGTTAAATGTAATTATAATATTTAGTATATCTATTTAATGCTAATACTGAATATATGTTTAACTATATAATACACATATTACATATAATTAACTATATAATACATATATTGCTATAAAAATATCTAGCTGTAAATAAAATCTAGCTGTAAAGATCTGGGAACAACTTTCATTGTAACTATTCCAATGTAATATTTAGCACTGAATTCATGATTGTCCCTTCTCAGCAATCATCATGAATCCCCAGGAATGTTTTCAAACTGTGAAACTAATCTACAAGCTGTTTTCAAAGTAATAACATTTTTATGATACTGAGTGCAATAGTCAATGAAGAAGAAATCATGTTTGGCCTTATTTAAAAAATGAAGAATAAATGAAAGATATGAACAGAACCTACAACTTCATAAGCCAGATATTTTTCTTCGGATTTTTGCTTTGGGGAGGAAATGACAGTTTGGATGATTTTCAGTGGTCCAGTGGGGCTCAGAGCACCTCTCACTGGAGGCCCATTTCAACATACCTCCGATCTGTAGGGTACAGCTCCACGGTGACCACATCAAGAGAGTTCCAGGCTGAGATGGTCAACCCATTGTACAGACACAGCATGCCTATCATCATGGATTCGCTGGTGCCAAACCAAAGGAAGAAACAACTGATCCCCGAAAGCACCATAGAGCCACCTGCCAATGTAGCAGACAAAAGGTGGGGGTGTTTCCTGTCATCTCAGTAGAGCAAGGACCCCTGGTTCTCTGAGATCTCACAGCAAAACTGAATCCCAAGAGGAAACTGCAGCCTGGGTTCAAAAAGCTCAGCTACAGGGCTATTTATCTGTATATAAGCTTTACATCTCAACTACCTTCTGAACACAGCAAGCATGAAACACACATCACCAATTACTCAGCTACCTAAGTAGAAAAATAGACATTAGTCACACATAATTAGTTTTTCAGTCTGTTAACTCACAGAAGTGGTTCAAATGAGATGTAATTGGACTTTTTTTTTTTTTTTTTACTAAAATTTAGTCTTAATGTAAGGTCTTAAGAGATTTCTCCTCATTTCTGTGAGATGCAAATCCTAGGGGGGTGGGGAGGATAGCAGGAGACAGGCTCCCTCTAGATCACAAGGGCACCTCCTATGTGTTACATGAAACCAAGCACATACCTAGCATCGTTAAGCGCCCAATTCTGTCCATCAGGAGAGCAGACACGATGTTCCCTGGCAACACTGCCAATGTCCCCAGGAAGTTGACAAAATAAATCCAGTAGGCACTATAGTCATCATCAAAGGTAAACTGGCATCCTGTCTTATTGTACAAAAATGTGCTGTTTTGAAATCTGCAGTTAATGAATTTATATGGCTCAAAATCTGTGGACACAAAGAAAGACAGTTCAGTGCATCAGACTGGCCCACCAGTATGAGAAAGCTTGCCAAGAATTCAGGAAAAAACCATGGTATTGGAAGCTCCCTGAGGGTTTCAGAGCTGGCCAAGGTACAGGGTCTAGTTAAGGACCCAGGGTCCCAAAGCAGCTGAAGGAAGGAATACCTTTATTGCATAAAGGAATAAATTGAGTCCAATTATCTTCTGATTTCTTATGGTTGGTCATTGCTAATTATATTGCTTGCTGACTCCTTTATGATGTTACTTTGTTCTAATTATCATGTTACATAAGGACTATCATTAGAGTACTAATAGCTTTTATACTACAATGACAAAAATAATTTATTCCAAAACGTGCACAAATCAGCCTTACTACTGCCATTTTATAGGGCTCTGAGGCAGTGAGAAGAAATAGGACTTTCCTTGGGTCCTTGAGGCTGAATTTGCAAGTGAAGGTTTAGTGGAGGAACCAGAGTCAGTCTCGTTGGACAGTCACCAGCATTCACTGTTGATTTTTGTCCTGAACTTGGATCTAGCCAAAAGGAGTTGCAGATGATGACCGGTTCTGCTACAAGGTAATGAGGATCAAAACAGTTATCCTCGCTGATCAAAATCAGCCTAAAAAGCTGGTCTTCTGAGGTTGAATGGGTTGGAAGACAGTGCGAGAGCACTGTTGAAACAAACCCCAAGAACCCTGACCCCATCCTCACTCGCAGCTAGGCAGAGGTGCCTCCTGTCTGGGGACCAAGAAGGCAGGGCTGGTAACAAAGTGGCGCTGGTCCTTCTGCCGGTGTTCGGCCATTATTTTGACCTTGTGGGACAGATGGACCAATGGGATAGTGGACGGGCTGTGCCATCAGATGAGCCTGGGGTCATATGTCAGCTGTCACCAGCTGTACAACTGTGGCCAAATTACTGCATTTTTTGAAGCTTCAGCTATTGTGAAAATTAAACAAGACAATGAGTGTCTAATAACCTGAGGTAGGAACCAGCATATAGTCAGTGTTCAGTCAATGTTTCCCTCCTCTTTTTCCTGGGGAGTTCCCCAGACTCCATTAAATGGACTGAATTAAAACACTATCTGTGATTGAGCATGTACTGTCCATCTCTGTAGACTGTAGTCCAGGCCAGCTCACTTAAGCTATCAACAGATGTTGAAATCAAGTCTATCAAGCGACTACAAGTTAATTCTCTGCTTTAAAAATTATCCACCACAGGACTATTTTTTTCACCAACTTTGAACTCAGCCTGTTCCATCTGCATTAAATCTGACAAAAACAGTCACTACAAGCTCAGCTTTGATCCAACCTGATGGGGGGAGTTTGTTCATTTGTACTTCAATCTTCACTTCCCCATAAGCATCTGCCCACATCTATCACCAAATAGGTATCACGTTTCTGCCAAGAACTAGGGCTGTGAAGAGGATCCAGGCAGGGTTAAGTGGCACACTTACCTGTTTTGTTAAAAACAGTTTCAATAAATGTGCAGTTCTTGAAGTAGGTGTTGACTGAAGTCACATCCTCAAAGGTGCAGGACTTAAAAACTGAATTTTTGAAAGTTATGGATTTGAACCTGATCCCTGCGAATCTGTCCAGCACAGACAAAAAATTTGTGTCAATGAGTGTGTCTATCAGGGTTCAAAGTTAAGTCAAACAGATTTAGAGATGTGATGTTCCACTACGGGCTGTACTAAATCTCTTCAGTTGTGTCCGACTCTGCAACACTATGGTCTGTAGCCCACCAGGCTCCTCTGTCCATGGGACACTCCAGGAAAGAATACTGAAGAGGGTTACCTGAGGTTCCACTATGGACTCTCTTAATTAAAAAGGACAGTGGCTTCTGGATTTTCTAAACTCTTAGCTTTCCCCCCTCTTCCTCATGGAGCCTGTCCTTTTGGCTACCTCACTGTTCCCCAATATTATTTTCCACCAGAAAAAGAGATGGCATCCGAAATAGCTTCATGTAGCTTTCAGCAATGTTGGTAAAGGGTGTTTGTGGGGTATACAGTTGAAGGCACTGAGTTTGGAGGTTACCTGTGGCTACCGATTCTTTGTTTTGTAATCCTATCCTCTCTCTTGCTCCTTCACATAGGCCTTTATTTGAAACTTCTCTACTTGGGGTTATAGCTCTAACTTGAGCATGCGCTCCCATGCTTCCTTTTAATGAATGTCTATTTCCCAAGCTGATAACCCAAAGGTTCTTTATTCTAGTGTAGGGACTTCCAGTTATCTTGAAGAGAGGATGGGAGAATCACTTATGTGAGGAATGATTATCTCAAGAGTCAAGAAACTCAGAGCTCACAGTCGTTTCCAAGAGTATTTTTCTTCTCGGCGCCAAGAGGTATTCCTCAAACCAAGCTGAATGACCATAGCTCAGCCTACTTTTGGAAATGGTAGAATGATGAAACTTGCCCCAATTCATTTTTGGGTGATGCAAGAGGGAAGGTAGAGATGATAATAGGCATAATCATTCTGACATCTTAGAAGAGTTTATGGTTTGGATATTGTTGATAAAGACCCTTGGGAGACATGTATACATATCCATCAATGTGTCTTGGTAATTTATTAAGAGACTGTGAATGTATCCTTCACCAGTTATTGAGAAGAGATGCTTGCTCAACTGGGGAAGAAGTTAACACACCAACTACCAGTGTTATGAGAGCAGAAAGGGACCAATCCTCCTAGGCAAGGAAGATGACTTAAAAGTAATTCACCAGTGAGATTTTAAAAATCATCCTCGCTCTAATGCCAGACTGCATTTGTCAGCTCAGAAGGCACTAAGTGTCTATGAGACCAACCTCCTTAAAAAATTCACTCCCTACTCTAGGAGTTCAGAGTAAAATCACCTAAGCCATAAATCTATCTACAGAAGGAGGATAAATCACGGCACATTTTAAGACGATCACTAATTTTCTGAAATGAAACTGCATTTGGAAAGGGGAAACAACTATTATTTTTTTTTCCAGTGGATGCTATCTGCATAGAATACACATGGAGAACAATTCAGAATATTCAAAAAGGAAAAGACAAGTCTCTTCCCTCCCATCCTCAAGCTATCCAGTTCTTTTCCCAGAGAGGACCGCGGTTGTCATTTTCTTGTGTGCTCCTCGGGGAGCACTCTGCGTACAGGGTGCTAGCAAAGAAGACACTGTTCCACACCTTGCTTTGTTCTGAGTCTACTTCAGAGGTCACTCCTCATCAGCATATAAAGAATTGCCAGTTTAGAATGCTGAATAGGAAAACTATTTTTAAAAAATGAGTGAGTTAGTGGTATTTCAAATTTCCGTGAAAGACAAAAACAATTTTTTTCTATCACCTTCACAAATAAACTTATAGGCTTTACAAGGATTTTAATATTATTAAAATTATTAATCATTATATTGCCAAAGTAAAAAATTTCTCCATGATTGGCCAGCTTAGAACCTTTTTTAAAAAATATGACATACTAGAAATTTCTAATGAGATTACAATAATTTTTAAATAATGAGGTCAATTTTCAAACTAGAATTATAGAGCACTTGACTCCAAGATTTCTGTGGAAAAACAAGTACAGATTCAAGTCAGTATGTTATGAGGGAGAGTAAAGGTGATCCTCTGTGGATCAGGCCTCCCAGTGAATCGCCAATCCATACAGTTACCTCCCAGTGGTAACTCTCCTTTTCATTACACAAACCATAAGCATCCCAGAGAATTATTTTTCATCTTTCCGAACTGGTTTTTGCCCAGAGAAACTTTTGTCAATTATGTTAGATTTTTACTTTGATCTCTTTTTAAATTGGGAGAATTTCCTAAAAATGATGTAAACCAATAGAAACTTATACCAGCAACCATTTGCTTACATAACAAATAATGGGTAGAAACGAGGGCCTTGTCTGCCCCTTTCCATCTCCGAAAAGATAAACCATGACCATTTCTTGAATCAGTTCTCCCGCATCACGAGGAGTTCCACACTCCATACTCAAAAACGTCCTTTGCTAACTTATCTCCTATTGTCAAAGCCTTTAACTTTGGAAAATCATTCCCATTCTTTAACTGAAACTTTCTCTGATACAACTTAACCCCAATTCTTGAGCCAGCATAGTGCAGAAGGAAAGTATTCTGAAGAGTAGCCCCCTTTTCCAGAGACAGAAAACAGGCATGAGATTACATGTCAGATTTCCTCTTTGAATTAAATAATGCTATAACCTATTTTCTCATAATCCTCACTCTTCCCTTCCATAACTTATTTTGCTCGCTTCCCAAGACCTCTCTGAATTTTCTTGTCACACTAGTCAATTCCACTTCTTTACAAACAGGAAGTAGCTCAGTTTAAGAAGTAATTTAAGTGAATTAACTGATATATGTGTATCTTTTCTTTAAAGGCCATTTGGAAGCATTTGAATTCAGTCTGAAAATGACCACATGTACAAACTGAACACATATTTAGTGTCATGAAGGCAAATAAGAAATACATTTTTAAGATGAGGTAGGAAATTAAATGATTTAAAAGTTTCTGGACCTGCCATTGTCGCATTCCATTCCGGTAATAATCTGATTTGCCATTGTAAAGTTAATAGTTGCATCTGAAAATTTCACTTTTGGTTCATCTATGTTTTTCAACACATTCGACTGCAGATGTTTAATGACATCGGGGAACCAAACAGATAATCCGTAGTACCTGCAAAGACAAAGAAATGTGAGTTTGTAAAGGTGTTTGCTTTCAACGTTTTTGATCATCTTTACTATCATTATTCTGAATTCTTTTTCAGGTAGTTTGTCTATTTCCTCTTCATTTTTTTGGACTTCTGTGTTTCTATTTTGTTCCTTCATCTGTGTAGTATTTCTCTGCCTTTTCATTATTATTATTTTTTTAACTTAATGTGTTTGAGGTCTCCTTTTCCCAGCCTTCAAGGTTGAATTCTTTTTGGTTTCTGTTCTCCTAAGGTTGGTCCAGTGGTTTGTGTAAGCTTCGTATAGGGTGAGATTTGTGCTGGGTTTTTTCATTTGTTTGTTTTTCCTCTGATGGGCGAGGCTGAGTGAGGTGGCACTTCTGTCCGCTGATGACTGGGTTTGTATTTTTATTTTGTTTGTTGTTTAGATAAGGCATCCTGCCTCTGGTGGTTGGGTGATGCCCGGTCTTGTATCTAAGTGGTATCCTTTGTGTGAGTTCTCACTATTTTGATACTCCCTAGGGTTAGTTCTCTGGTAGTCTAGGGTCTTGGAGTCAGTACTCCCACTCCAAAGGCTCAGAGCTTGATCCTTTTTTAAGAATGGTTACATTTCAGGATTCCATATCACAGAGAAACCACCTTTCCCGTCACTTCGCCTGGGGCTGCTGCCGGAGCTGTGGCCACGGCCGCCACCTGGAGACCCAGCGGGTGCACGCTCTAAAGGTGTCTCTAAAGGCGCTGGCACTCTCGTGGCCATGACCATCTCCCTGCTATTTTCAGAGAGGTAGCGGTTCCCGGAGAAGCACGGTTAATTAGGACTGTGCCCCACTCCCCCCACTCCCACCCCCGTCCCTGAGCATTATGGGTCATCAAACAGGAATCTCATTGGCCCCTCCTCATCATAGGTCTGCAGGAATCAAGCTAGAGGGATGGCCTGGGTTTCCTTGGAGAATCCCAGGTCCGGAGTCCTTCCTTGGGGAAGAGACATGTGTAAGACTTCCATCCTACACAGGCATACCCTGGCCCGGAGGTTTCTCCTCACCCCCTTAGGCTGCACTGAAAAGCCCCATCTCCTAGTCTCGAGCTACAAACTCCTGGCATCCCCAAACTGTGAGGGCCCTTAGAGAATGACCTCTTTATTAATGAATGATTTTTCTTGCTTCTTTTACTACTGTGGTCCTGTTAGCCTGGGGGCATAGCCCATGCCCCTGAGGTTCAGGGTTGGGGAAAAGGCAATTTAAGTATTTATCGGAAAAGCCAGGTTATTGCCCACTTTCTACCTCTCACCTCTAGTATGTTATTCTAACAGGTTACAACTCAGCCACGCTGCCATGATTTTCAGAGCAGTAGCCACTAACCACAGGTATGAACAGTTAAATGTGGCCAGTCCAAATGAGACATATGTATGGGGAAAATGTAAAATTAAGTCATTAATCATATTGACTAAATGTCAAGAAATGATAATATTTTGGACAAAATTAGTGAAATAAGATATATTATTAAAGTTTGTTTTACCGGTTTCCTTTTCCTTTCTTTCACCCCTTTTTAAATGTGACCGCAAGGACATTTAAAATGAAGCATATGGCTGATGTTATATCTTCACTGGACAACGTGGCTCTAAACTGGTGCTTCCCACCCAAAGCAGGGTCCCTGGACCAGCAACGTCAGCATCACCTGGAAACTTGTTAGAAATGCAGCCTCTCGGGCCTCATCCAGACCTGCTGAATCAGAAACTGTGGGCTGGAGTCCTCAAAGGAACTCTTCTGATACTCAAGTTCAAGAACCACTGCTCTGATTTATCCCGTTACACTAAGCTACACAGGGGAAGATGTGGTTATGAGAATCACTTGTGCAGATAGACAAGCTAGGTTTAAAATCCTGGCCTTGCCACTTACCAGCCACGTGATCTTGGGCAAGTTATCAAAGCATCGTTACCTGCCATCTCTAATGCCAGAATGATGAGAGTAACCACCTCTCTGGGTAACTGCTTGGATTAAATGGAATGCAAAATACCCAGCACATAGCGAGTGCTCAAAAGACCAAATTGTTTTTATCATCAGCATAGTCATCAGGATTCCTGAAACATCTCTGCCTAGGATTCCATAGATCATGAAATAATTACTGCAAGGGGTGTGAGTGGTGGCCACTGAATATGAAATGATTCTGGAGGCAGCAACTCTGCAGGGCTCTCTATTCATATCCGAGGACACAAATCTTCAAAAATGGCAATGATGAGGGAAGCATGACACCCTGGAACATTCATCATCAATAACATGGAGTTTCTGCTAGTTTTCATTTATTCAGCCAGTGTTTACTGAATAGCCACTGAATGCTACACATTGCTTGAAGTTTCATGGACTTTATAAGGAAATCATAAAGCTTAAAATGTGGTCAGTAACAGGTAAGTAAACAAAATAAACCATAGCTACTATCCTATAACTGCTCACATTTCAAGAGCAAGACGTTTGTTTTGCTTTTGCTTTGGAGCTAGCCAGTGTTTAGCACATAGTAGGCACTTGCACGTGTCCATGCTAAGTCACTTCAGCTGTCTCCACTCTGTGTGACCCTATGGAGTGTAGCCTGCCAGGCTCCTCTGTCCATGTGATTCTCTAGACAAGAATACTGCAGTGGGTTGCCATTTCCCCTCCAGGGGATCTTCCTGACCCAGTGACTGAACTTGCATCTCCTTGTCTCCAGCATTCAGTTCCGTTCAGTTGCTCAGTCAAGTCCGACTCTTTGCCACCCCATGGACTGCAGCATGCCAGGCCTCCCTGTCCATCACCAACTCCCAGAGCTACTCAAACTCACGTCCATCGAGTTGGTGATGCCATCCAACCATCTCATCCTCTGTCATCCCCTTCTGCTCCTGCCTTCAATCTTTCCCAGCATCAGGGTCTTTTCCAATGAGTCAGTTCTTCACATCAGGTGGCCAAAGTATTGGAGTTTCAGCTTCAACATCAGTCCTTCCAGTGAATATTCAGGACTGATTTCCTTTAGGATTGACTGGTTTGATTTTCTTACAGTCCAAGGGACTCTCAAGAGTCTTCTCCAACACCACAGTTCAAAAGCATCAATTCTTCGGCACTCAGCTTTCTTTATAGTCCAACTCTCACATCCATACACGACTACTGGAAAAACCATAGCCTTGACTAGACAGACCTTTGCTGGCAAAGTAATGTCTCTGCTTTTTAATATGCTGTCTAGGTTGGTCATAGCTTTTCTTCCAAGGAGCAAGTGTCTTTTAATTTCATGGCTGCAGTTACCATCTGCAGTGATTTTGGAGCCAAAGAAAATAAAGTCTTTCACTGTTTGCATTGTTTCCCCATCTATTTGCCATGAAGTGGTAGGACCAGATGCCATGATCTTAAGTTTTCTGAATGTTGAGTTTTAAGTCAACTTATTCACGCTCCTCTTTCACTTTCATCAAGAGGCTCTTTAGTTCTATGCTTTCTGCCATAAGGGTAGTGCCATCTGCATATCTGAGGTTATTGATACTGCTCCCAGCAATCTTGATTCCAGCTTGTGCTTCATTCAGCCTGGCATTTCACATGATGTACTCTGCATATAAGTTAAATAAGTAGGGTAACAATATACAGCCTTGATGTACTCCTTTTCCCATTTGGAACCAGTCTACTGTTTCATGTCCAGTTCTAACTGTTGCTTCTTGACCTGCATGCAGGTTTCTCAGGAGGCAGGCAAAGTGGTCTGGCATTCTCATCTCTTTCAGAATTTTCCACAGTTTTTTGTGATCCACACAGTCAAAGGCTTTGGCATAGTCAATAAAGCAGAAGTAGATGTTTTTCTAGAACTCTCCTGCTTTTTCGACGATCCAGCAGATGTTGGCAATTTGATCTCTGGTTCCTCTCCCTTTTCTAAAACCAGCTGGAACATCTGGAAGTTCACAGTTCACATACTGTTGGAGCTTGGCTTGGAGAATTTTGAGCATTACTTTGCTAGCATGTAAGATAAGTACAATTGTGTGGTAGTTTGAACATTCTTTGGCATTGCCTTTCTTTGGGATTGGAATGAAAACTGATCTTTTCCAGTCCTGTGGTCACTGTTGAATTTTCCAGATTTTCTGGCATATTGAGTGTAGCACTTTCACAGCATCATCTTTTAGGATTTGAAATAGCTCAACTGGAATTCCATCACCTCCACTAGCTTTGTTCATAGTGATGCTTCCTAAGGCCCACTTGACTTTGCATTCCAGGATGTCTGGCTCTAGATGAGTGATCACACCATCGTGGTTATCCGGGTCATGAGGATCTTTTTTGTATAGTTCTTCTATGTATTCTTGCCACCTCTTCTTAATATTTTCTGCTTCTCTTAAGTCCATATAATTTCTGTCCTTTATTGTGCCCATCTTTGCATGAAATATTCTCTTGGTATATCTAGTTTTCTTGAATAGATCTCTAGTCTTTTCCATTCTATTGTTCTCCTCTATTTCTTTGCACTGATCACTGAGGAAGTCTTTTCTTATCTCTCCTTGCTATTCTTTGGAACTCTGCATTCAGATTTGTCTGCCACATTGGCAGGAGGATTCTTTACCACTGAGCCCCCTGGGAAGCTATGACAACTATTTATTGAGCACTTATTTTGTGCCAGGGCCATATATCAGTGAGAAAAACAGTTTAAAATCCCTGTTCCCACAGAGCTTCCAGAGGAGGAAGACAAAGCTTTCTTTATTCCTACAGAATGAAAAAGCTTTTTGTCTATTAGAAGATGACAGAAGGTACAATGGGGAATAATAAAGCTGAGAAGGGAACAGGGAATCTGAAGGGGACTGAGATTTAAATAGGTTTAAATAGGCTGCAGTTTTAAATAGGTACTTGGGGGGGGGTATCACTGAGAAGGTGGCATAGGAGGAAAGCCTCAAAGGAGGAGAGAAATGAGCTGGTCCCCGTCTGGGGGCAGGGCACAGACCCGAGATGGGACATGTTCAAGAAAGTTCTGGCACATTGGAGGAAGAACAAAGAGGCCAGCGGGGATGGGCTCCGCCAATGAGGAGAGAGTGGAGAAATCATGGGAGCAAATCGTCCTTGGTCTTATAGAACTTTCCAAACACTGTTGGTTTTGCCACCCCAGCTTTATGACAACATAAATAAAATGATTGCTTGATAAAAACTGTAACTGTTAGCAAATCTAAAATGAAAAAAAAAAAAAAAAACCCTAGAGTTAACAGCATCACACAGTATAAGAGAAGAAAGCAGCGAGGTTGGGAGTTACAATATGGAAATTTAAAGATTTCATTCACCAAAAATGTAAGGATCACTTACCCAAAGGACAGCGTGAACCACACAATCGTGAGTTTTATGGTATTTTCCCTGACTGGGTAGGTGAAACATCTCATAAAAGTCAACCAAATCTGTGAAATATCAGAGAGTTAGTTTTCTTATGCCAATCCCTAGGCAACTCTACTTCCCAAACAACCCCCTCTGACAAATTATAGAAAAATGTTGCATTTTCTTTGGGCTGGATTCACTTGCACTTAAAATGTAAAAGCTAAAGGCTACAGGAAACGAAATGCTGGGATTTGTATTTATCAGCTTCCAACAGACAAAGTGACTCAAGATGTTGGTGTACCCCGTCACTGGTAGGGACTCCTTGTTTCACACCATCCCTCCCCCCAAAAAGCAACGTCTTGGCTACCCCACTGATCGCAAGGGGATCCCATTACCTGGTCCCACACCAGGAGTCAGGTGCCCTGGGCAGGAGGGGGAGGAACCCCACTCACGGGGCGGATTCTGTCAACCCTGTTTCTGAGTAACCCCAAGCAACAAGCTGGGCCACGAGTCAGGGCGGGCTGGGTACTTACTCCCTGCAGTTCCGTGCGGACGCGAACAAAGCACCTCCGGTACCACGTTCCCGTGTCGCTCTCAATTTCAATCAGTTCGTCTAACTGTCTGGGGGTTTTGATTCTGTTTACCTGTAAGGCGCAACAGAGGGCAAAGTGCTGAGTTCTCGTCTCTGAGGTTGTAGAGTTTAGGCTTACAATTTGTTTTTAAAGGAGTGAAAGCTGACTCCAACAAAAAGGAAGCAGGTGTTTGATACATAAGCAGGTATCCATAAATATGAGACCAGTGGTGTCAGTGTGCAGACTCAAAGGCACCTAAAAGAACTGAATAAAGAATGAATGAGAGGATGAATACCATAAAGAAGAGAGGGAAGAGCACGTAGTAATGGAATTAAATGAAACAAAATGCCCTTCTCTGAATCACGACTACAAAGGCACACACTGGGAGGTGGGGACGGAAGGATTGGGAGTTTGGGATTAGCAAAGTATGACAAAGAGAATGGATAAACAACAAAGTCCGACTGCGCAGCACAGGGGACTGTATCTTGTGAAAAGCCGTAATGGAAAAGGATGCGATAAAGAAGGCATGTGCATGTATAACTGAACCCCTCTGCTGTAGAGCAGAAATGAACACAGCACTGGCAACCAACTCCATCTCAATAAAATCAACTTAAAGGCACACACTAGCAGATAAAACTCCAGATAGAGTTACTTGTGGATTAAGAATTACTTTGCCTAGACAAAAGTGACTCAACACACCTTTTTTAGGAACCTACTTACTTGATGAATTTGGCCCCTAAACAGAGTTCTTAGAGCTTTCCCATGTCACTTCCATTCCTGACTCTCTCTTCCTTCTCTCATAGCCAAATAGTGTGTGTTCAGTCATGTCTGACTCTTTGCAACCCCATGAACTGTAGCCTGTCAGGCTCCTCTGTCCATAGGATTTCCCAGGCAAGAATACTGAAGTGGGT
Organism: Cervus canadensis; assembly: GCF_019320065.1. Classification (NCBI taxonomy): domain Eukaryota; kingdom Metazoa; phylum Chordata; class Mammalia; order Artiodactyla; family Cervidae; genus Cervus; species Cervus canadensis. The sequence goes on along the minus strand of NC_057391.1, from coordinate 6,839,403 downwards.
GGCCATTTCCTCCTCCAGGAGATCTTCCTGGCCCAGGGATCAAACCCATGTCTCCTGCATTAGCAGGCAGATTCTTTATCCCTCGCATCACCTGGGAAGCCCAAACCCACAGTGACTAGTCAGCAAACACCCACAGGTGACCTTAAGGTGAGGTCCAATGAATGAGTTTAAATTGCAAGCATCAACACTGACTCTTCAGCGACAGAAAGGGAACAAATGATGGACGTACAGCCTGTATCCATGACTTAAGCTAGCCTCCTTTTCCTAAGGAAAAAAGCCAAGGGTCAGGAGAAGCAATACTTTAAGCACGGAGAATGAAGCCTGAAAAGAGGGGGGAAAAATGGGAAGCATTTTTCCTTTATGGACCTATCCCATCTTACCTTGTTAGTCAAAATCTACCTGCTTTTGACGAACCTGAGAGAGGACACAGAGTCGTGCACACATGCTATCACTCCCAGGGATAATATCTGAATAGATCTTTCTGGAGAGACTACCAACAACTGAAGCAGTACTTCCACTGCACAAATCCAGGTACCAAGACTGGCTTTTGACAGAGGTTTGAGGACCCTTGGGATCTTTCAAATTATACCAGATGGGCAGTAGCCTCTCCCTGGTTATGTAAACAAAGATGTCTGTATTTAGTGACGATGATGTCTGAGTTAAAAGCAGGATTCCAAATAGGGTCAGCTACAAATCATTCATTATTTTGAGGCACTCTAGAGTTTTGTTTTCTTTTTAAATCACAGGGGTATTCCTTTTTTTTTTTTTTTTAAGATAGCATCACTGACTCAATGGACATGAACTTGAGCAGGCTCCAGGAGATAGCAGAGGACATGGAAGCCTGGCATGAGGCAGTCCATGGGGTCGCAAAGAGTCAGACATGACTTAGCGAATGAACAACAAATTCTTGGACATGACTTAGCGACTGAACGACAAATTCTTTTTTGTACTGAATAAAAGATTCATTGAATTCTATAGTGTTTTACAATTTTCAAAAGTTTCACGAAGATGATTTCATATAATCCCATAATAGGAATTCCTTTTTCTCCTCCTACCCCTTTCCTGTTCCTCTCCTCTCCTCCCCCTTCTCCCCACTGGCAACCACTAGTTTGTTCTCTATGTCTGTGAGCCCATTTCTGTTTTGTTATATTCCCTAGGTTGCTGTGTTTTTTTAGATTCCACATAAAAGTGGTACACAGTGTTTGTCTTTCTCTGTCTGAATTATTTCATTCAGCACAATGCCCTCCAAGTTCATCCATATTGCTGTAAATGGCAAAATTTTATTATTTTTTATGGCTGAGTAATATTCTACTGTTTATAATATCATCTTCTTTATCCATTCGTCTGCTAATGAACACTTAGACCACTTCTATATCTCGGCTATTATAAATAATGCTGTGAACAATGGGTTGCATGGGTTCATGTATCTTTTCAAATTAATGTTTTTGAGTTTTTTTGGATGTATACCCAGGAGTGGGATTGTTAGGTCATATGGTAGTTCTATTTTCAGTTTTTTGAGGAATCTCCCTACTGTTTTCCACAGTGTTTTCACCAATTTACATTTCTCACCAACAATGTACAAAGGGTCCCTTTTCTCCACATTCTCACCAACATTTGTTATTTGTGTTTTTTTGATGAAGGCCATTTTGACTCAATATATTACTTTTGAGAGCCTTCTTCTCCACTCATTAATGTTTGTTTGCTTGTACATTCTTTCATTGGCACCCATGGGAGCCAGGACTGGTACTGGACCCAGGAGATGCAATCCTAAAGCATCGTGCTCTCTAAGCATTTACCATATAAATTAGAAAGTATCCCAGTGGAAATCTACATCAGATGGGAGAGACATACTGTACAGAACACCCGAGCTGACCTGGGAGCGACAGAGAAGACTTGATGGGCTGTGGAACTTGAGCTAGAGATTACGGAGAAGCATGTCATTTGCCATGTGTATCAGCTATTTGCAGGGCATTCCAAGGGGGAGGAATATGACACGCAAACACCCACAGGTGTAAGAGAAAAGACTGTGTTGGAAACTGCAATGACTCTGTGATTCCTGAAGCATGGTGCAAGGGCAGAGAGTAGGGAGGGCTGAACCAAATCAGTGGCAATAAGGGTAGAAAGTAAGAGACAATGATGAGAGATATTTAGGATGGAGAATAATAAGATAGACTGGATTTTTTGGACATAAGAGAGATAAAGGAAAGAAAGAAATAGGATAGTTTTCAGGGGTCTAGTTTTGGTGGTACTGGTGGCACTTGCTGATAAGTCTTCGGACAAAGAAGAGATTTGGAGACTCTTCAGGTGAGAAGTTTAGATTTAGAAATTCAGAATTTGAAGGGCCTCTAGTACACAGGAGTATGGCCACAAAGCCCTTCAACATGTATGTCTGGAGCTCAGATTGTCCATTTGGAGAAAAAGATCTGGGAAGTAGCTGAGATCAGCTAAGGAGAATGTGAATGACTTAAAAGAGAAGTTTGCTGCAAACAACGTCCTGAAAAAACAGCATTCAAATTAGGTACACAGGAAGACGACCTTTGAGGAAGGCATGTGGATTCACCGTGTTGTAGATATAATAAGAAAAAAATCAAATGTGTCATGGTGGAATCCTGTAATGACTTTGGAAGTCACCCATAAATGATTGAGATGACCCATTCTTTTAGAGTGGTCCCATCTTATTCCCACCTAATCTTTATACAGTCAGATTAACGTGGATGGTCATGAATGAACTTGGTAACTCAGACCTTCTGGAAGAATAAGCAGGTTAGCAGGGCGATGAGGTTCTACAGAGGCACCTTCTCAGAAATCTTGGGTAGAGGGTTTATTCTCAACCGGCTGAGACGAGTTAGGTGACATTGACCATCTACATGACACCTCAAGATTCCTTTTGCCTTATGATCCTTTAGTTTAAATACACTCTTCCTCTCTAGTGCTTCTACTCAAAAGAAGGGTCCACTTAAAGGATTCCAGGTCCTCAATGGTGGACATCCATTATTGATCTTTGTTCCTCCAGTACACTGCAGAAAACATTTTTATTAATTAAGAATCTGTGATCATTTGGTGAGAGGCCAGACTGAATTATACCTTCATATTACAAAAAAATCCATTTCATATTAAAAATGTAATGAGTCAATAAGTGTCAGGGGATTGTCTAATCAGGAACTATTTCACTTATTTTAAGAACTATAACTGATACTGTTGATAAGACCATTGAATATTTTGCTTATATCACCTTTAAACCTAACTTAGACAAGACATTTTTGGTCTAACTATATGTTGCCTACATCAATGGATTTAAAAACCACTTTTTTTTATTTTGGTGGAGGTTCTGGGGAAAAAAAATACTGTCCTTTCCAAAAAACACCATGCATTCAATTTTTTATTAATTTAGATGAGTGTTCCTGTTGAGAATACATTTTGTAACTGGAGGATGGAAGACCATTCCACGCAGAAGAAAAACACATACAACAGCAGTGCAGCAGGTAAAACGGTATGAGATATCGAGAAACGAGTGGCTGGTGCAGTGAGAGAAGAATTTACGACCAGGTCTTTTCAGAAAAGGTTTCTCGCCCTTTGGCGTAGAGGACTCTCTGAGCAGCAGTACTCACCGTGAAGACCTTCTCAGGCTGACCCCGTGCTCTCATGTTGGTGTCGTGAATTAACTTCAGAATCATCCAGGCTTCATCATGTTTTCCAACCTAAGAAATATGAGTAGACAGTGAATGGCCAGGCGGTGAAACACACATGCTCCCCAATTTTCCAATAACCATGTGGTATTGTCAGACCCCACTGGGTGCAACAGGGCAAATGGTTTAGGTTCATCCCACTGGAAACGCAGACTACCTGGATACCCTGAGTGCAGCAGCAGCTCAAGGAAAAGTGTGACATTTATAAAACAATAAGGTGCGTTTCTTCACTGAGGGAAACCACTTGCTTGAGGAGGGACATTAGCGCTTTCAGGCCACGAGGCAGCCTTTTCACATGCTGGTTGTTGAAAGCATGTCTCCATGAAAGCAAACCCTCCATTGATCTGTAGTAGGAAGGAAAAATGTACCTCCTGAAGAGGCAAACATACTCCCCTTGGATTAAAAGGACCTTGTTTCACTGTCTATGGCTTCCTTGAGTATTTGTGATGATGAATGTTACCTCCAGCAGGAACCGTGGGCTTTCAGGCATGAACGTGAGGGCCACCACCGAGGAGACACAGGGGAGCGCGCAGACAATGACGAACACTCTCCAGCTGTGGAACTGGTAGGCTGAGCCCATGCTGAAGCTCCATCCTGGGAGAGGGAGACGGAGGGGTGAGGCAGGGCGAGGACCCCAGTCACGGCGAGCGTCCTCACCTGGACTGACGACTGGTCAACCCCAGTCACGGCGAGCGTCCTCACCTGGACTGACGACTGGTCAACCCCAGTCACGGCGAGCGTCCTCACCTGGACTGACGACTGGTCAACCCCAGTCACGGCGAGCGTCCTCACCTGGAACTCATGACTGGTCAACCCCAGTCACGGCGAGCGTCCTCACCTGGACTGATGACTGGTCAACCCCAGTCACGGCGAGCGTCCTCACCTGGACTGATGACTGGTCAACCCCAGTCACGGCGAGCGTCCTCACCTGGACTGATGACTGATCAAATCTTACCACCCCCAGGAGAACGAGCTGATCTGGGCATTAGCCACAGTGACCAGCTCAGCTTGAGGATGGCCAATAACAGTGCTCAGAAGAATGGTGCTTGCAGTCAAAGTGGGCTGGGGCTGGGGATGGAGGTGCATGTATATATTTCTGGACAAGCAAGCTGCAAAGACCAAGGTAAATGAATTTGGGAGTGTCTTTTCCAGCAGACTCCTGGGCTGGGTATCCCCTGTCTGCTCCTTCAGATTACTCTGGACCCTTATCTCTGCTGTGAGCCAGGAAATGGCCCTCCGTGGACCACACCAACTGGATGCCTTGTCCATCAGCTTCCGGTTGGGTTTGAATAATGGAAGCACTGGGAGGAGAACAGAGGGCGGGATTAGGGCTCAGGATGTTTGCTCCCCTTACTCCCTTCTCCCCTCCCCCGGCTGCACGGAGGTCTGACAGTGTGTGCGCTGGTCCCTGGGAACCTTCTCGTGAAACCACGTCTGTTGTCAGGTTCTGGCAGCCCCACTCTCCTCCTGACCTCAGAGGCACAAGTGAGTACAGGAGGCCTTTCTGCTACTGGCTCCAAGGTGCTTTATTATTCTGTGTGGGTTTCTCCTAACCGTTCCCACACAGCTCTTTTTGGTGACTCCTGCTGAGTGACAGTGCTTTCCTGCCCGCACGCTGACCAGCACAATGATTAAGAACTGGTATTTGCCAGTGCTTCCACACACACATGCCGTACACTAGATCAAGAGAATTTTAAATTACTAGCTTTTTATTATAATATAATGAAAACAAGCAAATGGGATACCAACAGAAATCTCTTCAAGAGCTCAAAGAAAACCAATACTTGAATGAATATAAAATGGTTGAAAGCAACATTCCAACCATGATTCTAAAGGAGAAATAATGAAGCATATCAAATCTAATTGAAAGCAGAGAAGAGATTTATGGAGGCAGAGATGAATTATGGTGAGGCAAAATTCTAATTTTTGCAATGCCTGGTATTTGGAAGGCTGCTGTGAGCAAAAGTCAGATAGTCTACATTCCATCCCCAGGAGAGCAGTGTAATTATTCACTGTTTGCCTGGGGGCCAAGAGAGATTCTGAAGGTGACATGAGTTCCTCAAGGCCCGGCAGCAGAAGCTATATGCCAGAACCTTCTCCACCGGGGTCTGAGGTGGAATCTTATACCCCCCCTGTCCTCATGTCTGTGCTCACTCCTAAACACGGAATCTGTTTATAAATGATGTAAACACCAATGACATGTGACATCAGCCTTAGATTCATGAGCATTTTCCGGGAATTTAATACATGAGGACTCTGTGGACTGCTAAATTAACTACATCGTAAACTGTGGGAGGGGATGTCTACTCTCAATGTTTTCTGTAGCAGAAGTTCAAGCGTCTCAAATATCCAAAATACAGAGGAAATTCTATAATGGAACTAAGAAAACATACCATGTTCACTTCACATTGGATCTGAGAGCTTCACAGAAAGGAATTCTTTTTCAGAAGTGCTGGAGCCAACAGAAACGTGTCTCCCCGTGTGTCTGAGCTCACCTGCTGCTGTCTCCCTCACCCCCTCGGTCCACCTCACCAACATGCTGCCAGCTCTTTGAATGCACAAAGCTTAGTTCCATTCTAAGGGCCTTGCCTTATTTCCTAGGAAACCCAGCCTTGCATTGAAAGGATGGTGGCTGTAGGTCAGCCAGCCTTTCTAAGAGTGTTGAAGTGAGAGACTGTTCAGTATTTCTTGTCCTCAGTGAAGTCCCTTCAGGGTCTTTTCATTTGACATTTTCTGCGCCTGAACTGCTCTGAGCAGGCACACGTGGATGCCTCCTTTGTACTTTCCAGGTCTCAGTTGAAGGTCATTTCTTCAGAGAGGCCCCAACACTCAATTCCACTTTTACCCTCAAGGCCGGTCTTATTGTCTCTACAGCACTTACCATTATGTAAAGCTGTGTATTCACTGATTTGTTTATTTGTTTACCGTCTATCCCTTTCCACACCATGAAAGCAGAAATTCTGCTTTTGTTGTTCATCAATATCTCTTCAGTGCTTTTAGCAAGTCCTGGTCCATAGGAAGTATCCTTTAAATATTTGTTAAGCAAATGCACACACACACACACACACACGCACATGCATACCCTTTTGTGTGTCTGCATGTATACATGAACATATACAGGATCACTGCAGGCTACTAAGACATTAGTTACTCAGGTTTTCTTTTGAACATTTTTTTCTGAATCTGCACTGAACAACAAAACAACCCTGATTTACTTTTTCAGTTAAATTTGCAGTTTGTATCCAGTAGAATTCATTCATACTTTTTAAACTGCATTATTCTGTGAGTATGATAAATGTCAGCGTCGTGTACTCATCATCATAACCAGGATACAAACTGTTCCATCACCCTGAAACATTCCTTCCTGCTGCCCCTGTGGAGTCAACCCCTCCTCAAAGCCTAACCCCTGGCAATTATTGGTCTGTCCTCCATCCCTATAATTTTGCACAATGTCATATAAATGGATTTATATTATATGCATCTTTTAAAATCTGGCTTCTCACACTTAGCATAAGGCATCTGTGCAGATTGTTGCTCATATTAATAGCTTGCTCCTTTTCATTGCACAGTAACATTTCATTTGTATGAATATTTCATATGGTTGCCCACTCACCAGCTGAAGGACAGTTGGAATTTCTCCATTTTTAGGGGATTATAAATAAAGCTGTTATAAATATTTCAGACAGGTTTTTGTGTGTCCCAAAGTTTTCCCTTTCTCTTGGATAAATATCTAAAAGCAGGCAAATTAAGTCATTTAATTAGCTTAGCTTTATAAGAAATTGTCAAACTATTTTCCACAGTGGCTGTACCATTTTACCCTCCTAACACTAGTGTTGATGCTTTTGAACTGTGGTGTTGGAGAAGACTCTTGAGAGTCCCTTGGACTGCAAGGAGATCCAACCAGTCCATCCTAAAGGAGATCAGTCCTGGGTGTTCAATGGAAGGACTGATGTTGAAACTGAAACTACAATACTTTGGCCACCTGATGAAAGAACTGACTCATTTGAAAAGACCCTGATACTGGGAAAGATTGAAGGCGAGAGGAGAAGGGGACGACAGAGGATAAGATGGTTGGATGGCATCGCTGACTCAATGGATATGAGTTTGAGTAAACTCCAGGGGTTGGTGATGGGCAGGGAGGCCTGGTGTGCGGCAGTCCATGGGGTCACAAAGAGTCGGACACGACTGAGCAACTGAAATGAACCGAACCACTAGCGTATGAGAGTTCCAGCTGCTCCACACACTTTCTACCACTTCTTTGTTAGTTTTTTTTTTTTTTGGGGGGGGGGGTAAGTTCGAGCCATTCTATATGTGAGAAGTGGTATCTCATCATGGTTTTAATTTGCACTCCCCTGATGTCTAGTGATACCTTAATTTACTCTCTGTTCATTCATTCATACTTTTATTGAGTGCCTCTATGTGCCAGTCACAGTGCTGAGATGTGGAGGCTAACACTTATTCCCTGCCCTCAATGAGTCAGAGTCCAAAAGAGGAGGCGGATGTGTTAACAGACATGATAAATAGTATGATTCATGCTAGAACAGGCTCTGAAAAGGGTAGAGGGCATACAGAAGGGACAGAGGTATCAATCCCAAGGAGTCTTCTCTTAAGAGCCAAATTTCTTGTCTGATTCAGGTTTGTGAACACAGAGAGCAAATTCTTAAACTTCTAACATTCAAGTGAGAGATACAGTTCAAATCAGTACCAAAGAAGTAGGTGAGACTGGCCAAGACTAACTGTGCCATGCCCGACCCCCAACTCTCTTCTACTACATGCCAGTCCTCTGACTTGGAGAGAGGAGGAGAGCCCTTGACCCGAGTGTGAGTCTCAGAAGAGGAACTCACCCCTCCTTGCCCTTCTGGATCTGCCCTGGACTGGGGGAGTGGGAGACTGACGGGTGACCTTCTGGGGCCTAAGTGAGGGGCCGACAGAGTGAGGCTTTTGAGAAATGACCCTGCAGCTGCTTTGTAAAACTAAAATACCACTATCAAGATTAAACGTGAATGAAAGAATAATGGAGTGAGACCCTGGCTGCCGTAACTCCTCAGCCATGAATTCTCAGGACCCCTCCTCTCCAGCTCCATTTCAAGATGAGTCACACTTGCATTTGCGAGGGACGCAAAGCCCAAACCACAGACATCAGGAAGTGGGGAGCCATCAGCGTGGAGTGAAGGAACAGACCGTGATATGAACCACATGCAACTGGGAAAGTGGTTGTTGCTTTAGGATATTCAGCCACACTTAGTAAAACGGATCCTTTTCTTCATGTTGGCACTATGCCTTTTTTGTCTTACCCCCCCAAAAAAAAAAAAAAAAATTCTTGCAGAGACGGTGGTTCTAATTGTCCTCTGGACTTTGTTTAAAAATACCTATTAAAATGTCATACTGAGGGATTTCTTTATACATAATGTAAATTGCATGCAAGGAAGGACCTCAATTAGGGTATTACAGAAAGCAGTGACTACACCGCGCTAGTCAATGCAGCACTAATGAGTGTTCTGTGTCTTGCATGATAATCAAGGCCATTTACCAGGCTCAAGCTGATGCGCTCTGGGACTGCAGAAACCAGCTGCCTTCCCAGCTGCCTGACCGTCTGAAATCTTTCAAGATGCCAAGACAGAAGTGTGGGGCGCGTAGAGAAGAACGCTGGCTTTCATGTTCTTTTCTGGGTTCTCTCCCTGAGCGTGGGTGAGTTAGCACCCACTCTGTTGACTCACATTTGGTTGCTAGTTATCTGATATGATCAATGATCCAGTGTTTGGTAACAAGGTAGACTTTAGGGATAAAACACAGATCCAATGTTCTTAAAACATTATTATTAATATTAATAAAAATAAATATTATAGGTCAGATCACTTTTCAACAGCTAAGAATAAAATCACTTATATTCATGTGTCAGTGGTGTTAACTCACAAGGCACATTGCCAACTAAAGTTCTCTTTGGAAAAGTGGCTCCCAAATCCATTTTTCTCAAGTGGTCAATAAGCGCAGGAAGCGAACAAGGATCAGATGAGTTTCTGCTTTTATCCTTATAGAAATAAAATGTTATCCCCTTAACCTGTCAGTGGTTTAAAGTATAAACACTATCTAATCAGCATGAAACATTAGTCCTCAGCTAGAAAGTTAGACTGTCATGCATCTAGCATCATCTGTGACATCGTAAGATTTAACCAGGTGCAGCTGGACAGTTCTTGTGGCCAATATCAGCAAAGCTTTTTCTCATTCGTTAAAAAAAAAGTGGGTGGAGGCAGGAAAACGTGAGGATGAGCGAAATAGTTAAATAAACTATGGTACAACCATGCTATGGAAGACCATATAACTACTGGCAAAGAATGAGGCAGATTTGTCTGAACTGATTTTGGAACTGTCCAAGTTACATTGCTCAGTGAGTTCTTTTCAAAACAGTGTCAATAGTAGTGGTTTCACTTTTATATACACATAAACTATATCATTATATCTAGAATACAAGTGGGAGGAAAAGATACCCAACCACTTTACATGGCTATTCAAGGTAGGGAGTGGGAGCTCTTAGGGGCCTTTTGCTTTGGCATTATTTAATTTTTGAGTTTTGTATCACCTTGTACTACTTTTAACCCAAAGGGGGTAAAAAACTTTTCAAAGAGTTGCAAACTTTTGGTTTTTCTGAAATGTAAGGTCCTGTGGGAGAAGAGAGAAGACAAGGAAACTAGAATGACTGTCATGACACTATTCAGCATTCACACCATTTTCAGAACTAAACTAACGTTAATTGTGATTGTGATGCATCCAACTGGCACCACAGGGCTCATTTACGGGGAGCAGTGAGGAAGTGCCCCAGTGTCTCTGAGTAGGAAAGGAAATGATACTTACAGACTTTTCATCTTTAGAACTGTAACCACTTGTAGGTTGACTGAATTCTCAGGCCAAGGCCAGTTACGTGTCAAGCAGTAATAGCATGAGCACCACTGCCGACAGGGATGCATACAGCAGTCTCACACACTCACACACACACACACACACACACACACACAGACCTGGCTAGGGTCTGCCTGCAGTACATAATCATGCCTTTAAGAAGAGAGAGTCAGTTCAACAGGATTTCCACATTTGAGGGGGATGGCCCAAGGGGATCCATCTGTAAGAGCTGGCCCACGCAACAAGCTGACTTTTCCTACTAGTTTTCTCTATTTCCAAGCTCTGGTCCTACCATTTAGAATGTACAGAGCCAGTGGTAAACAGCAGGAGGAAGTTAGATCCTGGCCCTGGTTCCTGAGTCTGGCTTGTGATCCTAAGCGCACTTTTGAAGAAGCCAGCTTCCTGATGGCTTTTGCAACACAGACATTCATGGGCTTATTTTTCAGGGTGTATCTGCTGTGAGCGTGCCAAAGATGAAAAGAAAGAATGAGAGGACCTTTCCAGAAAGAGTTCCTGGTAAAAGCATGTAAGACTCATTCAAGCGTGATGCTTCCCAAGCTTCACTGACTGAAATAAGTCTGAAGGCTTAAAAAAACCTGACAGCATTGTGTGTGTGTGTGTGTGTGTGTATGTGTGAGAGAGAGGGAGAGAGAGAGAGAGAGAGAGAGATGTGAGTATGTGTCTGTTTCAAACAAAGGTCCTTTGGAATCTCCTTTTGTAGACAGACAATAATATAGTACTTGTATAATGATAATGTAGGTCAATTAAAATTTTATCAAAGATTTGCATAAAAATATACACCACAATAGCATATAGGATAGTCAAATCTTGACCATATACAAATGAAGCTTATATCATAAATGCATATAAAGGCAGCTCATTACTCTGTAAATACACATTGAATATATTTCATATTTATTACCTTATAGCACATATAGGCACACATTAACTTTCCTTCTCTATTTTACTTACATAAATATTTATTTAAAAGGAACTGTATATGTTTAGAGACATATTAATACATAAACTCTTACCTAAGCTGATGTTCATGGACAAAAAATAAATCAACTGTATTCCTTTTGTGAACAGACATTGTCTTAGGAAACCAAAAAGTGAACAAAAATAAATATTGGGAATTACGTTGGTCGAAAAATTATACTAATAGAGTCTAAAGCCCATGAGGGGGCTAAGGTTGTAAGATCTTGTGCCTCTACCAGATGAAGTCACAGGAAAACCTCTCCTGAGTATAGATCCATGGTAAGAAATGGAACACTTTCAAAACTGAACATAACAAAACAAACTTGTAAATCACAGTTTGTACTGATACATGTGCCCAAAGCTAAAACTTGTAGCAAAGTGACACCTACTCCCTATATTAGCAAATCAATCTGCTTTCAAATTAGTTGTCCTTATAATACTATTTTTTTCCTAAAAAAATTAGAAAACATACATACAACTTCATGGCCCCTATTCTATTTCAGATGGAAATTTCCTTTTGTTCTTTGCACATGGTGTCAGCAAAATTTTGCTCATGATCAGCAAAAGCTCTCTCTTCCTTCCCAGCAGATTTTTTAATGACAGAGCACAGAAATGCTCAAGGAACCCATTCTTAGAAGACAGTTTTTCTCCCCTGGTTGGGGATGAGGAAGGGGTTGTAATATTTCCCGTGTTATGACAACAGAGGTCAGCCCGAGTGTTCTCTGTTGCTGGTGCCAAAGGTCACCCTCATACATCTCCAGCAACTGCTGGCCTCTCTACCTGCTCCTGTTTTTCTAGCCCTGTTTCTTGCCTTATAGCCTCTCATCCAGAACAAATCATTTAACACTCGACAAGCGAAACAGCTGCTTAGCTCACGATTCAGGCCCCAATTGGCCCTTAGAGTTTTGTCATTAATGTTGAAAAAATTCCCTTTGCATTGGCTAGGAAACACATGTGATCACAGTGACCGGGGACCTCAGAAAGAGGACATCACACCATGCTCCCAGGCACACTGGATGGAAGCATGACTTGGGAGAGTCCACCCCATGAGCCCCACAGCCGGACACTGCTCGCTTGCATCCAGCTCAATCCCGCCCCGAGAAGAGCCTACTGATCATCTCAAGTTCCTGATGTTCATGGGCATCAGATGTTTAATAAAGATCCCAGCCCGAGAAGAGACACTCAACCTTCCTTTCTCACAGCCTTCCAGACCAGGAACGTGGGTGCCAGCCCCTACTTCCCGCTATCCCTGTGTCTAGTCAATCACTGAGATACAGGATGCTATTTTCTGTATTTCTCCCAAGTCTGCCTCTTTCTTTCCACCTCTGCTTTAGTCCAGGCCCTCATCCACTGCCAGGTCACACTCACAGGCTGATCTGCAGCTGACATGGGTCCACAGGGCCGTGTCCACGGCTGCAGTGGGGAAGCATGCCTGTCACAGTTATGCCCTGGGTCCTGCGCCGTGGACCTCTCCATGGACCAGCGACAGAAAGGTCTGCCTGGCCCAGCAGGGGCTCCAGGCAGGACCTGGCTCCACTGCTTTGGCTTTCTTCTGCTCTGACTGGGCAATGCCCTGTCGTTACACGATTTCAGTGTCACCTCTCTTTTTTCTTCTATGAACATATATTAATTTTTTAAATTAGGTATAGCTGATGTACAACATTATATAAGTTTCAGGTGTACAACATCATGATTCACAATCTTTAAAGGCTACATTCCATTTTTAGTTGTCATAAAATACTGTCTATATTCCCTCTGCTGCACAATATATCCTTGTAGCTTATTTATTTTATACACAGTGGTTTGTATCTCTTAAAACTCTACTCATCCCTTGCCCTTCCCCGCTTCCCTCTCTCCACTGGGAGCCGCTAGTTTGTTCCCTCTGAGCCTGCTTCTATTTTGTTATATTCACTAGTTTGTTTAATTTTTTAGATTCAACATATAAGTGATATAATGTAGTAGCTGCCTTTCTCTGCAAATGGGAAAACACTATTTATGGCTTAGTAGTATTTTATTGTGTACATATACTACATCTTCTATATCAATGCACCTATTGATGAACATTTAGGTTGCTTCTATATCTTGTCTATTGTAAATAATGCTACTGTGTACATTTGGGGGTGCATGTATCTTTTCGAAATAATTATTTTCATTTTTGTTTTCTTCAGATATATACCCGGGACTCGAATCACTGGGTCATATGGTGTTTCTATTTTCAGTATTTTGAGAAATCGCCACACTGTCTTCCACAGTGGCTGCACCAATCTACATTCCCATCAGCAGTGTACAGTTGTCTCCGCTCCCTCATCCGCATTTGCTATTTGAATACCACCTCTCTTTAACAGAGCTTTCAATCAGCTCCCAAACTGCCTAGCCTAGTCTAACTTCCATATATCTTCAAAAGAGCTTTTCACGAGAAAAACTGAATCACAAGTTCACTTACAGCTTAAAACCTCTCAGTGATTCTCCACTGGTCCTTGAGTGGTTCTCCACAAGCCTAGATTCTTTCGTGTGGCCACAGGGCCCTCCAACACCGGGTTCCTGCCCACCTCTCCCTCCTCATTCCTCAGAAGTCCCTCCTTCCATCCTTTGCTGCCTGCTGTGCAACATCTGTGAATCTTAACCCCTCCCCATCCTTGTCAGTTTGGAGAACTCTTCAACTTCAGTCTTCTAGCAACCATGTAGAGAGGACCATCCTTCGTAAATTCTTATAGACACATTCAAAAGTATTCACTTCCCCCACTGAGCTATCTTGGGATCCTGTGAAGTCCCATGGTGCCTGTCACAGAGAAAAGTCACAATAGAGAGTGGTCCTTCATTTGTAAGTCTGTTCCTGGAGGGCAGGGACCATGTCTTATTCATCTTTTGTACAAAATGTGGCAAAGAATTGTCACTTGACAAATGCTTCTTTAATTAATTTATAAAGAGCCTGTTCTTTGATTCCTTCAAGATTAGAGAGTTTGCCTAATACCTTCAAAAGTGACTTTTTGGAAACATAATACTATATTGCCTAATTTCCAAATATGTGGAGTTTTGTTCTTTTGTAACTGATTTCTAGCTTAATTTCCTTGTGAAAGGAGATCATGCTTGGTGGTTTTTTGAAATGTGTTGGAACTGCTTTACAATAGTGTGTGGTCCCTTTTCATTTTTCTAGCTTTATTGAGGTATGGGTAGACAGTTTAAAAATGTATATATTTAAGGTATACAATGTATATATTTAAGGTATACAACGTGACAGTTAGATATGTGTACAGCTTGTGAAATGATTACCATAATCAAGTTAATACACATTTACTCACATTTAAGATCTACCCAGCACATTTCAAGTACACAATGCAGAATCATTATCTCTCGTCACTGTGGCACATACAGAAGTACGGTCACATTAGATCCTCAGAACTTATTCATGTTATAACTGAAAGTTTGTACACTTTGCCAGTGTCTCTTCATTTTCCCCAGTCTCTAATGTTACATCCTGACAACAGCTAGATGGAAAGGAGGCTCCCCTCTAGGGCAATGTATATATTTTCTTTTGGACAAACGTAACAATTCCCCCAAACAAACTGGACTTCCTTTGGAAAAATAAAACTGGTAAGAGTTACTATACTAATATGTAACTCAGGCACTTCTTATTTTTAAAGCATGTTTTATCCAGATTGTTTGAAGATAAAACACAGCAACTGGTATCAGTTCAATTGTTGGCAGAAATCCAATTCACTCTTGCCCATCCCTGATTTATGACCCTGCAGGAGACATATAAAGGCTATTTCTCCTCATCTGCTGCCCCCTTCCCCTTCCCCTTTGTTTCAAAATGTCAGGCATCCACCCAGAGTTACATTTCACCTTTGCTCTCTGCAAAGGATGACTGCTTGGGTCATTAATCTTGGCCCAGAAAGAAGTTCCTTGCTGCTACCGACTGGGGAAATGATGGTCCTGATGCATCCCAGGGAACGGTTTTCCAGGGCCATGGCGCCACAAAAATCAAACCCAGAGTGACTGAGTCTGGGATGAGCGCACCTTCTCTGTTGTTAGGAGAAAGGGCGTGATAACTCAGGGCGCTTGAGGTGAGAGAGCACCAGGGTACAAGTAGACCACGGCCCAGCAGAGGGGCCGGCACACCGGCTCTGACCGGGACGCTGGTACCAGCACCTACAGATTCCCCCGTGGGCTGCCCTTCTCCTCACGACGTCACACCCGTTCTCATTGCAGCTGTGGGAAAGGGTGGGAAGCTCTGAGGATCAACTGAAGCCTCCTAGGGGGACACAGACAAAGTGCATTCAAGGCTGTAGGAGATTCCAGGATATTTAGAGCACACTTGCCATGTTCTGGGCACCTCACACACATCATCTTGTTTAATACCTCAATGATCTTATTTTCCCGGCTGGCCCCACTCCTATCCCCACTCCAGGGTAGCCAGATAAATCAGGTCACCAGTCAAATCTGACCTAAAATTTTTTAGTATAAATATGTCCCATGTAACATTTGGGACATACTTAAATGAAAAATTATTTGCCATTTCAAATAATTTCAAAATTATTTGATATTTACTTTTTTAAAATTCAAGTAGGTTGATTTGCAATGTTGTATTAGTTTCATGTATACAACACAGTGATTCAGTTAGACATAAATATACAACTCTTCTTTTCAGATTCTTTTATAGGTTATTACAAAATATTGAGTATAGTTCCCTGTAGGTCCTTGATGATTATCTAGTTTATATATATTTTTGTAGTGTGTATATGTGAATCTAACCTAATTTATCTATATATATATATATATATTACAGGAGTGTGTATATGTTAATCTAGTCTCCTGATTTATCCTTCATCTCTTACTGCTTTTTGGTAAGCATAAGTTCGTTTTCTATGTCTGTGGGTTTGTGAAAGTCACATTAACTAGGTACCCGAGTTGCATTGTTATTTGCTAAATCTGGTAATCATACCTCAGGAGACATTTGGCAATGTCTGGAGATGGTCTTGAATACCATGAGCTTGGAGGAGGAGGGGTATTCCTGGCATCTAGTGGGTGGAGACCAGAGATGCGGTAATATCTTCCGCAATGCACAGGACCGCTCCTCCACCCCCAGAGAATTACCCAGCTCAAACAGTGCCTGCGTTGTGTCAAATAGTGTCAGTAGTGACTATGTTGAGATCCTGCTGGAGTCACTGTGCCCATCTGTGGTACAAATACCCAAAGTTAATGTAGAGAGAATAAGGATATTATAAAGCTGGTTTTCAAACAGAGCTGTGAAAACTGACTTCAGAAGACTTTAGATCTCATTCTTGTATGAATGCACTTTGTTTTTACATTGGTTTTTGTTACTAAGTTATAAGCTCTCTTTTTTTGCTATGAAATTGATCTATAGCAGTTGTCATTTTTTTCTCCTCACCTACTTTGAAACACACGCTAGAGAACAAGTAAAGCTGGCACATTGTAAGAACAGAGGAGAGTTTTGTTCCCTCGGGGTCTTGGCAGAGGGCAGCATTATCCACCAGACGCTTTCTGATAATACCTGCAGCATATAAATGCCTATTACCACAAAGACGTAATAACCATCTATCTTCTACGGGGCCTCCTGGCGGACCAGGGGTAAGGAATCTGCCTGCCAATGCAGCAGATGCAGGTTTGAGCCCTGGGTCAGGAAGATCCCCTGGAGAAGGAAATGGCAACCCACTCCAGTATTCTTGCCTGGAGAATCCCATAGACAGAGGAGCCTGGTGGGCTACAGTCCATGGGGTCACAAAGAGTCAGACATGATTGAGTGACTAACCACACTCACTCACACACACACACACACACACACACCCCCACCCTGTGATCCAGAAATCCTACACCTGGGTATCTATCCAAGAGAAATGACAATCAAGCAGAGCTGAAGCTGCTCAGAAGTCTTGTATGGGGCTCCCCTGGCAGCCTGGTGGTGAAGAATCCAGGTGCTGATGTAGGAGACACAGATTCGATTCCTGATCCAGGAGGAGCCCACAGGCCACAACCGCTGAGCGTGGGCTGGAGAGCCAGGAAGCTGCAACCACGGCGCCCAGGTGCCCTGGGGCGTGTGCTCTGTAACAAGAGGAGCCGCCACAACGAGAAACCGCTCTCTGCAACTAGGGAAAGGTTCATGCAGCAACAAAGACCCCGCACAGCCAAAAACAGACACATAAAATTATTAACAAATGACCGGTATAAAAATGCTCAGAACACAGCCTCTAGGAAAATTAAAATTAACCCCTCTCTTCCCCACTCGCCCAACCAAAAGCCCCACATAAAACTGGAGGCAACTCAAACGTTCATGAACAGCATGGTGGAGGAACATCTCTACAGTGGGATACTATTTTACAATAAAAAGGAATGGACTATGGATACATATAACAATGTGCATTTTTAAAACATTACACTGAATTAAAGAAGCAAGAAAGTTCTCTACTTTATTTATACGAAATTCAGCAACAGGCAGAACTAATCTTTGGCTATAGAAATCTGCACAGGGGTTGACTCTGCGATGGGGAGTGGAGGGACTGACGGAAAATGGATGCATTTATCTAGATTTGGGTGGTGGTGACACCTGGAGGTATATGCTGGGTTGCTGTGTGCAGTCGCTCAGTCATGTATGATTCTGCGACCCCGTGGGCTGTAGCCCACCAGGCTCCTGTCCATGGGATTATCCAGGCAAGAATACCGGACTGGGTTGCCATTTCCGACTCCAGGGGATCTTCCCGACCCAGGGATCGAAGCTGAATCTCTTGTGTCTCCTGCATTGGCAGGTGGATTCTTTAGCACTGTACCACCTGCGATGTACACACATGTCAAAATCCATAGAATGGGACACTTAGAAGGAATATTTGTATGTAAATTATAACCTCAATTTAACAAAGAGTGGTGAGATGACAACAGCAGCAAGACTGCATTTTCAGTGATGTACCAAAGCTCCTGGCACAGGACCAGATACTTTATAAATTAATCTGATTTGGAAGCATTCAAATTAGCATTGTGTCACCTGGCTGCGTCTGAAGAGGCAACATTCCTTTTGCTATCCACCGCTGAGGTGCCCGACGGCCAGGCAGGGCTTGTGCTCTGTACTGAAGCTCCTCTGTGCTTTCGGTCGAGCTCTCCTGGACAGTTAACTCCTGCGGAGGAAATTCTAACCCTGGGGGCTGAGGGAGCTCACGTCATTCCTCCATGCCAAAGGGACACTTCCTGAGGCTGCTGCCCTTCTGACAGCGACCACGATGCCTGGAATGGTCTCTGGCAGCTCTCTAGATGGATCAGATGCAAGCTACAGCTTGCTTAATGAATCACCACACAGTCCAGAGTTACTGCTCCTTAGAAGTCAGACCACAGAAGGGACAGTTCTGATTTTGGTGACCTCAGTGAGGACTTCACCTTGTACCATATCCCTCACAAATGCCTTACACACACACACACACACACACACACACACCCCCAAAGAGCATATTTCACCCCAGAGGCAAGAATAATTGTAAAATTATTGAATACAATTATATGTTAATTAATAAGATCAATAAATAAGTAGAGCAAGGAATTTCTTTGTTTAACTCAGGGACCCCCAAAGTCTGGGCCTATGGGACGCACGTGGAGGTTTCTAAACACCATGGATGTCTGGAGCTCGGGGTGCTGTGAGGTCTGATAACCAGCCTGATACACAAAGGGGAGGTGTGCCTTCAGGCAGATTAAGGAAGGTTACAAACAGTTTTCAGAAGTCAGGCAGTCATCTTCATTTGGCATGAGGCAGGGTGAAGAAGGTCAAGTACAATTTTAGAGACTGACAAGCTTAGTACCAAGGAAGGGCTTGTTGGTCAAGTCTGTTTTATAAAAGCCTTTGCCTTCTGAGGGCACAGTGAAGATGTGGACTGGCCAGTGCTGGTCAGTTTTATGAAGGTCTTGAAAAGATCAACATAGTGACATGTTTAACATGGGGTGAGGGGAGGGGCAGAAAAAAAAAGATTCAGGCGTGGGCAGGATTCTGGCCAGGAAATGAGTTTCTGTGGAAACCGCTCTCCTTCTATCAGAGTCTAGTTTGCACAAAGGCAAACCAAAGAGAATTTAAAAGAATGCTCTTGGGTTCTCTGATAGACTGACTTTATAAAGGCGACAAAGGAAGGAAAAGTTTCTGACGTTAAATCAGGACAGACATAAATCTCAGAGCTAAAATGCATCCCTTATCCATTCTAGGGTGTTTTAAGAAAGTTTTGATTAGACAGACCTATAAACAAAGCTATGGTTTTCCCAGTAGTCATGTATGGACGTGAGTTGGATCTTAAAGAAAGCAAAGCACTAAAGAATTTATGCTTTTCAATTGTGATGCTGGAGAAGACTTTTTAGAGTTCCTTAGACAGCAAGGAGATCAAACCAGTCAATCCTAAAGGAAGTCAGTTCTGAATACACAATGACTGAACACTGAAATGCTGGGCTGGATGAAGCACAAGCTGGAATCAAGGTTGCTGGGAGAAATATCAATAACCTCAGATATGCAGATGACACCATGCCTGTGGCAGAAAGTGAAGAAGAACTAAACAGCCTCTTTATGAAAGTGAAAGAGGAGAGTCAAAAAGTTGGCTTAAAGCTCAACATTCAGAAAACTAAGATCATGGATTCCGGTCCTGTCACTGCATGGCAAATAGATGGGGAAACAGTGAAAACAGTGACAGACTTTGTTTACCTGGGCTCCAAAATCACTGCAGATGGTGACTGTAGCCATGAAATTAAAAGATGCTTGCTCCTTGGAAGGAAAGCTATGACAAACCTAGACGGCATATTAAAAAGCAGAGACATTACTTTGCTAACAAAGGCCTGTCTAGTCAAGGCAATGGTTTTTCCAGTGGTCATGTATGGATGTGAGAGTTGGACTGTAAAGAAAGCCGAGCACCAAACAACTGATGCTTTTGAACTCTGGTGTTGGAGAAGACTCTTGAGAGTCCCTTGGACTGCAAGGAGATCCAACCAGTCCATCCTAAAGGAAATCAGTCCTGAATATTCACTGGAAGGACTGATATTGAAGCTGAAACTCCAATACTTTGGCCACCTGATGTGAAGAACTGACTCACTGGCAAAAGACCCTGATGCTGGGAAAGACTGAAGGCAGGTGGAGAAGGGAACGACAGAGAACAAGACGGTTAGATGGCATCACCAACTCAATGGACTTGAGTTTGAGAAACTCAAAGTTTGAGAAACTCTGGAAGACAGTGAAAAACAGAGGAGCCTGGTGTGCTGCAGTTCATGGGGTTGCAAAGAGTCAGACATGACTAAACAATAGCAAAAAGAACAAAAAACAAAAAACCCCAAACAAAAGGGTAGACTGTGATTAACCCTAACCAACACTGGGGGGCGCCCTGGGTCCACAGGATGCAGAGATGTGGTGAGATGAGGTGCTCTTAAAAGCCTTTTTCCTGCTGACTTTCACCTTCAAGTTTGAGCGGAAACTGTTATCAATTCAGACACATTTCTGTCCTAAAAGCTAAGGCCATGAAAACTGTTGAGCCTTTTCTTTCCCGCAGGGTTCTCCTTCATGTGCATTCTAAGTCAACTGCTGCATTCTTAAATTCGACCTGGCAAGGTATCTCTCTGGCGGGATAAATGCATAGATTAGAAAGGTAGCGTGCCCTCCAGGGCCAAAGACCTAGCCAGGGGCAGTGGAAGCACAAAGCGGCCTCAGTGAGATTAGAATATGAGATGGAGCCCTTCAGGGCTGGAGGTAAGTATTGTTTAAAGTGGCCCTTGCCCACTATTTCATAAAAGTGAAGTGAAGTGAAAGTCGCTCAGTCGTGTCTGACTCTGTGACCCCATGGACTATACTTCAGGCCAGAGTACTGGAGTGGGTAGCCTTTCCCTTCTCCACGAGATCTTCTGAACCCAGGGATTGAACCCAGGTCTCCCGTGTTGCGGACGGATACTTAACCAGCTGAGCTACAAGGGAAGCCCAAGAATACTGGGGTGGGTAGCCTATCCCTTCCCCAGCAGATCTTCCTGACCCAGGAATCAAACTGGAGTCTCCTGCATTGCAGGCGGATTCTTTACCAATCGAGCTATCAGGGAAGCCCAATTTCATAAAAGATCCAACATATATTCTGCACCCTCACCTCTTCGTTAGATTCTGAGTTTTTAAAAAGGGATCAGGAAAAACCTGAGAGTGGACTCAGCATCTGTTAGGAGTTGAAGGGAGCCAGCCCCTCCTCTGTTGGCCGAGGGCTCAGCAGACCCCCGAGGATGAGCCAGGTGAAGGCGCTCACGAATTTCACTGGGCGAGGGGGTTTGGTTTTAATGGGCACAGCACGATGCTGCCAATGGAAAGGTTATTTGAAACCAACCCACAATCTTGGATGTAGGTAGGCAGAGTTCAAGAGCAAAGGAATGCCTACTTAGATATAGACCCAAGCAGGGACAGTGGGGCCTGAGGGCAACTCTGGAGTCACAGAAAAGAAGGAAGTGTGTTGGTGAGGACTCATGTGGGAAAAGAACTCTGAAGTATGGGCCAGCAGAGACACAGAGGACAAATATGTGGATCCCAAGGGGGGAAAGGCAGGGGGAGGAGCTGGGAGACTGGGATTAACACACACACTATGATACTACATATAACATGGAGAACGAAGGAGAACCTACGGTGGAGCCCAGGGAACTCTACTTAATGCACCGTGGTGACTGAATGGGAAGAAGTCCAAAGGGAAGGGGACGTATGTCTAAGGATGGCTGATTCACTCTGCTGTGCAGCGGAAACCAACACATTATAAAGCAACCAGACTCCAATGAAAATCAATTTAAAAATAATAAATGCACAAAGTAAAACTAAAGTCAGGGCTGAGGGGAAGAAACAGCATGGACAGGCGGGGCAGACGACAGGGTCGCACAGGAGCAATGGGCCTCGTGAGAAGATGTTAAGGCCCACGGGGCTGGCATCCAAACCATGGGATAAAGTCGTTACAACCAAAGAGCAGCAAAATGCACTCATGAACCTTTACCCAGGAAAATAGAGACTAAACAGAAAAGACTGAGCTAGATACATTTCTTAAGAGTTAAAGCTTCAGTCAGTTTAGTTGCTCAGTCACGTCTGACTCTCTGTGACCCCACAGACTGCAGCACACCAGGCTTCCCTGTCCATCACCAACTCCTGGAGCTTACTCAGACTCATGTTCATTGAGTCGGTGATGCCATCCAACCATCTCATTCTCTGTCGTCCCCTCCTCCTCCCGCCTTCAATCTTTCCCAGCATCAGGGTCTTTTCCAATGAGTCAGTTCTTCTCATCAGGTAGACAAAGTATTGGAGTTTCAGCTTCAGCATCAGTCCTTCCAATGACGATTCAGGACTGATTTCCTTCAAGATTGGTTTGATCTCCTTGCAGTCCAAAGGACTCTCAAGAGTCTTCTCCAACACCACAGTTCAAAAGCATCAATTTTTCGGCACTCAGCTTTCTTTATAGTCCAACTCTCACATCCATATAGGACTGACTACTAGAAAAACCATAGCTTTGATTAGATGGACCTTTGTTGGCAAAGTAATGTCTCTGCTTTTTAACATGCTGTCTAGATTGGTCAAAGCTTTTCTTCCAAGGAGCAAGCATCTTTTAAGTTCATGGCTGCAGTCACCATCTGCAGTGATTTAGAGCCCCCAAAAATAAAGTCTCTCACTGTTTACACTGTTTCTCCATCCATTTGTCATGAACTGATGGGACCAGATGCCATGATCTTGTTTTTCTGAATGTTGAGTTTTAAGCCAACTTTTTCACTCTCCTCTTTCACTTTCATCAAGATGCTCTTTAGTTCTTCTTCACTTTATGCCATAAGGGTGGTGTCATCTGCATATCTGAGGTTATTGATATCTCTCCTGGCAATCTTGATTCCAGCTTGTGCTTCATCCAGCCCCGCATTTCTCATGATGTACTCTGCATATAAGTTAAATAAGCAGGGTGACAATATACAGCCTTGATGTACTCCTTTTCCTATTTGGAACCAGTCTGTTGTTCCATGTCCAGTTCTAACTGTTGCTTCTTGACCTGCATACAGGTTTCTCAGAAGGTAGGTAAGGCGATCTGGCATTCCCATCTCTTTAAGAATTTTTCCATGGTTTGTGGTGATCCACACAGTCAAACGCTATGGAGTAGTCAATAAAGCAGAAGTAGATGTCTTTCTGGAATTCTCTTGCTTTTTCGATGATCCAATGGATGTTGGCAATTTGCTCTCTGGTTCCTCTGCCTTTTCTAAAACCAGCTTGAACATCTGGAAGTTCATGGTTCGTGTACTATTGGAGCCTGGCTTGGAGAATTTTGAGCATTATTTGCTACTGGCATACTGAGTACATACCATTTCTATGTATGAGTACATACCATTTCTATTTCTGAGTACATACCATTTCATTAGGTCCATACCATTTCTATCCTTTATTGTGCCCACCTTTGCGTGAAATATTCCCTTGCTATCTCTGATTTTTTTGAAGAGATCTCTAGTCCTTCCCATTCTATTGTTTTCCTCTACTTCTTTGCATTGATCACTGAGGAAGGCTTTCTTATCTCTCCTTGCTATTCTTTGGAACTCTGCATTCAAATGGGTATATCTTTCCTTTTCTCCTTTGCCTTTAGCTTCTCATCTCTTCTCAGCTATTTGTAAAGCCTCCTCAGTCAACCATTTTGCCTTTTTGCATTTCTTTTTCTTGGGGATGGTCTTGATCACTGCCTCCTGTACAATGTCATGAATCTCCGTCCATAGTTCTTCAGGCACTGAGTCTATCAGATCTAATCCCTTGAATCTATTTGTCACTTCCACTGTATAATCATAAGGGCTTTGATTTAGGTCATACCTGAATCTGAATGGTCTAGTGGTTTTCCCTACTTTCTTCAATTTAAGTCTGAATTTGGCAATAAGGAGTTCATGATCTGAGCCACAGTCAGCTCCTGGTCTTGTTTTTGCTGACTCTATAGAGCTTCTCCATCTTTGGCTGCAAAGAATATAATCAATCTAATTTTGGTATTGACCATTTGGTGATGTCCATTTGTAGAGTCCTCTCTTGTGTTGTTGGAAGAGAGTGTTTGCTATGACCAGTGTGGTCTCTTGGCAAAACTCTGTTAGCCTTTGCCCTGCTTCATTTTGACTCCAAGGCCAAACTTGCCTGTTACTCCAGGGATCTCTTGTCTTCCTACTTTTGCATTCCAGTCTCCTATAATGAAAAGGACATCGTTTTTGGGTGTTGGTTCTAGAAGGTCTTCAGAGAACCAGTTCAACTTCAGCTTCTTCAGCATTAGTAGTTGGGTCATAGACTTGGATTACTAGAGTTATAGTATTATGGTTCTGATCATTCCCAGCAGGAGAAAGGCTTTCTTGTATCTGAAAAGAAATCTTTGCTCACCTTGCTGTATTAGAAATTAGTCAATAGAACCACAGACCTTAAAAGTAGCCTTGAATGATAACGAGTGATTATTAGTATTATACTGAGCATCTTTTTTCCTCTTTCCATGGGCTAGGGAAAAGCTGGAAATCTTTGTTTAGCAGAGAAATTTCTGACAGTGAACATAAACATTGTAGACAAAATCCACTGGGCAGGGGGAGGGGGGTGCTTACAAAACAAGTAAAAATCCACCCTGAGAGTCTCATTTGTCTGGTAGGAGCTTGAAGAGGGTGGACTTGATTTAGAAGGATACTTTTGATCATTTTTCTTTGTCCTCAAAGAGCATTCACTGCTATTTCCTAGTTACAAAAACATTTATTTAAGTGGCAAATGCAAGCAATGCACAATACAATGTAAAAGAAGGCACATCACCCCAAGTCTCATTACCCAGAGATAAACATAATTAACATTTTGGGTTTAATACAATTATTAGCATTTAATTAAGCCATGAGAAGGTTTAGTAAGAGTCTTGGGAAAAGCAGAAGCTTCACTCACTAAGGGTTTTGAACTA
The DNA here is from genome assembly GCF_019320065.1 of Cervus canadensis. Taxonomy (NCBI): domain Eukaryota; kingdom Metazoa; phylum Chordata; class Mammalia; order Artiodactyla; family Cervidae; genus Cervus; species Cervus canadensis. The sequence goes on along the minus strand of NC_057391.1, from coordinate 6,813,947 downwards.
TGAATCTTGGTTTACAACATGTCGGGGGCAATGTGTGTATTTCACACAATATTCGGCCACATCTGCATCAGTCACGGCCTTTGTTAAAAAGGAGACAACAGGACTAAAATGGATTCACTTGTGCAAAGCCCATGTTACCAAACCAAACTACTATCTAACCTAATGGCGGTTTCAACCTTCTCCAGGAACATAATCTAAACCATCAGCCTGGAATTTCCTGGTCAGCACTAGCGAGGTGAGGCCTAAAGACCCCTTCCATCCCCCAGAGGGTGACCTAAGCCTGAAACGATCCACTCTTTGCTGGAAATTTCCCTTTCCTGCCCCGCTTTCTGTTCCTATTTTGCAGCCTGGCGGAGTTCCTTCCTATGGACTTGATGGAGTGCTGCTCAATTAGGAATCATTCAAAAAAGGCAATTAGATCTTCAAGTTCGGATTTAACACCTTATGTACTGGAAATTTTCCATAGAAAACAGGTAGTTCATAAGGGCTGGGAGAGTGAGATCATTGTAAGGCTAAATACAGAGGTTGGAGTAATGCCTATGTTAACATCATGCTCCATTTGGGCTTTCAGAACTTGCTTCCACCAAATCTCTCAGGCATAAAAGAGAAAGCGTTGCTGTATTAATGCTATTATTCTGCCACACTGGCTGGCGAGAATTGTAGATGCATTACATTTCCACTTCCTGCCATGTCCGATGAAGAAAGCAATTCAGGTTAAACAACAACAACCACCTACCAAAGGGAATAGTCTGCAGAAGTTTTTCATCTTACACTGGAAGGTTAAGCTATTTTCCCCCTTATAATACATGGGACTGTTTCTAAACTAAATTATGCCTGTGCATGTATGCTTAGTCGCTCAGTCACGTTTGACTCTGTGCAACCCCGTGGACTGAAGCCCACCAGGCTCCTCTGACCGGGATTCTCCAGGCAAGAATACTGGAGTGCGTTGCCTTGTCCTCCCCTGGGGGATCTTCCTGACCCAGGGCTCTAACCTGCGTCTCTTAAGTCTCCTGCGTTGGCAGGCAGGCTCTTTACCACTAGCGCCACCTGGGAAGCCCCAAGTTATATCTGTAGGTAAAGTTTAAAGATTTCAACCTGGTGATTAAGGATCCTGATATCAATTCCAGTGGAGGGAAGGGTGTTTCCTCACACATCCACGTAATTCTCAGACACCATCTGTGTGCTTTACAATTTAACTCAATTCTGAATCTATCTGCTTGGAGACAACATCAGATTCCACAGGTTAAGGGTTCAGTCCCACAAGACTGCCCTCCACTCCCACCCCCAACCTCAGAGGCCAATCTCAAGCCCAAGTTGTTGTCCTCCGTATCTGACCAATTAGCTAAAGATTGGCGGACCCCCTCCTTGGGTTCAAATAATTTAGAGTGGCTCTCAGAAGCCAGGGAATATTGTATTCACCTGCTTGCCAGTTTACTATAAAAGACAGAACTCAGGAGCTGTTAGAAGAGACGCCTAGGGCAGGGTGTGTGGCGGGGGGAAGGGGGAGGGCTCAGTTTCCACGCTCTCTCCCAGCCCGCCACTCTCCCCAAATCTCTGCGTGTCCACCAACCCAAAGCTCTCCAAACCCTAACTTTTTGGGGTTTTTAATGGAAACTTTATTACTTAGCATGATTAAGTCATTGGCCATTAGTGATAGAACGCAATCGCAAGCCCCCTCCCTTCCCCTAGAGGGTGGGGCAGGACAGAAATTTCAAATCACAAGTTGGCTTTATCCATCCTTAGATGCTGTCCAGTCACCTCATGAATATAACAAAAGACACCTTTATCACTCTCTTAAGAAACATCAAGGGTTTTAAGAACTTGGGGCCTGGAACAGGGTCAGAGACCAAGTATATATATATTTCTCATTCTAAATCACAATATCACAGTAACAGTAACTAACATTCATTTCACAAAGGTAAAATCCTCATGGTTAGAATAGTTAAGATTTTGGGTGGCTGAAAAGATGTGTGGCAGGGAAAGACAGAAACCAGTCCTAGAGATACTCAACTCTGCGTGTGGATGCCTGCCATTCACTCCCTCCCAGGGAATCAGAGGTAAATGTGGAACTGAACTCTATGCTCATTGAATCTCCCATATTTCTAAATTGATATTTACATTTTCACCATAACTCTGCATATATCAAGTGGCAAGGGTAAATTTTCTGGCATACTGTAAATAACGGCAATGTGAAATAAAACCATGATGTCATTCCTAAAATCGAAGCCAATAGAATCTAAATACCACAACAATTTGGAGCCGTCAACAGTCACTTAATAACCACAAGGACAAACTCTGGATTGAAAGGAAAATTTACATGATCTTCTTTTCTCCTTGAGCTTGAAATTCCATTCCACTTTCCCCACGGGATTCCAAACTAATGTAAGTACATTGTTATGCATGAATCATGTGGTTATGATTTTATTGATCAGTCTATTGATATATATATACTTCTCTGCAACAAATACATATTCTAAATTGAAAATGTCAAATAGCATTTTGTGTTTGCAAGTCTCTAAGTGATCAAAAACATCACTTTGACTTAGCTATTGCTATAATTATTACACATTTGATCAATATAACAAAATGTATCAGTTTGTAAATTTCTGACAGTTTTTAAACTAAAAAACAAAGTCTTACTGGAAGCATACCTTTAACTAACATGAAATGGAAGGTTTTTCCCCTCCAAACTGGTTCATGTATCCCTGGATGAATATTATGGCTAAAACGAGACTGTGCAGTGTACTTAGTCACTCAGTTATGTCTGGCTCTTTGCAACCCCAAGGACTGTAGCCCAGCAGGCTCCTCTGTCCACGGGATTCTCCAGACAAGAATACTGGAGTGGGTTGCCATGCCTTCCTTCAGGGTATTCTCCCAACCCAGGGATCGAACCTAGGTCTCCCACATTGCAGGCGGATCATTTACCATATGAGCCACCAGGGAAGCCCAGTTTATCATTAATTCTTTTTCATATAAATAAGTAAATGTGAATGGAGAGAGTTTTACTTACAGCTCCATCATTCAATTCTGTGAATTCTGAGCTTTCTTATCTATCATCAGACATTGTTAATGATCTCCTAGCTTACTTGGTTAGAGTCTTCAATTTTGTTAAAAGCAAAAAATTAGAACAATCTGACTGCAAAAAAAAAAAAATGTATTATGTACTCATTAGAGTCACTTTCTCACATGTTACACTGAGAGATTACCCGCTGAAGATGCTAGCAAGTACTACCCATCTCTTGTAGAGTAGGAGAAGGGTGTGTTCTCGGGTAGATCAATTTAAGGAAAGGTTGCTTATGGAAGTAGAGCTTCTGAAAACTGTCAGCATAACTCCACCTTGGAGAGTGAGTTTGCATACCCTAGCAAAAGACCAAAAGGCTCTGGAGTTAGCCTGGAAACGGTCCTAATTCTACTGTCTCAGTGACCAGAAGCAAGGCATGCACACCTCCTGAACCTCAGTTTTCTCCAATGATAAAAAATCCAAAACTAAAACAACCCCCCCCCCCCTCCAACAACCTTCAGGATACCTGGAAGCTTGAATGAGGTAATGGAAGCAAAAAAGCTTTGAAAATTGTAAAATTTCAAGTCAGTGTTAGATACCGTGGTTTTCATTACAATTTTTGATACCGATGGTCCAAGGGTAACAACTAAGACCAGGACTCAAGTCCACAAGTGATGCCAATCCCTGGAATTCTTGTTAATAAATTCAAAACATTAGTCTCCTGAACCTCCAATGATAAAACAATGAACACATACAAGGCTAGTTCAACCACTGGGTAGCGCTGGTTCTCAAGTGTGGTCTCTGAACCACCAGCCTGGGCACCAGCTGAGAACTTGATCAGGGCACATTCTCTGGCTCCACTCAGATGGACAGAACCAGAATCTCTGCGAGTGGGACTCCGCACCCTGCATTTTAACAAGCCCTCCAAGTGCCTGCTGATGCCAGCGTCTGAGGACGGTGCTGTTCACGATGCTTTCAGCCTGGGAACCGGACTCGACTTTCCCAGAACAATGGCTGGTGGAAGAACACAGGAGGAAGCTCCGAATGAGAATTAGTTCTGTACCGACATGCCAGCAAACTCCCCAGCGGTGGCAAGCACTCTTTCAGTTTACAGACGGTGCATACGCAGCAATCGGTCTGCAGCTGGTCAGGGCAAACAGGAGGAGCGCATGGAAGGGCATGCAGGGTCCACGCAGCTGTCTCCAGAGTGTAACCTAAGAGCTCCTATGGTACACGGGCTAATGGCTGCTCCTTTTATGGGCAAGAACAAGAAATCCTTTTGGCTTTTGCTGTTTTTCCCAAGTGGACACATAGCTCCTTCCCCCCAGTACAATCTATTGAATGCATTTAGAAAGCAAGTGGAAAGGAGTGGTTCAGAAATACTAGATGTCAGTGGGGTCTTGATGCTGTTTCCATAGGATGTCGAAGGAAATAAAGTAAAACAGTAGCTGCAGCACTAAGTCAGTGAACCGAGGCGGCAAGCTTCTGATTACAGCTTCTCTGACAGGATGTTAACGCAGTCTTTTAAAATATAGAGAGTTTTTGGTTAACAACATAGGTAAGAAATAAAAGTTAAATTTTTGTTATCATATTTCTAACCTAAGTTGGGACTTATCTTGGTCAAATATGAAGAAAAGCAGGAGCTGAAACACACAGAACAAATAAACAAAAAGTCAAAATAACTGAATGAGGCAAAGATTGGACATCTGTTGGATGGATAAAGAAGAGGTGGTATATGCATACAATGGAATATTACTCAGCCATGAAAAGAACAAAGTAACCCAGAGATTATCATAGCAAGGGAAGCAAGTCAGACAGAGGAAGACAGATATCATATGATATCACTTATATGTGGTGTCTAAAGAAGATACAAATGAGCTTATTTACAAAACAGAAATAGACCCACAGACACAGAAAGCAAACTTATGGTTACCAAAGGGAATAGTGGGAGAAGCAGAGGGGAGAGAGAAATTAGGAGTTTGGGATTAACACATACAAACTACTATACATAAAACAGATAACCAACAAGGACCCAGGGAATTATACTCAATTTTTTCTAATAATGTATAAGGGAAAAGACTGAAAAAGATGTGTGTGTGTGTGTATGTGTGTGCATGTATGCGTCTGAATCCTGTGCTATACACCTGAACTAATAATAAAAAAAAATTGAGCATCTGCTGACATTTCTTTACCAAAGAAGTAATCTTGGAAACATGGGGACACAAAGAAGAATTGGTCACCAACCGCTTGTTTTCACACCTGATTTCTGCTTTTCCGAGGAAGCGAGTTTGGAAGACTGAAAGATCCCGCTGCAAACCAAGCATCCTGAACAGAATGTTTCAGGATGAAACCTGTAGCTGAGACCACAGTGGCCCACGGAGGGTTAACACTGAGTCGATACCATTGGAAAAAAATCTCATCAGGAGAACTGCGGCACAGAATTGAGCTGCTGTCTGGCTGACGGAGCCGAGACTCGGGAGATTTACACGGCCCGTGGCTCTGCGGAGGCTTCGATCGGGTCTGGCTCCGGCCGGCCCCTGACGCCGCACAGAAGCACCGCCGCGCCCGTCAGCCACACGCCCACCCGCTGCCGCTGCACGAAGGCAGTGGGGCAGTGACGGCCCGCCCCTGCGGGGCTCACCACGTCGGCAGAAATCTGAACAGACGCACATTTAAAAACCCAAAAGTATATTTCCAGGGTGTTTTTTAAGCTATGAAGTAGTCATCTTACTAAACTAATAAAAGCAGATGCTGGTATTAATGCAATTATTCAAAAGCCTCAGATTACGTTAAAATACACCTTATGGGTGCATATTTTCCAGCACCAACGCGGAATGGTCAGTGAATAATGGGATATCACAATGCATCTTTTCAGTTTACCTCTCATGGTGCTTTAATTTTTTTAAACTTTGTGAATATGAGGGCAAGGTAAAATTTATAAAAGTTTTGCATCTGGCACAGGATAGTTCCTGTTTGTGTGAGTGCATTAAAAAATAACAATGAACTCGAGAGGAAACAAAATCTACCAGTGCTCCCAACCTAATGATTTGATAAGCTCGGAACAGCTGTTAACTGCTCCTTCGGCTTTGAATCATAATATATGGCAGAAGCCAGCTTGCAGACTGCAGTTTGTGGCTTCATTTGTGTCCCTTAAAGAGAGCCTATCCAAGTCCTTTATTCCTGTGGCTTTAGAGTTGCTCTAGAATTTAAGTTTAACTGCTGCTGTTCAGCTGCTCAGCTGTGTCCGACTCTTTACGACCCCATGGTCTGCATCGTGATATGACTATTTTTAAAAAGTAGAATGCTGTGTTCTCTGGGTAGACCAGCTGCAGTCACAGCATCACCACACTTTTGCTCTAAAACCTGTTCTTTCCTCTCAGCATACAGCTTCTGGTGAATACTCTTCGTTCGGTCATTCATCGATCATTTACCGAACACTTACTGCGTGCAGGGCACTGAGCTGGAAGGTGGCTGCTCTTACCGGGCTTCATTGTGTCTTTCCCAGGCTCACAGGTTGAAGGGCTACCAGCCAGTACCTCACAATGTGTCAGCATGTAGAGAGAGGGCTTTTAAGTAAGTGATTCAGTAAAAAAAAAAAAAAAAAAATGGTGTTTTTGGAGTGGGCCCTAATCTGACTGGTGTCCTTAGAAGAAAAGGAGATTTAGACATAGCACAGATGGAGGGCAGACAAAGCAACAGGGTAGCCGTCTCCAAGATGAGGAGGGAAGGCTCACAAGGAACCAAACCTGCCAACATCTGGAACCCAAAGGACTTGTAGCTTCTGTAATTGTGAAAAAATAAATTTTTGTCATGCAAGGCACTCAGGCAGTGGTGTTTTTCTATGGCAGCCGGAGAAAATTTAGCTTTTAGTACAGGTCTGCTCTTCATCTGAAAGGCTGCAGACGACCATATGACGACAGAGTGGTGGGGAAGGCAAAAGCACAGAAGATGGGTTTCTCTCTGGAGACCATGACCAGCGCTGCAGCATGCTGAAGGCATGCAGGACACGCATGTAACTGTGCGTCAGCGGCTCTGCACCCAGAACTCTCCAGGCTCTGGGCAATTAATTTTCCACCTTCAGTCTGGCTTAGCGTTTCCGGGTACACAATCATCGTGACCATCAGATGCCCCACCAGGTCGGGGGGACTGGCTGAGATCTGCCTTGAACTTCATGCTCTGCTATCTACTTATTTATAAAGTATTAACATGCATGTAGTCTTTGATTTTCAAATTGAATCTTAGAAGCTAATGATAAGAGCATTGTGAGGACTTTGGGTGGTTTGTTTTCAGTTTTAATACAAAAAAAAAACCTATTTCTGGCCCACGGTTTTTTGGTTTTTTTTTTTTTTTTTTTTTTTTACAAATTCTGACTGAAATTCTAAATTAAAGTGTACATATTGACTGCTTCTCAATAGATGGTTAGAATCAACCTAGCTCCCAGATGCTGTTACTGTCCTCCCCTTGGTACAGAACAATTTTTTTCTGTCACTTTCTGCATGTAGACATGCAGTAATTGGAGAAAGGAACAGGCATCACCAGCAATAACAACTTATAATCTGAAATGAGCAGACAGATAATAAATAATAACTTCACAGGAGAAAATGAGCTGTACTCAGAAAAAGTTATTTTTTTGGCTATTGCTCTTCCACAACTCACAGTACCCACTTCTATCTCTAGATGCAGAAAGGAACGGTGGTTTTAATTGAGTGAGAATTACAGATTGATAAGGAGTGAACATGGTGAGTGAATAATGAACCTACAAATAATCACATCATATGCGATGGTGAAGGGCAGGGAAGCCTGGCTGGCTGCAGTCCACGGGGTCGCAAAGAGTCAGACACGACTGAGGGACTGCAAACAACAAACGCCACGGGAAAACATGACTCCATTACAATGTTTACCTGCAAAGTTTCAGGTCACATCTCTTGCACATGGCAGGTGCAACATAAGATACAACTGTTTTGATCTTGCTATTTCTTCTTGCCTTTAGCATTTTCTTAGGTCATTGAGCACTGATTATTAGAGCATCCTTTTTCAAGGTGCGTCAATGTCATTGGCCTCTGTCATACCAATAAGGACACAAGGACAATGGTGCTTAAAAGATGCTGAGCTAATTTATCAGGTCCGGTCCTTTAATTTCCATTCGGCAAATACGACTGGTGTTGACACCCTCTCAGCAAATCAATCATTTCTAATCATTCAAAGGAAAAGTAAGGACAGCACTTGACTCTTTGAGAGTCACCCAAGTCACCCTCACTTGACCATCCTTACCTTCCATCCATGGGTCCTAATTCTGTATGTGTTTCACCAACTCAGGCTCCATTTTGCTGACACAAGAAGGTGGTGATAGGGTGAAAAATCGAAATGTGCATCTGTGTTCGTGTGTGTATGTACACGTTGGAGTGGGAGGGTTTGAGAGTCTATGGGGAGAAGGGAGCAGAACCACCATGTCTTGCTTAGTTGGGTCTAAACTGGGTCAATACCAAGTACTTCAAAGCACTCCTTACCCCCTTCCCTTCTGTTCTGGTTTCCTAAGAAACATGTTCCTTCTGCAGTCTGCAAGTCTTCCCACTCTGCCACAACTGCAAGTAAGGTGCAGAAGAAAGGTCAGTGGTGTGTGTTTGTGTGTGTGTGTGAGTGTGTATGTGTTTTGCTGTCTATGATTCTTGGAGCATGCACCCAGAACAAGTCAGACAGACTTTTCTCCTGAAAGGGACTGAACTTGACCAGTTGTTTTGACAGTCTGTAGCAACTGAAAAAAAATATGTCTAGGTGCTGTCAGAGTGAGGTAGTCAGCAAAAAATAAGGTAGTCCCCTGGGTAGGAGGAACACAAGTCTCACTTAACTCTGATGGTACAAATCAACAATTATCTAAGATAGACACTTATATTATTGGCGGTGATTTTTCTATTTAGATTGATACTAGGAAATTTTGACTTGTTTCCTGGTTTCCAGTAATTTGGGCAAAGAAAAACAGAGGCCTTATAATGTGACAAAAGTGAAGGAATATTCAGGGAAATAGAAAGGCTTAGGCTCGCACTGGGGTCTTAAGTATAAATAAAAGGAACTGTTTGGTTTTTCCCTTGTGCAGTTATCCCCCAAACATGCAGGAGCCCTTGGGATTCAATCATGGAGTCAAGAACTTGACATTTGCCGTTGGTACTGCTCAGAGTGTAAGCAAACTTAAAAGATAAACATATGCCCTTGAAAATTCCCCAACCACAATCTCTATTTGCTGGAAAACATCCTTTTACGTTTTATGTGTACATTTTATCTTAAACGCACTCTTATCGCTCCACTCTCCCCGCCTCCCCACCCCAACCTTGCCTAGGGGATGGAACTAGAGTCTTTTTTTCAGTTTTTACTGCACTGTTTTAGTGAGCCTTTTAGCAAGTTGTCTTCTTTGATTAATCACACCTCTCTTCCTAGCTCCAATACTTCCATCCTTTAAGTATCCTTAGATCAGATACCCATAAATCACACAATGCCCCAAGCCAGCTACGAATCACTCACAGTTTCAATTAGCATACAGATTTAACTGCTGTCATTAATAGGGACTGCAGTAACTAGAAGGATCACAGCTGACCCAACACTTAAGATAGGGTTATGGCCCTAGAATGCTGTCTACTCACAACACTTACAATATCTATTACTCTTAACTCAGGGATGCCAGGGAAGTTCTGGAAAAAAAAAACAAACCCTGCTGAACTTGGGTTTTTCTGAAAGTCTCTGTTGACTCCCACTGAAACAGTCTCTTGGTTACTAACCTTGATAGCTTTTCTTAGCTCTCACCTGCTTTGATTCCCTGGAACATTCAACACAGATGACTCAGCATCTGGCATGAACCAAACTCTTCAGTCACTGCCTAGTCACCACACTATCCCAGTTCCTTGTTCACACTCTGGCTGGTCTAACAGAGTGGTCCTTTGCCACCACGGTTTGGCCATTCAGCTAATTCATTCATAATTAATTTATTTATTCCACAAACACGCACTGAGGACCAGACACTGGAGAATCAACAATGAGAACTTCCTGACTGCGTGGAATTTATAAACTAGTGGGAAATGCAAAAATAAATACATAGATAGGAATTAGAACCTAGTAAAACAGACTGCAGATGGAAGACACACAGGGTGCTTTCAGAGTGTTCATTTGAGGGCATCTAATCTAATTTGTGCACACCAGAGAAGGCTTCCTGGAAAAGTGGACAGAAAAGTTGAGACCTAAAGAAACATACAAATTCTTGTCAGGAAAAGGATGCATGCAAAGTCAGTGTTTAGACACTGAATCTCTTCCTTACATGAACTCTTCATGAGTGTGTTCACTTTGTGTCTGTATACCTTACCTATCCCAATAGACGTATACTGTCCAAAATGGCAGCCTCTAGCCACATGTAGCCATCAAGTCCTCGAAACATTGCTAGTGTGACTGGGGAACTGAAAGAGGAGTTTTTAAATTTATTTAAATTAGACAAAACTGATGCTTGATTATTAGAAAGAAGTATGTTTGGAACAACTTAGGTGTGAGTCTATTTCAACTGTAAACTTCATGAAGTCTAAATATTAAGCAAGCATTTCCAATGAAAACTTGTATCAAAATTGAGATTTGCTGTATATGCAAACTACATCTCAGATTTGAAGACTTAGTACCAAAAAAGAATGCAAAATATCTCGTTTTTGTAAACCTGTTACAAGTTAAAATCATATTTTTGGATATTATGCTGAATAAATTTTAAGAAATTAAAATTAACTGTATGTTTTTAATTTTTAATATGGTTACTAGAAAATTTAAGCTTCCACATGTGACTCACATTCTTTCTATTGGACAGAACTGTGTTAGACCTTGACTGTTTGGGAGGAGGGACTGGGTCTCACTTCTCTTTCAGGTTGGCACTATGTTTTGTGTATAAATACTTGTCAAATGAGTAAGACATTTAACACTTGGGCAAGTTCCCATCAACAAATACTCCATCTGACATTCAGTCCACAAATATTTTTGGAAAGCCGACCATGGCACTCTTGTTTTAGGCCCAGGAGAACACAGTGGGAGACAAGGCACTTGCCGCCATGGACTTTCATGCTATTGATAACTAGAGATGCCATGATGAATGTAGAATGTATATGATAAGTCTGTGTAACAGGACAGAGGCATGGGCTGGGAACGGTGTTGCTAATTCAGCCCAGGAGGTCAGGAATGGCCTCTCCAAAGAGAGGAGACTGGAACGTGGTGAGAAATCAATTCCTCTCTGAGGGAAGAACATTCCAGGAGAGGACACTGTATGCATAATCACACTGAGAGGGAACCGTGCTTGGCACAGAGCAAGGCTGGCGTTGCTGGAGTACCCAGAGTGGGAGAGAGCGGGAGGATGTGCCATAAGCCAGGACCCCATCACGCAGGGCCATGGAGGCCACAAGGACTTGAATTGTACCACCAAGTGTGATGGAAAAACACAGCAGCCAGAGAGTAGGAGATGGTTGGACAGACCTATGTTTTCAGATGCTCCCTGGTCGCCTGGTTGAGTACGAACTGGAGGACACAAAGGAGAATCAGAACGTTCGCTTAGGAGACTCTGACATTAGTCAACAGCAATTTATTGACGATCCCAGGGTATGTGCAGCAGGGAATGAGAAAGGGAAATCTGGACCCCCTGCTGTGTACCTTACTACAAATTTAAAACAATCATCTTTTAAAAAACCATCTTATGAAAAAGTCACTCTTTATAGTCAAAGCATGACAGTGGACCCACAATATTTTATTCACAAGGACTGTCTCTTTGTCCTAGTCCTTGTCTTGGGCTCTGCCGAAGAAGCCTGAGAGGGAAGTCTTTCAGTTGCATCACATAATCAAATCCCTTCAGTATTTGTTGACTGTAGAACCGACACAAGAGAATTCTTGTGGAATCCGTCACTGGAAGATTGCAGACTAGTCATGGCTACAGAAAATATGCATTTCCTCAGTTTCTTAGAGCATTTCTACATTGCAAACACATTATACCTACATGCATACATTGCTATCACTTCTTCAGCACTTGCAGTGGTGCCTCCACAGGTACCAAACACTTGATGTGGGTCATTTTGTATAATTCTAGTAACAATCCAATGAGTAGGTACCACCATTTTCATTTTCTTGATGAAAAACAAAATGCTTAAGGTCATGCAGATGGTAGCTGTAGAGTGTGGCTTCAAGTCAGTAACATTTGGTTTTGAATTCCAGCTCTGCATCCACTACCTACATGATCTCAGAGCCTTTTGTTTCCTCCTCAGTAAAATGTGTTTAATCTGAAGCCACAAGACTCGTGTTCTTAAAGTGTGGTCCTTGGACCACCTACACCAGAATCACCAGGGTTCCCTTATTAAAAGTACAAACAGGTATGTGGTCTGAGAGTCTGCATTTTTAATAAGCAGGGAAGACAGTTAATAAATATATTATTCATTTAGCATCTACTTGTAGATTCATAGCTAGGATTTAATATATACTTTTAAAAATATTGGTCATTTTACATTTATATGTTATTTCTCTGAAGCACTTGAAGCTTCACAAAAATCCTACATTTAGAGGCAATGTCACAGGTTGGTTTCCTTTGAAAAGAACCTGAGACCAGGACTTGAGTGCAAGTAGTTTATTTGGGAGGTGAGCCCAGAACATAGGTGTGAAGGAGCAGGCAAAGTGAGAGAAGGAAGAAGGAAAAATAGACAGTTCATTACTGAACTGGTTATTTCTAGGGGAAACAGGAGCTCAGTCCCACTGGGGACCCCTAGGGGAAAATGCAGAATGTGTCACAGAATGGTCCCTCTGTAAAAAGGTGAGGCTAAGAAATTTTTTCACCACCTCCTACCAGTAATTAGTTGAGAGTTGGCCCCTAGGAGTTAACTTCCTTGTATATTACAGCTGAGTCTGTGTGGGGCTCAGAGGTCTTTGGAGAGAACTCAGAGGCAAAAAGTCAGAGACCCTCAGTGAAGCTTGAGTTGGAACACTGGCAATGTGTACTATACGCTCCATACAGCACTGATGTCAGGGGACCAGGGATGGAGACCAGGAAACAAAACACATCTGTTTCAGGCAGAATTCACACAACTGCTGCTTAATTTAATTGCTCAGTTTTGGACAGGGGATCTGGGAAAGCAGTCTTTCACTGGCAGAGAACTAACAGCATATTCTTTCCCACACATGCCACACTTTCATGCTGTGTTGGAACTACCACAGCATCTCTGCAGGAAATGAAGACTCTTAAAGAAAAATAAACCAATTCTGACATTAGGGGGAAGTCTTTTGATGAAAGAGACTGTCCCTAGGAATGAAGGACATATGCCTTCAAACTGAAACGGCTTAGTAAGCCCCAGGAAAGTAAGAAAAAGAGAAACAAAAGGGACGTGTGAAAGTATGTAACAATCATGATACCATGAATAAAGAATAGAACTCGCAGAGAGAAAATACAGGTTGTATACAGAACAAAGGGATTCTGAAAGGTATCAGATTTGTCAACAATACTGTAAGCTAGATGATAATGGAGCAATATCCTCAAACATTCTGTGGCAAATTTTTGACCTAGAATATTATACCCAGCCATAGTAACAATCTGGGGCATGGTATAAGGACCAAAACAAAGGTGATGGTCAAAAGGTCTATGGATCCTGGGAACTGGAATTAACTCAGTGAAGTCCCAGGATAATAAATATGCAGAAGACCCAAGAAACAGGATGACCAAGAACTGCAGGAGAAATGTTTTCAGTAAAGAGTACTGGAAATGATATCATCTAATAAATTTCATTATGCAGAAAACTACGTTTAAAGGCTATAGGTGTGGAAAGACTTCATGAAACATATACAAATCCAGGCAAATGAAAATATAATACATCTATTAACTCCAGGAAAATCATACTCCAAACACTATTTGGCTCAGCAGGAATCAGAATAATGTAAATTCTGATTACAGATTTAACCAGACATTATGAGTTAACTTTATTGAGAGTGCAGAAGGAGGATTTTGGGGTGGGTGGGGCATTTAAGAATGCTAATTCTCAATTTCCATGCCAGTCACAGATAATATGCAACATAGACACAGCAAGGGAAAATTATATATACTAGGCAAACAGAGGAAATAGCTCTAGCAGTTAAAAGAAATTGCTCTTGAGGAGAAAAAATAGAGGGTGCCAGGGCAGGATACAGAACTATTTTTTTATTGTTGTTATCATCTTAGTGGTGTCTGCTTTTCAGGACTATGGATAAAGTTACTCTGATTTTTAAAATTTAACTAATAAAATCTATTCTGAAGCTCAGAAGTAACTTTCACATGCCATCCACTGTGCCAGAAAGGCAGTTTATTTTAATATCCTCAGGGGATTCCTTAGGGGTCCTACTTCCAGGACCCCCTGAGAGTATCAACATCGACAGATGCTCAAGTCTTTACATAAGATGGTACAGCATTTGCATATAACTACACATGTCCTCATCTTCCCAGGTGGCTTGATGGTAAAGAATTCATCTGCCAATGCAGGAGTTATGGGTTGGATCCCTGGGCCAGAAAGATTCCCTGGAGGAGGAAACGGCAACCCACTCCAGTATTCTTGCCTGGAAAATTTCTTGGACAGAGGAGCCTACTGGGCTATAGTCTATGGTGTCACAAAACGGTTACACATGACTGAGCATACATACATATCCTCCCATATGCTTTTTCCCCATATAGTTTAAGTCATCTCTAGATTACTCATAATACCTCATACAACGTAAATGCTATGTAAATAGTTGCGGGTATGTGGCAAATTCAAGTTTTGTATTTTGGGATTTTCTGGATTTTTTTCCCCAAATATTTTTAATTTGAGATTTGTTGAATCTGAAGATGAGGATACTGAGGGCCAAGTGTAATTAAAGAGTTATATTAAAAGTCTTTGGGCATGCTGCTGACATGGTGAGTGGTACCTCTGCCACACACACAAAAAGCGATCTCATTTTATTCTAGAGGAAAACGGATCAGCTGAGACAAGGAATTTGGTTCTGTAAGAAAACACGGGTCTCTCCACTGAACACTGTAGCATGTATTTCTAGGTTGAGATCATTCTGTCTTCCAAAATACAGAAATTCTTTCATTTCATATAGGATGGGGTGGGGTAAATAGCTCATATCACCAACGGTTTCTTTTCCACTTTAATCAATTTAGATGCAAGAGGCATCGTGCTCATCTGTAGGATATACAATTAATTAAATATATTCACTGTATCTGTGAGCTAAATAGAAAAGAAACAAATGTGGACTAGTAAAATCATGACTTTTTCCCTGGATCTGAAAATGGGTCAACAGACATTATGTTTATATGTATAAAATATATATGCATTTGTATATCAATTATATATTATGTAATTGTATATTAATATATATTAATTAATATGATGTCTTTCTCAGATTTGAAAATGGATCAACAGACATTATGTTTATATATATAAATGTTTATACATAAATATATGTGTTTATATGTATAAACATTTATATGAATATAATATACAAATCATGTGAAATATATAAACACAAAATATTAATTGAATATTAAGTATATCATACAACTGTATATTGATTAATATATGTCAATTAATTAAAAATATATTAATTAGTTTTCTGCACTAAGCAAATGCCATGTGAAATCTATGGACTTCCCTGGTGGATCAGTTGGTAAAGAATCCGCCTGCAATGCAGGAGACGGGTTTGACTCCTGGGTTGGGAAGATCCCCTGGAGGAGGGCATGGCAACCCACTCCAGCATTCTTGCCTGGAGAATCCCCAAGGACAGAGGAGCCTGGCAGGCTGCAGTCCATGGGGTCGCAAAGAGTCAGACATGACTAAGCGACTAAGCACATAGTAATACTGTTTGCACTTAAAAGTTTATATTCACTGGATTTTAACTTTTCTTTTCAATTTCACTCTTTCCCTCCACAGATATACTTAGCATCACATTACAGTTGTCCCTAGTTAGAAATATTCTGTCTCAGCACTATGATACAGAATGCTTTGCTGGGTTCCCTTTACCAACTAATGTATATCATGTCTTAGAAAAACCCATAGCTCAACAGGAAAAAAATCTAACGAAGCCTTGTTTACCTTGTCAAGACATTTCATGGTATCCTTGCATTTTACTAAAAATATCCATTTATTCCTTCACTATATAGCTTTTTAGATACTGTAAAACATCTCATTTTTAAAATCCACCCCCCCTTTCTGCATGGATAACTCTCCCTTTGTTTTGTCTTTTTTCTGACACTTTTGTAGAAAAATATCACTTTAAATCAAATTACACTTGGGTGATTTGATCTTGAAAAGCCAGATGAATAGCCATAGGCAAATGATTAACTGGTTTTAAAAGTAAAATAAACATGAGTGTATTGCCATTCACCTATGTTAGTTCTTCCATCTCTACTGCTCAAACACCCCCCACCCTAGGAAATACAGTAAATGATTCTGATGGTGTTTGGTCAGCACATGTATTTGCTCCAGCTTTTATCTCTCGATTACAGTCACTGAAGGCTGAGCAGTGTGAAATCACTCACCCGATCACCTTTCATTATAAATCAGGTAAGCACAGGTCACCCTTTTGATTGGCTATAATACACTGCATGAAGGAAGCTTCAATTTCCCACTAAAGTCTGCACCAGAGGGAGAAGAGAAAAAAAAATGAGCAAATCAATAACCTTTTCCCTACAATGAAACCATGATTTATAATGCTCTGATGGAATGTCAGGACACTTGCCTTTTTTAGGACAATGACAGCAATATTGCAGGTAACCAATGACAATGAAAGTTTGAAATCTGGTGGTTATTTTCTGCTCAAACCACTGCTTTATTGAGGAAACCAAACAGTACATCAGAATAAAATGTCATCTCTTTGAACCCCTCCAATTTGGAAATCACAGTATCACAGGCATAAAACATCTGGTCCTTTTTGGGTTAAAAACCCCAAATAACTTTCCTCTGAAAAGCTGCTGCACCTTTCATATAAGACCACTGGAGGCCAGTCTTGAAAATTCTGTATTGAGTTTGACAAAATAAGTATTCTCTTTGGAATTGTGCTTTTGTATTTGAATCATAATTTTCTTCAGAAACGTGCATAGACTGGTATAATAGGGACCACAGTGTTTACTGTGAATTTTTGTTACATACATTTAATTTTGTTGGAGGCAAAAAGGGCAAATAAGAAATCACTGTGGGGAGGAAGTTCTAGAAACATATAGAAGGTGCTTCTAAATTACTGGCTCCATTAAATACTTATTGAATAACATGTCACAGTCATATAAATCAAACTGATATGCCATTTACACCCTGGTTTCTAACAATGCACAATACCTGGTAGAAATAAAACAGCATTTGTTTAAAAGACTTATAATACAGAACCTACTTAATAGACCTTGTCTCTCCTATTGTGGATTAATGCAGCTTCACTGCTCTGACATGAAAGTTATTTCACCCACAGACTCCAAGACCAGAAGAAATAAGGTCAGCCTTGAGCTTTAGCAGTGCCAGCGCATTAACAGCTGTGACTTTGAAGACGAGAAGAAAAATAGCTGAGCCAAAGGCAGGTGTTTTGGAACCTTGGCAATGACTCTGACTATACTATAGTCAAGGTGCTAATTAGCCCTGCAGATTCCTGCATTAGAAAATTCGTTCTGAGAGCTCTTAATCCATTCCTCAAACTTTACCAGGTACTTGCCACAGGACCTCAGAATGTTGGAATTAAGGGGCGTAGTAAATATTTTCTAGTGCACGCGTGTCAGGGACTGAAGCTTGCAGGACCTACGGGTGTGGGGATACAGGTAAGGAAAGATGGCATCTGAGTCTCAGTGTGGACCTCTTTGTGTTACTCTCTCTGCTCCTCACATATCTTATGCTCAGAAAATATTTAGTAAATCATTAAAATGAACTCCAATGAAACTTTTTGACATTTTCTTTTCTTTTTCTACCTTAGGTGTAGTGGGTGGAATTAATTACCCTCCCACCAACACATTATCAAGAGCATAATGCAAATGATGTGCACCGTTATTTCCCCCTTGCATCAACACTTCCCATCAACTGGTGTCCTACCAGCACCCCGAGAGTCAGTGTTTTAATTGTGGATTTGAATCTGAGGAAAATCCTTGTAAAATAAATACTGTGTCTTGTCACTGACATAATGGCAACGTGCTGGTGTCCTCATTTTGTCTTATTCTCTTCACTCAGCACTGTTTGATCATCTGTCATGTTGTCATTACTGCTTCTAATTGATGCAAAGTATTCCACCACCTTTTGCATACCCATTACCCTAGTGGTGGCTAGAGACTGATCCCACTACCTCTTCTTACAAACAACATCACTGTGAATAGTCTTACACATGACCCCTTACTGATACATGAATTTTTCAGAGTACAAACCAGGGATGGAGTATACTAGGACAGAGTATATATATTTACACACTTGGGTAAGCATTTGAATGTTCTTTAGAATGACTGCACCAGTGTGCACTTCTCTACATGCATGTGTGTGAAGTCACTTCAGTTGTCTGCGACTCTACATACTTCAGAATAGTATCAGTTCAAGCCCCCGCCCCCTTCTCCCCAATTCTCGCTTCCTCCTCACTTTCAGTTTTCAGCCATGGAGGCCCCAACCACAGGATGGCTTTGAAGAGGAGGGAGGGCTTTGTCTCCTTTCAGTTGACCCCAGGTCAGTGGGCACTGTCCACACACATCACTACTCAACACACACTGGGCACCATCTTGCCCCCTCTTAACTGGAAAAGGTAGGGGCTAACATTAGATTGTGGAGAAGGCAATGGCACCCCACCCCAGTACTCTTGCCTGGAAAATCCCATGCATGGAGGAGCCTGGTAGGCTGCGGTCCATGGGGTTGCTAAGATTAGGACATGACTGAGCGACTTCACTTTCACTCTCCACTTTCATGCATTGGAGAAGGAACCGGCACCCCACTCCAGTGTTCTTGCCTGGAGAATCCCAGGGACAGGGGAGCCTGGTGGGCTGCCGTCTATGGGGTCGCACAGAGTCGGACACAACTGAAGCGACTTAGCAGCAGCAGCAGCAGCAACATTAGATCTGGAACTCAAATGAAAGAATTGGAAAGGAAGGAATTTGCATGTAGATGAGTGGGAACTGGAGAGTCTTAAAGCAGGGAGGGTGAGTTGGCCTGGCTCACTGGTAACTAAACTCCCCAGAAGATTTGCCTCCCAAGTCCAAATGGAAATAAGAAATGTGACTCCTGGAAGGAGTAGTTGGTCCCCATTTTACAATCTTTCGATCGATTTCTAACTGTCCAGCTTAAAGGAAAAAGAAACGAACTTGAAATCTGGATGCCAACCTCTTCTATCCAGAGGAGATTCTCAGGTTCTAGAGCAACAAATGGCACTGCCAAGTCGAATGGCCCGGGGAGAGCTCTGAGCGACCGAACTGCCTTTTCCTCCCAGGATGGGGGTCCTCAGCCTGGCAGACACAGGGGTGGGAGTAGGAAGGGCAGGGATCAATGGGGTTCCTGTTTTCTGCCAATTTATACAAATGTTGGTTCTAGAAACTTCCCTGCTCTCCCGACTAGGCCATTTGGAAGATCCATCCTGGAAGGAGTAGGAGGAAGGAAACTGCCCCTGAGTTGAAGTCTTTGATGGAAAGCTGGACATGAGCCAGAGTGGGTTCTTGAGTGTCAATAACTTGACATACGCAGCTTCTTGAGTGTCAGCCCAGTAGAATCGGAACCCACACGGTGAAGCCACGCAGTGTGAAGGCACGCCGCATGGTTCCGAATTCCCGCTCCTCCGCTTTACTAGCTGAGTGACCTTGGGCAAATACTTAACTTCTCTGGGTCTCTGTTTCTCATCTGTAAAACGTACATAATAATAGTGCCTCTTCACGGGATAGTCATTAAAAAATTAATGATTAATATATTACTAAATATATTTAAATATTTATTCAAATACTTAAAATATTTTATATACAAACATACATATTATATATACATATTTACATCATATATAATATATTATCATATATTCCTAAAACTAGTAATACATGTTAGTGAAGAGACCAACACCACATCTTTCCAGGAGGTGAGTGGGGGGTTTTCCCTCGCACCCACCTCTCAAGTTCCTCCCATTCCCTCTCCTGGCAAGGTGACCTCAGCCTCAAACACGAAACCACAGAAGTCTGGAGAGCAAGCTGTCAGTTTTCTTTCCTTAAAATGTGGATTTTTCCATCCTCCCCACTCTGCCAAGTCCTGAGTACAGCACAAAATGATCCTTCTCAGCAGGACAGTCAACTTTGATTTCTGGAGCCTCCTCCCTGTGAGGTTGCTCTTCTGTGAACCACAGACTCCCAGGTCACTGCAGCCCACATTCTGCTCTGTGTTTTTTCCATCAGGGGTCTCAGGACTCATCAAATCATTACCATGTGGACAGGCTTTTCTTTGAGAGACACCCAAGTGGATGGCATTTGGCTGGAACCAATTCTCAGTAGGGAGAAAGTCTCTCTGCCTTCCTCTTGTTGTTCAATCACTCAGTCATGTCCAACTCTTTGTGAGCGACTCTATGGACTGCAGCATGCCAGGCTTCCCTGTCCTTCACTATCTCCCAGAGTTTGCGCAAACTCATGTCCTCTGGATTGATGATGCCATCCAATCATCTCATCCTCTGTCATCCCCTTCTCCTCCTGCCTTCAATCTTTCCCAGCATCAGGGTCTTTTCCAATGAGTCAGCTCTTCGGATCAGGTGGCCAAAGTATTGGAGTTTCAGCTTCAGCATCAGTCCTTCCAATGAATATTCAGGGTTGATGTCCCCTAGGATTGACTGGTTCGATCTCCTTGCAGTCCAAGGGACTCTCTCTCAAGAGTCTTTCCCAGCACCACAGTTTGAAAACATCAATAGTGTGGCGCTCAGCCTTCTTTATGGTCCAACTCTCACATCAGTACTGGGAAAACCATAGCTTTGACTATACGGACTACGCCCCTACACAGTGTCTAATGAATGGCTAGTACTTCAAATAAACACAACAGTCTGGATCCCTCAAGCAGCCTGCAAAAGGCTACTGAAGACTCTTTAGAATTGGAATGTGAGTCACGGGCCAAAAGCAAAAAAAAAGGAGAGACAGTAAGGGAGAGAGGAAAATGACAACAACCTAGAAGCTTGGGAACCACTTTCAATTACATTAATGAAGCATAAGCTTAGCAATGGCAAAAGCTGGGGCAACCAGTTGGCTACTTGCAATTCTGGAGTTCTGGGTAATGGCTCCTGCTGAGGTCTGAGCTGGGTGAAACGTGATGGAACAAACCTCTCTTCGAACCCCAGCGGCCACAACTGTCACCAGGATGGAAATCCATTTCTAAAAATGCTGGTTCACAAAGGAAGAAAATAACCTCACAGCACAACTTTGTTTAATGAAACTCATGAGAACTAGGAGCAGCTGTCTTGGATCAGACATGATGTGGAGGGGTGTAACATCGCTGATGAGGGCATCTATTCCATCACCCTGTGACTCCATCAAAACACTCATTATGAGCTAAACTGGGTCAGGCACTGTGATTGGTACATGTAGGCTATAAAGATGATGAAGTCTTTTTTTATTAAAGTATAGTCGATTTATAATATTGTCTTAGTTTCAGATGTACAGCATAATGATTCAGTATTTTTGCAGATTATTTCCATTATGGGTTATTTAAAGATAATAGATATAATTCCCCATGCTATACAGTACATCCTTGTTGCTTATCTATTTTATATATAGTAGCTTGTATCTGTTAATCCCATTTCCTTAATTTGCACACCCACAATCCCCTCCCCTGTATTTTTTTTTATATTCCACAAGTGATATTACATAGTATTTTTCTTTTCTAGCCAACTTGTTTCACTAAGTGTTAGCATTCTCTAGGTCTATTCACAGTGCTACAAATGTCAGTATTTCATTCTTTATAGCTGAGTAATATTTCACTTTGTGTGTGTATGTCCGTGCACACACACACACTCCACATCTTAAGCCAATTGTCTGTTGACGGACATTTAGGTTGCTTCCATGTCTTGGCTATTGTCAATAGCGATGCTATGAACATTATTCATATTCATTTAGAGTAGCATGTGCATGGGTGTATGTGCTCAGTTGCTCAGTCATGCCAACTCTTTGCGAACCCACGGACTGTAGCCTGCCAGGCTCCTCTGTCCATGACATTGTCCAGGCAAGGATACTGGAGTGGGTTGCCATTTCCTCCTCCAGGGGATCTTCCAGACCCAGGGATCAAACTCGCGTCTCCTATATCGGCAAGTAGATTCTTTACCACTGAGACACCTGGGACATTGGTGTGTGTGTAAAAGACGACTGGCCTCAGAGTCCAGAAATTGCTTAGAATACTAAAGAAACTTTTTTTTATTGAAGGTATGAAAAGAATTCTAAAAACTAGCCCCAGAAGAAGGCAGAGATGTATACCAGGAACAAGAAGGACATGAGATGATGGATGGCCCATTGAGGTCCTGGGTTAATGGCTCCTCCCAGGTGGTTCCACTCATACCATCTTTGAGTCAGAAAGGGGTGGATACCCACTTGCACAGTCTTTTTTTCTCTCTCTTTATCATGGAACTCTACCCTCTGACTACCACAAGAAAGAAAGTCACCACTGGCCCAAAGCATTCTCAGCCACAAAGCATCCAAGCGGGAGAAGTGAGCCGGTCACTCATTTACACCAGTGTTCTCTGCTTGGCCAGCCTCTGCACAGAACAGGCTGTCACACAGTTTGACTTTTACCTATGTCACAATGAAACAGTTCCTTGAAAACCTAGTTCCTCTGCTGAGTTTGTGATTTAACCTCTTTATCCAAAACTTTATTCCCTTTCTTGTCCTGCACCTGTTCCCCCTCAAGACTGGAGAGCATCAGAGAAAAAGGGGGACTAACTGAGCAGGACTCTATGGGGACTTCTTGGGCAAGACTATCCCCACCCCCCTTGTTATCCATCTTCCTCTTATTTGCAGGACAACTTTAACCTCCTAAGCTTCATCTGAGTTCCAAAGAACAAGTTTAATCAGATAAATGAGAAAAATCAGACAAAAAGGAAAACAAGCAAGACAAGATCATAATAGTTGAGGTATCAAACAAAGTCAAAGACTTGTAGTTCCTCCTCAAGGGCTATAGATAATATTCTGAGCCATACACTTGAGCTGTTTTGCAGATACTGAAACTCCCAGCAGGTGGAAGATATTAACTGTATGTTGCCCATAAGCATGTAGACCCCAGACTGGTTGGAACCAGAAGATTGATGATATCAACTTCTGATTACCTCACCACCAACCAATCAGCAGAATGGCCAACAGCTGATGACACACCCCGTAACCCTCTCCCTCAGTCTTTAAAAACCTTTCCCTGGAAGCTAGTGGAGAATCTGAGTCTTTTGAATCCCAACTGCCCCCATGCTCCTTACTTGGTCTTGCAATAAACACTGCACTTTACTATAAACCTATGTCACTACATGGGTTTACTGTACATGGGCGAGCAGACCCAAGTTTGGTTCATTAACAATGAGATGAAAGTCTTCATAAACCACCAAAGATAATTCTCCTGTGTGATGATGACGACCACCAATCAGGTATTCTGCATCCCACCCTTCCCTCAGAAGGTCCCTGGGGGCCTTTCTTCCTTCTCACTAGACCATGCTAAGGCCCTGCATGTCTGGCATCACTAGCTCACTTCCAACCTCTAAGCAAAACTATGCTCTCACCCTCTGGTCGCTGGGACTCCTCCTCCAGGGACCCAGTTCCACTCCCTTTGGCTTAATGGCACAGTTTCTCTGTGTACCTGATGAACAGGAGTCCCACCTGCCTTCCTCTTCATTATGAAAATCTTCCTCCCACACAGACTCCCAGAGATGTGTTGTCTTCTCCATGCTGCTGCTGCTAAGTCGCTTCAGTCATGTCTGACTCTGTGTGACGCCATAGACGGCAGCCCACTAGGCTCCTCTGTCCCTGGGATTCTCCAGGCAAGAACACTGGAGTGGGTTGCCATCTCCTTCTCCAATGCATGAAAAGTGAAAAGTGAAAGTGAAGTCACTCAGTCGTGTCCGACTCTTAGAGACCCCATGGATTGCAGCCTACCAGGCTCCTCCGTCCATGGGATTTTCCAGGCAGGAGTATTGGACTGGGTTGCCATTGCCTTCTCTGGTCTTCTCCATGAGCACAAAGTAATTACCTGTCTTCTCCCTTCCAGGTCAGCTTAGCTCCTTGGCTTCAGTTCGGTTCAGTTGCTCAGTCTTGTCAGACTCTTTGTGACCCCATGGACTGCAGTATGCCAGGCTTCCCTGTCTATCACCAACTGCCGGAGCTTGCTCAAACTCATGTCCATCGGTCAGTGATGCCATTCAAACATCTCATCCTCTGTCATCTCTTTCTCCTCCTACCTTCAATCTTTCCCAGCATCAGGATCTTTTCCAGTGAGTTGGTTCTTCGCATCAGGTGGCCAAAGTATTAGAGTTTCAGCTTCAGCATCAGTCCTTCCAATGAATATTCAGGACTGATTTCCTTTAGGATTGACTGGTTTGATCTCCTTGCAGTCCAAGGGACTCTCGAGAGTCTTCTCCAACACCACAGTTCAAAAGCATCAATTCTTCAGCACCCAGCTTTCTTTATGGTCCAAAACTACTGGAAAAACCATAGCTTTGACAAGACAGACCTTTAAATCAGGTGGTTCCTAGGCCTAATTCAGCACCTGGCTTACAAGTGCATGTTGTTTGGTTCATAGAGTGTTTTGAAAATTTTTTGAAAAAATTGGGTCATTATGATAAAACCACTTTGGAAAACACTTTGTTTCTCAAGTTACCCACACTTGCCAAACAACCCAGAAATCCCTCTCCTAGGAATTTACCCAAGAGAAATGAAACTTCATTCACACAAGGATTTATACTCAAACGTTCACAGCAACATTATTCTTAATAGCCCAACTGTCAACAATCAAAAAAGTCCATCAATTGGTGATTGGATCAATAAACTATGGTCCATCCATAATGGATGCTACTCAGCAACAGAAAGGAATGAACCCCTCAAAGACCCAACTAGTATGTGGATGAATCTCAGAGGCATTATGCTAAAGCAGAGTCCAGAGGTAAAAGTTTTATACTATATGAGGTATTTCATTTACATAAAATTTTACAAAAGATGAAAAGCATACCTTTGCTTACCAGGTGCCAGGCATGATGGGAGGGACTTGACTGCAAAGGGGCATGAGGTAACTTTTTGGTGATGGAAGTATGCTTTATCTTGATTGAGGTGGTAGTTAGAGCTGTATCCTTTTGCCAAATCTCATCACTTAAATTGATGTATTTTATTATAGCTGTATTTGTTTTCTGTTGCTCTGTAACAAATTATTGCACTCTCAGGGGCTTTAAAATCACAAAAATTTATTATCTGAAGTTCTGGAGGTCAGAAGTCCAAATGGACTTCATTGCACTGTAAGTCCAAATGGACCTCATATTACACTAAAGGTCCAAATGGACCTCATCACACTAAAAGCAAGGTGTCAGCAGGGCTGTATTCCTTATGGAGACTCCAGAGGAGAATATATTTCCTTACCTTTTCCAGCCTCTTGAGGCTGCTCATATTCCTTGGCTCAGGGTCCCCTTCCTCTAGTCTTAAAGCCAACACCACTGAGCCGAGTCTTGCGCACACTAGCACTTAACTGGTTCTTCCTGCCCCGTTTTCTGCTTTTACGGACCTTCGTGATTAGATTGAGCCCACCGGAAAATCCATGGTAATCTCGCCACTTTTAGGTCAGCTGATTAGCAACCTTAATTGCATTTAACCTTAATTCCCCTTTATCCTGTAACCTGATATACTCACAGGTTCTGGGGGTTAGGGTGTGGACATCTTTGCAGACCATCATTCTGCTGACCATATGGCATATAATATCTCTGTAAGGATACATTTAAGAATTGGTAGATTGAAAATTGGAGAGACTTCATATAAATATCCAGAATACTGCCTTCTCTTGGTAAATCAGATCTGGCCACACTAGGCTGCAATAGCTCTGTGGCTAAATCTGCTGCAGCTGAGTAGCTGCCAATTTTCTAGAGAGGATACAGACTCTCATTGTTTCAGTACTGTTTCTTGCCAGCCTCACCTATTTACACCACCTGCTTGGTCACTAAGATATTTACATCGGCCATCCCGGTCTTAAACTGTTAAGTCAAATGAAACCAAGACTCTCTGACTCTTCACATGTCCCCTTCCCTTTCTGCTCCACTCCCCCTCGCCCTCCAATTGATCTGCAAGGCTGACGTGTTCTCGCCATCTCACTTGTAACACCAGCTCTGTGTTGAAAAACACAGTGGAGTTCAAACTGGCTCCAGCAAGGCCAAATTCCCGAATCCATCACAGTATTTGAGAAAGGGGTTCTGTGAACTCACAAGCTGAAACGGGGAAGATGAAAATTAAAGCTTGGATTCAGGATTTGTCATTGTTACCCAAGAACAGATGTTTCCCTACACTCCCACTTTAGCCTAGAAGAATCTCCAGCTTCCAGCTTGGGGCCAGGCACAGTGTAGATACACAAAAATGTATGCTACCCCCAAAGTGATATCTCATTGAGCAACTTAAATAAAGGCTAAATCTCAGTTTGTTTAGCAGTGATGGGGGAAAAGTACTGAGATCCATTTCTTTGTAGGATAACTGTAACTTAAAGACAGAAAAATTACATTGCTTCCATGATCCTCAACTGATTTCCTAACCCTTGCCAATCACCTCATCAAGATATGCTTTGAACTGTTGAGAAGACGGGACAAGGGAATATGCAAATGGCTGAAACAGCTCATCTCTTCTACTACTACTGGATTAAACAACCAACAAGAGTGTTTTCTTGTTACGATGCTCATTTGATTAAGATCTACAGTAACCATGCCACTCTGCTCCAGCCCACAGCATTTTCTTTTGCCATATCTTGCCCCCTTTAATTTTGCCAGATTTAGAGTCTGACCATTGCCATGTCCCCACTACACAATTCTCAGGCTCACTGTTTTCCAGCCTCTTTGCCAGAGTCCTCCCAAAGCCTCAGGGCTGCTTTTTGTCCTGTATATTCCACAGTGTGATGAGGAGCACAGCAGATGAGCAGATGAGCTCACTGGGGAGTGAGTATAAGAATGAGGAATATGTGGACAATGCAATTCAATCTGTCCCCAAGGGGACATATACTCCAACATTAAATAAAATATTGTGTGCGTGTGTTCAGTCGTGTCTGACTCTTTGCAATCCCATGGACTGTAGCCCACCAGGCTCCTCTATCCGTGCAATTTTTTCAGGCAAGAATACTGGAATAGGTTGCCATTTCCTACTCCAGGGGATCCCCCAAGCCAGGGACCAAACCCGCGTCTCTGGGGTCTCCTGCATTGGCAGGTGGATTCTTTACCACTGTGCCACCTGGGAAGCCCATATAAAAAATCAGGCACTTCCTAAAGAAGAAACCCCTACTAAACTTGAGAAGAATCCATTAAGAATTACAAGATTCCCCCATCATGGCTTCAGCCTCAAATCCTGTCCTATTTAATAATCTATTCTAATGAGTTATCCTAGGCATTGATTGTGGATCTTCAGGAATTACTTAGCTATGCTCAGTGCGGTTCAGTCATTCTGAATGGTCACATAGGCTAAGAGGCCACATCTGGGTCTTTAACTGGGCTTGCCTTGGGACCCTCCAAAAGCAACTCAGAGAACATCTAAGCTCAGTTTTGACAGAAAGACAACTGTACAAAATATAAACATTCAATCAACCCATAAGAGAACAGAAACTTCCAGGTCATTCAGCATCAATGCCTCTGCTGGTAAGTTACGAAAAAGTTGAAGTTTGACTTACTCCTTACAAATGAAAGAACATTATACTTGTAGAAAATAGAGGAGCAGCTCTATGGCCTTTGGCCTTAACAATCTGGGCAAGTGAATGGACTATTCCTCTGGGGACCCCGATATACATATAGCAGAAAAATGAAGTCCAGATTCTATAGCTTGTATCTTGAGATATCAGGGAAGCCCTCTCTACCTTTTCCATGAAACTGTAAATTTCTCTTGCCCTCTAAGCCAGTTCAATATTATTGACAGAAATCTGGGGAATGATCATATGCTCAAACAAGGAACATTTTAGAAGATGACAATTTTTATATCCCCCCAGGTTCATTTAAAAGCACAGCAGTTGGTTACCAAGACTTGGTAATGGTGCTAATTGTAAGTCTTGGATAACAGACCTAATTAGGTTAATGACAAATTCAGTCCAGCGGGGGTATTTTCAGGAGTGCTTTTCAAACACACACACACACACACACACACACACACACACATTTTGTCTAGTTCATAATATAGAGATGTGCAGAGAAATGAGGTGGGAAGTTCTTACAGAATCATAAGGCCATCGTTTAGACTTTATACTCCAGGGAGAAAACAAGGGAACTGTTTCAGAGTTAGATTTTGTAGTAGGCATCCAACAAGAAAAACAACAGAAAAAAATGAATAGTCCCCAAACGCCTTCAAAGCAGGGATACTTTTGATGGCTGGAAGGCCATTTCTTTGCTAAGACCACACGGAGTACTGCTGTGGACTGAACTGTACCCCAAAACTCATAGCCACAACCCTAACTCCCAATGTGACTGCATCTGGATGGGATCTCTATGAAGTACTCAAGGGTAAGTGAGGCTGGAGGAGCAGGGCCCTAACTGGACGGAAGAGGAGGAAGACAGAGATCTCTCTCTCTTCCACATGAGGACACAGCAAGAAGACCGCCGGAAAGAGAACCCTCAGCCAGAAACTAAACTGACCAGCTGCTTGGTCTTGGATTTCCCAGCTTTCATAACTGTGAGAAAACACGGTTTGTAGTGTAAGCCACCCAGTCAACGGTATTTTGTTAGGGCGGCCCAAGCAGAGCAGTATATCGGAGTATCCACGTTTGGAGCTAGAAGCTGGGCAGGGCTGAATTTTTCTCCTTAAAAAAGGAGAGTGGGGTGGGCAAGGCAGTTAGGTTCCTGGGGAAGGAGACAGAAGCCAGGGAGGCTGCTTGCTGTGGGGGAAGGGGGAGAGAGAAGACACAAGATAACCCTGGAAGGAAACACAAAAGTCAAATGGGGATTTATGACCTGGGATAAAAAGTGTTGTGATGTAAAAGCCTCTTAAGACTGTTTCTTATGATATCTTCAGTAAGGTAATTTTTATAATAACAGAATTCTGGGTGTGACTGGTTTTTCTATGCAAATGATGGAGGCTTAGTGCTTAGAGTGCTTGGCAAGAGGCTGGGACAGCATCACTCAGATACACGAGGTGACGGACGGCCGCCATATGGGCCATAAACACACACTGTAGGGACCATACAAATGATTCCAAATTACCCTCTGTGTTGCTCTTTGAGGACACATCTTAGTTTTGTCATGTCTGGAGAACATTTTGAAGAAATGAGAATCAGAAGGCTGGTTCTAATTCCTAATCTTCCATTTTCTGTGTCTCTTTGGGAAATGACACACTTTCTATGCAGCAGGCTCTCCATTCCGAAAATGAGAATGACACTTACTGCTGCTTTTGTTCCCAAGATTATTAGAATAAATAAGATGATAGATGTGGAAATGCCCTTCAATTAATTTTGTTTTCTACTTTTTATTTTGAATTAGAATCACAGAAAGTTGCATAGATCACCAAAAGCAGGAAACTCACAGTGGACTGTGTGTTTAGTTCTTTGTCATTTTACCACATGTGTGGATTTACATACCCACTTGCATTCAAGACACCAATCCATCAATACAAAGATCTCTGGAGGCCACTCCATTAACAGTCATACCCTCTTCCCTTCTCCCTGTCGCCCCTAGTCCCACCAACAAGTCATTAAACTGTTCTCCATCTCTTTGTCATTTTCAGAATGTTATATAAGGATATCTTTTGAGATTTTTTTTTTTCACTCCAAAATGCCCTTGAGGTCTCTACTAGCTGTTGTATTAATTATTCATTTACTTTTTTTTTTAATTTTTTTTAATTAGTTGGAGGCTAATTACTTCACAACAATTATTCATTTACTTTTATTGCTGAGTAGAATTCTACAGTATTGCAGACATTTTGGCAGTTTCCAGTGTGGGGCTATTACAAATAAAACTGTCCTAAATAAGCACGCACAAGTTTTTGTGAGGACACACATTTCCACTTCTCTGGGACAAATGCTCAGGAG
Source organism: Cervus canadensis (assembly GCF_019320065.1). Taxonomy (NCBI): domain Eukaryota; kingdom Metazoa; phylum Chordata; class Mammalia; order Artiodactyla; family Cervidae; genus Cervus; species Cervus canadensis. The sequence continues at coordinate 6,783,785 of NC_057391.1, read as the reverse complement.
TACAACTGTCCGTTGTACGTTAGGTGTGTCTGTTTTTTTAAAGGAAAACTCCAAATTACTTTACAGCATGGTGGCACTATTCCCACCAGCAACAGATGAGACGTGCAATTTCTCTGCATTTTCACTAGCATTTGGTATTGCCATGAATTTCTTAAACTAATTTTTATACTATACAATGTACTTGTTATTCCATTTCAAGGCAAACCCTAATATCAACAGCTCTTGCAGGATAAACCTCTATCTATAGGAAATACATCAACTTTTCTGTCTTTATTTATTGTAGATACAGGTGCTATGATCTCCACCAGAGACCAAGTTTTCCAGGATTTGTGGAAGACATTCTGCTAGTCAGGCTGGGGTTCATATCCCAGCTTTGGGGAGAAACCCCGGGGTCTAGTCAACTGAGATCTGAGGATGGGGGAAGTCTGGCCCACTGAAATGCTGCAGAGGGCTCAGCTGTCTGAGGCTTGCTACAGCCTTGCACCTGCATTTTCTGAAACTGACATATAAGGGTCACACTAGCCCTAACTGTGGTTTGTTCAGTCACTATGTCATGTCCAACTCTGCGACTCCATGGACTATAGTCGCCAGGTTCCTCTGTTCATGGGATTTTCCAGGCAAGAATACTAGAGTGGGTTGCCATTTCTTTCTCCAGGGGATCTTCCCTACCGAAGGATTGAACCCGAGTCTCCTGCATTGGCAGGCGGGTTCTTTACCACTGAGCGGCCAGGAAAGCCCAGCCCTAACTGTACCCACCTACATATGGGCTCAGGTTCTCCTTCTGACACATGTTAGTCTGTGCTAAGCACCTTATCTGAGTGAGGGCCTGGGACACCTTGTCTACGACACACATTGGTAACTGTGATTTTCTAACCACAGGTGGTACCCTTTAGGATTGCATCTTGCAATGAAAACAACTCCTTTTAATATTCCAGTTCCTTCTTCCTCCATGCGCTCAACTTCAGCCCCATTCACGGAAAGAAAAAGCTACACTGAATGAACACTTGTGTCAGGCACTGTGCTAAGTAACCACTTTTGTATACAGTCCTTTAGTACAGCAACCCTGTAAGGGTATTTTGCCCATTTTATAGATGAGGCCACTGACAGTCAGAGAGCCTAAGTAACTGTCCTAACGGTGACAAAGCTGAAAGAGGGGCAGGGATGGCTTGGAACCAGTGAAGGAAAGTTACACGGTTCAAAATAGCCTGGAGTTAAAACTCCCCTCCAGGTCTCTGCAAAACAAAGAACTCTCTCACCTGATGAAAAAAATGGACATTAAGGCTGATTACACCCAGCTCCCAGCCGGTCCAGCCTCTGGCCGATCTCCAGAATTCCTTGCCCCAGCAGTTTAAGAGATAACTACTCTGAACAACCTTGGAGAACAGGCCCCCTTAAAAGAGTAACTTTCCACATACATGCCTGTATGTACTTACTCTTTTCTTGGGTTAGGGCAGCAGCTCACTAATCTGACTGCTGCCCCTTCTCACCTCGTTAAAGGTGATCTGTTCCTGGAAAGGGCCGGTCTCGTTCTTTTTCCGAACCTCGACTTCTCTAACTCCCTTACCCTACAACCAGGGCCTGTCTTATCTCAGCCCAAGCTGCCTGCCTGCGTCCGGAGTACAGGATACCTCGCTGAGACAAAGCTTGACTCGGGATGTCCATGTAATGCACAGGTCAGCTAGTGACGCATGTCAGCAGGTAAGGGCCATTGGCTCTAGAGCCAGGTTATGCCACCTGGGGGGATGGCAACATGCCTGTAAAATGGATCTTTACATGGGATGTGCCCTTTGAGTATCAACTCATCCAACAAACACAGAGATGGAAGATCCTGATTCACTGGGCTGCGGGCTATCAAGATTTTATGGTATTGTTAGTTCCTTGATGCTCTCTCATTATCTTTACATTTTTTCTTCTCTCTACGTCCTGTGATCTCACTCTCTAGGTAAGGCTTACCCATTTTAGCCCATTTTCCCTTTCCTCTAACTCTGAGCTCACTCTGGGCTGTGCTGATGAAGTCCAGGTTTCCCACGTAGGATATGAACCTGATAGCAATAACGGCTACCATTTTTGAACACTAGTCATGAACTAGGTGTTCTAACATGGTCATTTCACTGAATCCCCAAATGCTGACTTAGGAAATGGGACTGGGGGACTGAAAAGCTTGACAAAGCTCCCTCACCCGGAAGCAGTGGGGCTAAGACTCACAAACCAGCTATCACTGTCGTCTCTTGCTGTTGGCTGCAGTGCCTTCCTTCTTGTGCACAAAATGTACACGGCCTTCCCTGTTTCCATCAACCAGATGCCATTGGACTATCCCCCCTACCTTCATCCCAGTTTCACCATTCAGGAGAAGAAATGCATTAGCTTCACGCTTCTTATAACTAAAGGAAGTAGAAGACATCTTGATAATTCGGACAACCTCAGGACTATGTGTGTTTTTAAGCCCAGACACCACACTAGAGCTGGAAGGGGAGGGGTGCGTGGGGTTTGGGCTTTGTGCGCATCCCCAGCTTGGCCCCTAAGGTCCACAGCCAAGGGCTGGTGTTCGAGGCGGTAGAGATGCCCCAGTGCTGAGCACAGCCTGCGTGCCGTATGCTTTAGGAGCTGAGGCATTTCGCACTGAACTATCAGTGGCCTTCTCACTCCACTAACCGAACCCCCTCTGTGCACTGTCCCGCACCTGGGCAGGGGCAGCACCTCATCGGACACACACGCGAATTTAAAAGAAAATGACGACAGAGAGTTTAATGGAGCGGACAGCGCCGCAACCCCGCAACGACTCCAAAGCCTGGGACGCTGTGAAAGCTCTCAGCCAAAGAGGGAAAGGACCCAGGATTCAGCTCCCTGTCCCATTTTCTCCTTAAGGCATCGGGGCTTGCATTCAATGCTGCTGTGTCCTAATTCAGAGGGCGTGGGGGAGGGGAGAAAGGCTGCACCTGCTCTCCAACACCCTGCTTGTCCTTTTGTGAATCGGAAGCCAGTATCCACCGTGGGTCAGAAGTCAGAGGTTTGAAAAGGGGCGTGGGGTCAAGAGGAACCATACATTCTAACACCAGCTCTCAGCTGCTGCGGGCACCTGAGCTCTGAGGTCAGGGCGTTTCCTTCTGGGCGGGGTCTTCTCCCCCCTCCCTAGCCTTATGCCACAGGCTGAGAAAGTCCCGAAGCTCCTGGCTGGAAGGAGCTGGTCCCAGGGAGGTGGTGGCAGGAAAGCTGCCCGGAGCGGTGACATCCTGTACTCTGCCTCCTAACATCTCAGAACCTTCAGGTGCTGGCGACCGTCTGTCTCCGGGGAACACACAGTACATCGTCATCTGATGCTGGTACGGAAACTCGGCCTCTGCTGAAGGCCAGGTGGATCCGAGGCCCGTGAGGAACTCCTGGCACAGCCTATATCTCAACTTGCCCACCCTGGTAGCCATCCAAACACCCTTTCTGGAGGTTGTGTCTAACCTCCTAAGAGTCCCTCCAAGTTTCAACATCCTTAGTGACCAGCTCAAGGTTGACCTTGCATCAGAAGCTTGTCAGGAGTCAGAATTCAGGTCTCATGGCATCAGGCTCAGGTCTTGTGCACAGACTGCTCTGCCACAAACGCAGAAAGGTGACGTCCAGAAACACAAGACCGACTGCGTTCCCCATGACTATATGTATCATTTATCCCTTGACAATCTTGCCAGTAATTTCATTCCTTCAGAGCAAATCTTATTACCAGTGTGGAAAGGGCCAGTACCTGGCTCTGGGTTGCTTTATTCTGCCCTGACTTCCTTCCCTGCCAGGGAAAAATTCAATCCACTGTACAGGCGGCAGTGGTCAGAGGTCCCCCAAATGAAAGAGGATGCAAGGGCAAGGACCCATATGCCCCTGTTATTTCTGTGGGCCCTGGCACCATTTATTACCCTGCAGAATTTCAGAGGGAATACAGAAAGCTTCTTATTTTCTCAGAGGCTGTAGGGAAAGTGAATGGACTTTCAACCCTTACTCATTTTTAAGTAAAGTAAAAAGATGTGTCATTGGAAAGACACATGTTAAAGTTACCTTTAAAGTGTGATTCCGAACCGGATGGATGAAAAAGTCCTTTAGCCTGGATGAAACCAACAATATTAAAACTCCAACACCAACTGAGTAAGTCAAGCTCACAGGTCAGGCTCACTCTTTGTTCCAACTCACAGCTGCCCTGTGGACACATGAGGAAGTCCCGGGGGCTTCTGGCATCACCCACCGAGAGAGGTACAGAGATGACAAATCTCAAACCCGACTGCACGTGAGAACCACCTGGCCATGTTAAAAGGGATATATGCTGAGTCCCCGTCCCAGAGAATCTGACTCAATTGATTTGGGGTAGGATTCAAGCATGGGTATTTTCAGTGGGTGGAGGAAGCGGTAAACTTCCATAGAAAGTGCTTATGAAGAAGTATAACCACCATATAATGACATGCACAAATCTTGAGCACCCAGCTTAATAAATTTTTATGAATAAATCCTGAAACCTGGGCTTCCCAGATGGCTCAGAAGGTAAAGAATCCGCCTGCCAATGCGGGAGATGTGGGTTCGATCCCTGGGTCAGGAAGATCCCCTGGAGTAGGAAATGGCAACTCACTGCAGTGTTGCTGCCTGGACAATCCCACGGATGGAGAAGCCTGGAGGGCTGTAGTCCATGGGGTTGCAAAGAGTCGGACACGGCTGAGTGACCGAGCACACACATGCTCTTGAAGCCTATCCCCATCAAGATACAGAACAGCATCACCCCAGGAGATTCAGCAAGGGACTTTTAAAATTTAACTGTTTTATTTGAAAAAAAATTAAAGCTCTTCAAGTTGCAAGAGTATAAAATGAACCCAGCAAGGGTATTTTAAAAACTCTCCCCTGTTGATTCTAACACAGAGACATGATTAACAACAGTAATTACCAAGGTCTTTCTTTTCCTTTTTTTTGGCCACACCTCTGGCCATGGAAAACCTTCAGTAAAGCATGGGCATAAGGTTTTAATTTTTTGTTACTAATTTCTTAACCAGGTTGTGATTGGTTCCTTCAATACAGAAATTAATACTGGCCTCAGATCCATTTGATTCTGCTGTATTGTGACTGTCTTTGTAACTTTTTGAGCATTGTTTATGGTTCACAACCTCCCTCTTTCTAGCTATATATGATTTAGGGGGACTTTTTTGCTCTAAATAAGAACATTTTATGTGTGCTTGTGGAAGGAAAAGGTGGGGATCATGCTCATTTTTCCTGGGTCAGCCACTGGCAGTTGGCAAGGACAGAGCAAACCTGGGGCCGTCCAAGGGCTCTTCAAGGTCAAGGGCAGGAATGTATGAGAGGCAGGAATCTGGGGTGAGCGAGGAAGCGAGGAAACAAAAGCAAAAACAAAAGCAGTCATGTCATGTGTTTGTTAGCCATCTGTATGTCTTCTTTGGAGAAATGTCTGTTTAGATCTTTGGCCCATTTTTTGATTGGGTCATTTATGAAAAGATGCTCAACACCACTCATTATCAGAGAAATGCAAATCAAAACCACAATGAGGTACCATTACACACCAGTCAGGATGTCTGCTATCCAAAAGTCTACAAGCAATAAATGCTGGAGAGGGTGTGGAGAAAAGGGAACCCTCTTACACTGTTGGTGGGAATGCAAACTAGTACAGCCACTATGGAAAACAGTGTGGAGATTCCTTAAAAAACTGGAAATAGAACTGCCATATGACCCAGCAATACCACTTCTGGGCATACACACTGAGGAACCCAGATCTGAAAGAGACACGTGCACCCCAATGTTCATCGCAGCACTGCTTATAATAACCAGGACATGGAAGCAACCTAGATGCCCATCAGCAGACGAATGGATAAGGAAGCTGTGGTATATATACACCATTCAATATTACTCAGCCATTAAAAAGAATTCATTTGAATCAGTTCTAATGAGATGGATGAAACTGGAGCCCCTTATACAGAGTGAAGTAAGCCAGAAAGATAAACACCAATACAGTATACTAACGCATATATATGGAATTTAGAAAGATGGTAATGATAACCCTACATGCAAGACAGAAAAAGAGACACAGATGTATAGAACAGACTTCTGGACTCTATGGGAGAAGGTGAGGGTGGGATGATCTGAGAGAATAGCATTGAAACAGGTATATTATCAAGTGTGAAACAGATCACCAGTCCAGGCTGGATGCATGAGACAAGTGCTCGGGGCTGGTGCACTGGGATGACCCAGAGGGATGGGATGGGGAGGGAGGTGGGAGGGGGGATCGGGATGGGGAACACATGTAAATCCATGGCTGATTCATGTCAATGTATGGCAAAAACCACTACAATGTTGTAAAGTAATTAGCCTCCAACTAACAAAAATAAATGGGTACAACAAACAAACAAAAGCAGTCATGTCCAGGCCCAATAGATACTCACAGACAACAGAGGCCAGCCTGAGCTATGAGCTGAGGGAGGCCAGCAGGAGGCGTCCTGAGGCGTGAGACGAGATGGGAAAGGAGGGCCAGGAAGCCGGCGGCAATGAAGCCAGGAGTTAAGGGGCCGTGCCGTCGCTGGAGGCTGAGACGCAGAACACGCTGGCCTCAGAAGGGATCCAGGTGCCAGGCTGTGCCCTGCACAAGTGCCTGGCAGAGACAGCCTGTGAGGCTGCAGCTGGGACCACCCAGACCCACCAGCTTATTTCAATTTGCACAAAGGCTGAATACGACTTAATGGCGGCTCTTGGGGGCAGTGCTGGGTACAGTGCTGGGTACAGGTCCTTCATCTCCTTTTTGTCTCCTGATACATAGTTCCTAAGAAACAATGCCTTATGTGGTAGCTAAGTGACTTTTCCATTTGGAATAGCAAGCTGAGTGGGGTGGGCGTTAGATGCTGCCATACAGGGGAAGTTCTGAGCATGGCTGAGGTCCTTAGGACCCAGATGAAGGAGGAGAATCTCCTTAATTCCTCAGGTGGTGGCAGAAGGCAAGCCTCACGATAGATATAAGAGACAGGCCTCATGGTGGAAATGGGTAATGGCCTGAATGAGGGCATTACTGGCCCCAAAGTGACCAAGGAGTCTAAAAATGAGAAACCTATCACACTAAAATAGGCTTGACAAAGAAACGTTCTCTTCAGGACCAGTAACCAATTTCTTAAGTCTTGTGGGTGTTCTTTTTTTTTTTTCTGGTACTTGTGTTGTCAAATACAACTTTGGTTTGCATATAACTTTCCAGGTTTATTAAAAGGATGAGTGTGAAAAAAAAAAAAAGGATGAGTGTGACAAGATGGATTTTAAAGCTCAGAATGGAAGACAAATCACAATGCATCTGAACCTTGAAGTCCATCTTGTCTTCGATTTTTATCAATGCGTTAAATTCACTTAAACTTGTTTCCTAATAGACCACGCTTTATAATGAAAAGTTGCTCTGTTCTTTAAAAAAAAAAAGGCAGAAAAAGAGAAAATGAGCAAATAGTAAATTTTTTGAAATCGGATTTTTTTAGATTTCAGATAGAACAAAGAGTGAGTTTTTGAAGCCATGGTGGTTTAAATATACACAGTATTCATGCTTTGTCAAGTTCATCCTGTTTTCAAGCACACACATGCACACACACTCACACACACATAAATATAGCCGGAACAGGTACCTTTCCCTTTCCTTCTATATTGAATTCAATTCCTAGATTCTGTTAACCTCTCCCGGCATTTCTGGGAGCTGTGGCTTCTGACAGGGTGAGCACTGCTCAGAAACACGAAACCTGCAGGGGTTCTGAGGCGGCAGAACCGTGAGTGGTCAGGGGAGACTGAGCAGGGGAGCTGCAGAGCGGGGTGTAGAGTCACCGCTGAAGCTCTGTGCATTGAGGGTCCTTAAGGAGACGGGGCTCTTCCTGCTCCCGTCCCAGTTCTGAGCTTCTGGAAGAGGTGAGGCTGCCACGGGCTGAGCCGTGGACTAAGCCGAGAGGAGATGAGTCAAGGTACTCGTAGTGTCTCACATGCATGAGGAGCCCAAGAACCACTGAAAGTCAAGCTGCCTTACAGGCTATGATCTGCGCATCCTTTCACCTCCACTTACACGGGGCTCCGTGTTGACAGCACAAAGGGAACAAAGGAAAGCGGTGACATTGAGAACAGCAAAATGAAAAGTCTTCCCAAAGGATCGCTGGCACAGTCTTACCTCATACAGATCTCAATAAGGGGTTGGGAATGCAAATCCTAGACACTACAAAAGGGAGAAACATGATGATGGCACTGTTCTCAAATCAGCATTAACGAGAGAGGAAAGGGATGGAAATGAAGCCGAAATAAAACACGGGGACCGCCCGGCGGGGGCAAGGCCAGCCTCTTACCGTAGTGCGGGATGATGGCCCAGGCCATGGCCGAGGCGTAGATGCCGCCGATCATCCAGAACATGCAGAGCCAGCTCAGGTGCTCACCCCGCTTCTCTCGGGCCAGCACTTCCGCAAAGTAGGAGAACACGGTGGGGATGGCTCCTCCAATCCTGCCAAGAGGTACAGACGGTCTGTGATATCAGGGCTCAAACAGCCAGTGTGAGACACAAAAGGCAGAGCTAAAGCAAGCTCTATCAACACATGCTCTCTTTCTTTCCCAGCATATCAAGGAAGGCACACTTTCGACAATTTAGTAACTTTAATAGTGGCTCAGACGGTAAAGAATCCGCCTGCAATGCGGGAGAGTGGGGTTCGATCCCTGCATTGGGAAGATCTCCTGGAGTGGGGCATGGCAACCCACTACAGTATTCTTGCCTAGAGAATCCCCGTGGACAGAGGAGCTTGGCGGGCTACAGTCCATGGGGTCACAAAGAGTTGGATCCAACTGAGCAAATAAACACACAGCATGTTCAAGATAGGTTTATTATCCTCCCCAAACTTGAACCTGCAATTAAACTATGCTAGCAAAAGGTGGCCATGGTGCCCTACTCATCTGCTTCATATAGAGTGCTTAGTTTAAGACCTCCATGGACTTTCTGTTCCTTGTTGATGCTCTTCATGATATTTATTTGGTATGATCTAGGGAATACTTTAATTAACACCTTAAAAATATATATTATGATTATGTCTTGTCCATGACACGGGGACTTTCGAAAGAGTTTCAAACACCTCTAGAGGGCTGGCTGCAACTGATACTACTCCACACATTGGTCCCACAGCCCCGTCTGACTGACATGTTGACGCGGGACCCACAGGGATGCTTCCTAGACTGGCTCTGGTCCCCACCCAGCAGACATGCGGAACGAGTACATGTGAAGGGGCACTGGGACAACTGCATAAAGAGCTGCTGGTTTAAATACCGACAGGGCAACGCTTCCTTCCAGTCAAGGTGATTTTAAGAGACACCGACTGACCTCTGGGTAGAGGGTATGAACTGTGACCTCTTCTCAGGTTAAGGTTCTCAAATGAGGGTCTATGGAATCAAAATTTTGTTCATTCTAGGGAGATGGGCCATAGATCTCATCAGAAGGTCAACTTGGCCTTGACCTCCCAAATTTTAAGACACTAAGAAAATAAGGTAGTATGGGAAATAATTACTATCATTCTAAACAACATGTGAATTCTTAACATAAACATTTTTTTAAAGTGTGCTACAATATGGTGAAAGCGAAAGTTGCTCAGTTGTGTCCGACTCTTTGCAACCCCATGGGCTACACAGTCCATGGAATTCTCCAGGCCAGAATACTGGAGTGGGTAGCCTTTCCCTTCTCCAGGGATCTTCCTGACCCAGGAATTGAACTGGGGTCTCCTACACTGCAGGTGGATTCTTCACCAACTGAGTTATCAGGGAAGCCCTCAATATATAAGCAAGTTGTAAAGACAACATCTAGTGATACAGTTTTTCAAATATGTACTGATTCCTTTATGTTCATATTTCTATAAGGAAAATTGTTATTGACATTTCAAGTAAATTTGATGTCAAGGAGTGACACTTGTATTTATCCATTTAGCAATAACTGATTTCCTGAGTGCCTTTAATATGATAAAGAAATACTGACAGTGACCTTAGCAAATGCAATTAAGAGAAAGGCCACATCTGCAGCAGATGTACCTAATGAACCGCGGAGTTGATAATGTCACTCTGCACCAACTGGTAGGTATGGCACCATTTCATGAGTCCGCCCCTGTTTACAGTGATGTGGTAGTTATCTGCGGCTGGATATGTGCAGACCTCCTAGAATAGTGTTTTTCAATCCACAGGCTACAAAATTAACTTAGCAAATGTCAACAGCATTTTAAAAATTGAAATAAACATGAAATATTTGAGTGTCATTCAAGTAATAGCATCATTTCATGCATTTCATTCATAATAAATATTTATAGTGTGTAATATATATTCATAATGTATACATAATACATGAGTATAAATATATATTTAATATATAACTATATATATGTATGTGTGCGAAGTTGCTTCAGTCATGTCTGATTCTTTGTGACCCTAAGGACTAGAGCTCACTAGGTTTCTAGAATCCGTGGGAGTCTCCAGGCAAGAATAATGGAGTGGACTGCCTTGCCCTCTTTCAGGGGATCTTCCCAATCCAGGGACTGAACCTGTGTCTCCTGCGGCTCCGGCATTGCAGGCAGATTCTTTACTGCTGAGCCACTGGGGAAGCCCATAACTATATATATACTTATATATATGTCCTCTTAGTAAGACCTACTGTTCAAAGAGTTTAAAAATCACTAACTCAGAGCATCTATATCTGTTCCTCTGGGCTGTGAATGTGACGGTTCTACCTAAAATCTCTGTGAGTGTGATTCCATGTGATTTCAGACATAGCACATGACAACTCAGCACCATTGCATCAAGGGTAGCCAGCCAGGACCAAGTCCATTAACCAGACCCCCAAACAAGAAACAGATGTATATGATGACCAGTCAGAGCTGGCTATAAACCACACCACAGAAACTCACACAGTTCTCTGCCTGGCTTCCTGAGGACCTCACACCGTGGATAGTTAGCTGAATTTAAAAATTCAACAATGCTTCAAACAGATTTGAAATTGTTCCATTACAACACACAATTTCAATGGGAAAGAAAACATCTGTGTCATAAATCATTTAACGCTGTTCCTTTTGTCATTTGGTGTGAGGAATCTGTTTCTCTGCACCATAAAGTCCCAGGTCCCTAATCCATGTCTTCACTTTTCAGTGCAAAGGAAGAGCCTCAGTTTTTACTGATTTTTAACACCCTAATTAATGTTTCATCAGGATTCTGGACATTCTGTATGTACGAGTGGTAACTCTCACTTCAGGAAGGCACAGTTGTGTCAGGAGATGCCAGGCTGCCCTGAACCAAGATGAATGTACTCCAGGGTGGCTACCAAGGCAAGTGGGAGACTTGCCTGTTGGTTTTAAATAAATCACTGTTGCATAAAAGAACGCCAACTTGAGGGGCTTTTAAACAATCCTTCTGGTTTTAATTCAATGCCTCTTTTTCAAGTTTTTTTTTGTTTTGATTTTTGCTTTTTGGATTTTTTTGCAAGGATGTCTCTCAATGTTTGTAAAGCAGACCACAAAGAATTCTAAAATCAAGGGCTAATTGAGTCTAAAGAAGGAGGAAGGGAATCTATTTAAATCCCTCGCAAAGTCCTTCAGACTCAGAGACCTAAAAAACAATCCAAGCATTCACATTTCTATTATTGTGAGCCGATCATCTATTTTGGGGAAAACATTAACTCCTCATCATACGGTGATCAAGCAGAGGAAAAACATTACAGTACATTACAGGGTGCCGTACTATTAACTGTCCTGGTGCTTCATGGCCGATCAGAGTGCTTACACGCTGTTTACACTAGACCAAAGGCTCCTGGAAGGTGAAGACTATAACATATTCATCTTTGAATCCCCCTGACTTGGCCTACTGGGCACGAACTAAGTGTTTACTCTGAAGATACGAATTGCCCCAAGACTCTCTGATGATGGAGGGGAAGAGTAAGCTGCTGTGATGGCCTAACATCTCTAGTGAGTGGAAAAATACACGTTATGTCCTGGGCCAACATGAGGTGCCAGCATGGCAGTTCTGATAGCAGCAGAGCCCCAAAAGAGTTCGTGAATTACTCTGTGTCCTAGAGGTCGCCCTCCACCATCAACTCTTATTTAAAAAGCTCCCTATTTCTATTCCACCTCACTATTTTGTGTGAGGGGCTAATATAGCTCTTTATTTGTTTTATTGTACTAAGATACAATTTCTGAGAACACTTGAAGAGAGAAACATATCTGAATGGAGTTTCTCAAATTCTCTATGGTTATTAAATACGGTTGATTTTGTGCCTCTCTCCCAGCAGACATTTAACAATGTCTGGAGATATTTTTAGTTTTCACAACTCAGGGGTGGCCTCTGGCACATCGTGGGCAGAGGCCAGGCACGCTGTTAAAAACCCTATCATATTCACAGCAGCCCCTCACAACAAAGACTTATCCAGCTGCCAAAATCAATAGTGCTGAGGTCGAGAAACTCTTGCCATGGGGATGTAATAGAGGAAATATGAAACTTTTTAAACAGCCAGGATATAAGGCATACAATGGTTACCTTTTACACCGCAGATAGGCAGTAAATGTCTAAATCCAGTTAACAGGGAGACCTCTTTTTGTTCATTATCTAATGATCAATTAGCTACTGTTGAAATGTGCTCAAGATTTCATTTGTGACAAAATATTTACACAAATGAAACAATGAGGTCAGGGTGGCTTATAAAGAATTTTTCTCACCATCAGATATTAAGTCTATTTTAGTAGCTCCCATCAAGGACCATATCTTCATTGTCCATGGTATTAGGAGGCACACAGGAAATAATAATTGAAATGCATGCTCTATTATGGGTGGAAGATTAGCCAGATTCAAAATAACTGAATTGACACTGGTGAAACAGAAGGTTGATATGTGGAATTTCAGAGTTGGAGCTATTTTCCCTAAGTACTATTAATGTTAGGTGTTTACAACTTTAATTACAGAAATACAAAGAAAGTAAAAAAAAAAATCTGTATTAAAACACACCACTAGAATAAGTTGGGAGCCCTCCAGTACCTCATTGCATGTGTGTGCACTCAAGTGTGGGAACACACATAATACGCCCCTCAAAAGGTCTGCAATACTTTTGGCAACACTCAATATTAGGCATCAAGTAAATGTCATAAAACATATTTTCCTCAGTAAACTAAGACAAATTCACAAATGAAATATGGTATAAGGCAAAGACTTGTATCAGCTTTACAGACAAAACTTCTGTGTTGTAAACAGGAGACATGTAAATTGAATGAGTTTAGCGAAGTAGGAAGAAGGAGAAAGCCAAACATTCCTGTCTCCACAAACCACCTTGAAAAACTGGGAAGCCTGACTGATTGAGGTCTGCACATTTCACAGCCACACCTAGCATCACTCCAGTCTCGATGACAACTTCGTGGTGTATTACTCTGTCTCTGCACCTTGTCACTCAGATGTATGCTGACCATTGAGAAGAAGAGGAGGAGGTTTCTGTGGTGAAAGAAGGAGGTTGTACACAAAAAGGCCAGTTGTACTTAAAATGGCTCGAAGTATGATGTTCAGGGGAGAAATTACAGAATGATGACTTCCTGTCCTGAAAGGAATTGAATAATTCTGTTTTGCTTTAATGCTTCAGTGAGCACGTATTAATAACAATGAGTAATTTTATTCTTACTTACTTCACCACGTGATTGCCAGCCAGTGCCATTCCTCCAACTTCCCTTTCCATTGGGAAAAGAGGTATTACATGAGAATGTAATTAAGCAGGAAGTTGAATAAGCATTGTAAAGTCATGTGTTCCATACAGATAGTAAGCAGGTGGCAAAATCCACCAAGAGCTGACTCTGGTGGCTTTATTACAACAAGTATTATGAGTTTATAAAATGACTAATGAATGCTGTAGTCTATGCCAGGAATCACAATTATAAATAATTTGCATGAAAAATATCCTTTTAATCCTTGCTCAGAATCAGCAACCAAAAAAAGAAAGAAGACACTGAACTGCCAGGCAAGTCGGACAGCAATTCGGAACCAATTCATTGTGTTTTCAGCTGGACCCAGAAGTAAACAATTAAAGCAGCAACTCCAAAGATGGACTTCATTTTCATGAAAGTAACGGAGTATCACAGAGGAGGTTGCTCAGAGGCTTAGATGAAAGAACACAGATCTAACATCTCTGAACAGGCTAGGTTGGCACAGAAAATGAGATGGCTATATTGATTAGAAGGCATATGTTTATTGTGAGTAATCAAGATAGAGACAGGAAAAGAATGTTTCCTGGTAACAAAACCAATCATCAAATTAGGAACAGGGACCCCTCATGCTCAGCTTTGGGGCTGAAGCATGGGGGTTAGGGTAGCTTTAGTCTTCCCGTCTGCAAAGCCGCAGCTTACACCTGACTATTTTGAGAATATGGAGATGAGAACATATAATTTGAGTAAAAGTTGTGTTTCTAAGAAAACATAATTTCAACTCCCCTTGCCCTTGTTTGCAATCATATTGGTGCCCTAAGCCCCTCAAACCTAAACAGAACTGCAGGCAGCAGCTAGTGGTAAAGAACCTGCCTGCCAATTCAGGAGATGCTGGTTCAATGCCTGGGTCGGGAAAATCCCCTGGAGGAGGGCAAGGCAACCTACTCCAGTATTTTTGCCTGGAGAATGCCATGGACAGAGGAGCCTGGCGGGCTTCGGTCCATAAGGTCGCAAAGAGTCGGACAGGACTAAAGCAACTTAGCAATGCAGCATGCACGCAAAGCCCCTAGAACCTAAACAGATCTGCACATCCACAGCAGCAGGCCTGCCGCCACGGAGGGGGAAGGTGTATTCAGAGGTCAGAGTCCTCATGCTGTCGTGGAAAAAAATCATCTCACTATCGAGACAGCTGGAAGCGTGCAGTCCCACAGCACCTAAATGATGTCGTGAATAAAGATGGTGATGACTGTAAGGATGATCTGTAAGAAGTGATGAAAAAAGTCGCAGACTTTTCCAGCCGCTTGCTGTGCTATCTAGTCACCCACTTCTCCTCACTCTGCCACTCACCTGCCATTTACCAACCCATCCATCGCCCCCTTCACCATCCAGCCCCTCACCCAGCCAAGATCTGGGCCAAGCACATCACCTGGTCCTGGAGGGACAGGCATGAAGAATACATATCCCTACCCTCAAGGAACTCACAGAGTCGATTCTTAAAAGTGCATGTGGCTAATTTTTCATAATTATACGTTATGACTTTGGGAGAACTTTTCCTCTGTTACTTCTTTCTCCCTTGGAATCTACAGTTCTTTTGCCAAAAGGTATTCAGAGAAATAAAGTGTGTCTGAATGGTCCACTGTTGTTGGAAATTCTCATAAAAGGCATTATTTAAGACAGTGCTTTCCAATAGAAATACCATGTGAAATATGTATAAAATTTTGAATTTTCTAGAAAAGAAACAAGGCTGCAGTTACTTTTAATAAATATTCATTTAACCCAAAGTATCCAAATACTATCATTTTAACCTGTAATCAACATAAAAATTATTAATGAGATATCTTATACTCTTTTGCATGTATTAAGGCTTTGAAATCCAGTGCTATGGATTTTACACTTTACAGCACATCTAAATTTGGCCATATTTCATAGGCTTGGTGGCTACATATGGCCTGCTGGACTGCACAGGCCTAGGAAAACACTGACTCACTGTTTATAACTTGGGTTTGCAATTATTTTTGGATTAAAGATAATTTAGTCTGTTGCCTCATCTTCCATATTGGAAACAGTCTTTCCATTCCAATTCTTTGGGTCAGAAATCTTGAACTGATCTGTTCAAAATGTTTATCTGGTGTCTATCATGTATCAGACATCGTGTGGTATGAAATCACAGACATTTCTCAAAGAATCTGAGACAACACAGGCCTGGTGGTTATAAGCATGGAGCCAGGCTGCCTGGGTATGATTTTACCATTAGCCTCTCTGTGCCTCATCTTTCTCATCTATAACATGGGTAGCATAAATATTATCTTCCTTGTAGGGTCATCATGAGGCTTTAATGAATCAATATTTATAAAGTGCTTAACACAGCGTCTCTCAATAGGGCAACTACTATATAAGTGTTTGATAAAACATGTTTAAAAGTTGAAAATTTTTAAACAGTTTGGCATTTTTCCAATGCTGGAGGTATAACCTTACAGTTTGGAATTAGACTAAAACTCAGAAGACCTGGGAGTCTGTTGAACACATGGAAGTCAATCTCTCTGTGCGTCAAAGTTCAATTTCAAAAAAGGCAGGATATTTTTGCATACTCAATTATTTTAGAAACGTTGCGGACCCAAATAAGGTTCTACATATAAAACACTTTGAAGAATTTCAGCTAGTGGTGATCCTTTCTATCAAGTCAAGGTATTCTGGGTATTGCACCTTTACAACAATGGATTGATATCGGTGAATGGATGGATATTGTTTAGCTATGAAGGATGCATTTATGAGGCTCCATTTGCAGAGGGAGAAACGGCCAGTCATTCTCCTACCATACACTGACACTGAAATTTCATTTTAATTTCTGTTGCTGGTGCAGTTTTCTTCTGACCTGTACGCTTAGCAGTGCCAGGCCTTCAGTGAGATGCGCCCAACTCTGACATTGCCCGGCATCTGAAGCATTCCCATTCTCATAATTAACAGTGACTGGAAACAAATAATTTAATTCTGGGCAAATGAAAATGAATCAATGGTGTCAACTCCATTTCCCATCCTTGCAATTTTCTGTAACAAAAGAGGAGAGGGAAATGTCTGTTGCCCGATGTGAGATTCACTTAGGAAACCGAGAGACAGATGAATAACGGCTGATGCCTTACCCCGCCTTCCCACAAAACACCACTGTCCCTGGCAGGAAGATCGTGCCTTGTGCTGAACAAACATGTAAAGTCATGCAGAGTTTGGCAGCTGGACATATTTATGTTTCTAAGGAAATACACTCATGACTTAGTGTGGTGAATAGAGAGGAAAGCACATCTTACACAAAGCCAGGTAGACCCCAGGCTAAAGCCAGTTGTATATATCTAATCATTCATCGCTTCTCTCACCTTCCCACCCACCTGCCATTTACCAATCCATCAAGCTCCTTTATACGAAGAACAGGAATATAACACAGTCCTGCTAACGATGCCTCAGAAACAGAATGAGATAGGGCAAGAGGAAGCCTGTGGCACTTGCAATAAAATCAATACAAAGGCATCTTAACCTTGGATTCAGAATGCACAGTTTACCTGTTAACAGAGTGGCTAGTTCAAAAGGACTTCACTGGAACTTAAGTCCTGGCTGTGTCACTCCTGGTGCCATCACTGAACCTTAACCTGTGAAATGAGGGGTTTGGACTGTGACCCAGAAATTTGCTTCCTCCTCTGAAATGCCCAGTGTGAGGAGCTGGTGGACAGGCACCATACCAATGTGGAGACCCTATCAGTTGCTCTGTCCATTCCAATTACGCATTCTGGAACTGGGAAGTGACCACAGGATGGATTCAGGGGCCTCCTGGACTCACTGTGAGAAGGATCTGAGATCAAACTCCATGGACCACCTGATCTCTGTAAGTCCTAACTCTGGGAGGTGGACCACAGTGACATTTTGGGTCTCCTGGAATTAATGTCAGTTCAGAGCCGGTGCCTAGTAAGCTCTGAAAAGTCGATTATTTCCTTTTCTCTCATGCAGTTACCCTGATAAAAGGCTACAGATCCTTTGGGGGAAGGCTGGGAGAAAGATGAAAAGCATAAACTTCCAGCAATGTACTAGGGCCTCCCCTTCATTCAAGGGGTTCTGGGTCTGTAAACTGGCTCAAGTCTGGAAATTGACCGAGGGGCCAAGTTTCATGATGCAAGTTAAACTTTTGGTCATTTAATTGAGAACTCTTCCCCTTACACAGACCAAGTAAGACTTGATTAAGCTTCCTGCGATTAAGCAGTGAAGAGTGGACAGACCGATCCTGTCAGTCTCTGCCCTCTTGGAATTTACATGCTGGTGGAGAAAAGACAGAAACACACAAGAAGCAAGTATTTTGGTGCATTGATCAGTGAAACCAAGAAGACCAGCCAGGGGTGTGTGGTGAGAGTCACTGGGAGCGGTAGTCTGAGGCTGGGCATGCTGAGGGCCCAGTAAGAAGACCCTGTGAAGTAGAAAGGATGGGAAGAGTGATGCTCCTGGGAGATGCACGGAGCGTTGCAGGGTCTGAGCACCAGAGTTGCACGATGGAAAAAAGTGCCAACATTCTGAAATCTTCCTTCCTTCTCTTCAATTTAACACCAGATCAGATGTGGGTAAGGGAGCTGCCTGGTGTGTAGAAATAACAAGATCTCCTATTTAAGGTCTCCAGGATCAAAGCCTTAATTCTTTGACTCAGGTTTTAACTAACAATGTTTAAATAAAAGGACTATGTCAAAACTTCAGCTGCTTATGTTTTCAGTGCGTAAGTGATGGACGTGAAAAGGGTTTAAACATTACATGCCTTTAGAACAGGAAGAGCCTTTACGAGGAAACTGGTTTTTCATTCACAGTTTTGTCACCGTTTTCTCCTTCATCTATGAGTCTCCCACATCCCTTGCTGCTGCCCCACAAAGGACACTGACTAGTTCTTAGCAGATAGAGAACGGGAGTGCTTTCAAACTGGGGTGCTGGAGAAGATTCTGGAGAGTCCCCTGGACAGCAAGGAGATCAAACCAGACCATCCTAAAGGAAATCAACCCTGAACATTCATGGAAGGACTGATGCTGAGGCTGAAGCTCCAATACTTTGGCCACCTGATACGAAGAACCAACTCATTGGAAAAGACCTGATGCCAGGAAAGACTGAAGGCAGGAGGAGAAGGGGAGGACAGAGGATGAGATGGTTGGATGGCATCACCAACTCAATGGACATGAGTTTGAGCAAGCTCTGGGAGATGGTGAAGGACAGGGAAGCCTGGTGTGCTGCAGTTCATGGGGTCGCAAAGAGTTGGATGCGTCTGAGTGACTGAACAAAAATGGGAGGGCTGTGTACCTTCCCTCTCCAACCAGGAAGCATCTAGGGGCCAGGTCTCATCTATAACTGCGAGAGGTCCTCCATGGTTTCAGGAGTAAAGCAGGTGTGAAAGAGTTCTGCTTTTGAGTTGGAATGGAATTGGAGAACATAGAGACTCAGCTGGGAGTGTCCAGATGAACTAGTGTCTAGCTGGGAGTGTTTAGCTGCCGAGACGACCCCTCTGTCATCAGGGCAGCTCTCCACACGTTAGGAGAAGGTAACAAGGCCCCAAACTCAGCCAAGGAAGACAGACCAATTTCTTCACTTCCCTTAACAGCCGCGAGTCTCAGGTCCCCTCAGCTGCTGGATCCTACAAGGTCCTAAGTGTTTTGCTACCTCGGCCCAGGTGAGTAAGCTCACATGGCTTCCCCCCAAGTCCCACTCCCAGCTGAGGGACTCTCCACCTACTCTGGAGAGCAGGGATGCTCCATTTGACTTGCCTGTTTCCTTCCAAGTCTTCGCCCATGATTAGTCTTTTCTGTTTCCCTCTTGGAATCAAAATCAGAAAGAAGCCTCTTTCCCCCTCTCTGTCTGCTGTCACTGTGAGGCAAGATTCAACATGCGATCTCACTTGATCCTCATACTCAAAGGTAGGATGTAAAGCACTATTATCTCCCTTTCACAAAAGCAGCAGCAGGCTGGAGAGCCCAAGGGACTTTCCCAAGGGCTCACAGTAAGGCAAGGGGTAGGGTGGACTTGAATTTCTGGACTCCCCATTCTGTGCCCACTTTGCAAAGGCATACAGTGCATTAGTCTCAACTGATAGAGTGGAGCTGAATTAGCAATGCATAGTCTGTGCCTTGGCAGGTAAATTATCTTATTTAAAGGTTTGCAGCCCTGAGCTGCTGGTTGAAAAATGATGTGTCAGCAACAAAGAAGCAAATGATGTCAAGAATATACCCAACCCATCTCTGTCTCTGTGCTGCCCTTGAATTAGCTTCTGACAGTCCCAGCCTGGAGTATTCTACAGACACCAGAATGGCCTTTTTCTCTGCAGTCAATGGAGTTGACCGTGTCTTCATCTAGACTGGCAATGAAAATTGCCATAATAATCTAAACCCGGTCAGGTATTTTTGAGTCTATGAATATTGTTGATATTTTCTGGATAAGATTGTGAATGGAAAAGACTGGAAAGTTCAGAACTTGGGCTATTAGGCTTCTCCTGACAGGCTAGTGGTATTATGTACGTAAAAGAAAAAGCAGGAGGAAGTTCTCCTGTGGCAAGAATGTCTTATCCTATGGACCCTGAGAAGGTCCTTCAACAAACAGCTTAAATTGCACCTGCTCTTCCTCAGGTCTCTCAACTCACTCAGCCTCGGGTTGGCTGCAGCCCCCTGAATTCATGACCCAGAAATCCTCCCCACACATGACATGTGAGCCAGTCTCACACAGAGCCTTGAGCACCAAGGGTCCCCTCTGCTAAGGTAAAGCCCTCTTTCCCTGTCCATACAAATCAAATGATTGATTCTGATCATTTTTCTCCAAGGAAAAAATATTTTCACACTTTGCCAAGCTTTCCAACCCTCCTGCTTTACTGCAGTGTCTTCACTCCAAGGAAACCCCCTGAGATTCCTGCAACTCAGTCACACATTTGCCAAGTGCCCCCTATGTGAAGAATATGCCAAATCAGGAGATGCAAGAGCCATGGGTTTGATCTCTGGGTCAGGAAGACCCCTGGAGTAGGAATGCCAACCCACTCCAGTCTCCTTGCCTGGAAAATTCCATGGACAGAGGAGCCTGGCAGGCTACAGTCCATGGGGTCCAAAGAGTTGGACACGACTGAGTGACTGAGCATGCACACACATCCTACGTGTAGAATGTAGCACAGATGAGGTTCCAGAAGATAACAAAAGAACATTGGAAAAATCTGTGGATCCACCAATCTCAATATGTGAACAAATCTTGGGGCAGAAAACAATATAAAAAAGTAAGTGTTTTGAATGAATTATGAAAGTGAACTATTAGTCTGCACGGGGTAACCTTTGTACTCTTTAAAATAAACCACTTACATAGTCTTTCTCTTTGATGCCTTATATTCCTGCTAATCTTAGCTCTGATTCTAAAGTACTACTATATGTAATTAAGAGAGATGAGCTGCAGCTTTTTGACCTTCTCTTTGGGCAAAACCAGGCTTTGCTGTGTGGTGAACAACACCATTAACCACAACTGATCGGCTTCTCAAATTCATAACCCAGCACAGATTCCTGCCCTTTCTTCATTCATTTTTTTTTAAATTTTATATTATTCCAATATATTCATCTTATGCTAGACTCCCTCAGAAACAACATCTCTAATGAAAACAGAGTCCTTAAGCATGAATCAGAAATTTTATATTTGCACTATTCTTTTTTTCCTATTCAAGCAGAGTTTCTTGGACTCTCCTAATTGAGCTATGGGTTTTCCTAAGCTGTGGATTTGCTTAATCTAGTAATGAGTGCCTCAAGTTCTTTAATGAAAATGACTAACTATTGGCTATACTATGCCACTGCACTTGTCAATAGCACAACTTCTGTTGACTCAACAGAAGTCAGGAACTTATAAAAAGAACCTATTGCATCTCACGAAGCAGGCTTCCTACTTAGTTAAATATGCTGTTGGAGGTTTAGTCGCTAAGTCATGTTGCGACCCCACGGACTGTAGCCTGCCAGGCCCCTCTGTGGAGTGGGTTGTCATTTCCTTCTCCAGGGGATCTTCCTGACCCAGGGATCAAACCCAGATCTCCTGCATTGCAGGCGATCTCCTGCAGTTACCATAGATCAATTAAATAATATTTACTTGAGACCCTCTCATCTTGGATTTAAGAGCATAGTTGAATGGTTCAAACCTTTAATTAGTTCATAATAGGTAGGACTAGAGCTATTTCTGGCTTAAATTTTAAGAAGGAAAAAAAATCCACTCATGAATGTGCACTGCCACAGATATAGCATTCCTTTGAAAACAACACCCATTTCCTAGACATAAAACACTAAAAGAATCAGCCCGGGAACACAGATGTGTGTGCCCACCTCTTCTGGATTTAAAGGTTGATAATTATATTTCTAAGAACCAGCATTATGGCTAAGGCTGACACAAAGATGGGAAAGGGAATGCATTAAGGGATAATTTCTTGGTAATGAGAACCTCTAGAGTGGAAAACATGTACATTATGTCTTTATGTAGAATAAACACATTAGTATAAAATCCGAAAGAGAAAAACCTTACCCGAATCCAGAAAGTAAGCGACAGAAGAGAAAGAAGCCGTAACCTTGGACAAATGAAGACAGGAAGGCAAAGAATCCGTTGATAGACATGCAGATCAGAAGGGACTGCTTCCGTCCCACTTTGTCCGCCAGGCCTCCCCAGAAGAACGCCCCCACCATCATGCCGAGGTACACTATGCTGCCTGCAACACACAGAAAGCAAAGAAATGCGTCAGAGGGGCAGAAACGACACTCGGAACAGCAAGCGAACAGGGGGTGGAGGGCATCCTGGAATTCTGCATGGGAAAGAAGCGCCTTTAAAAACAGATTCTGCAGGATACACAAATCCACTTTCAAGTTGGAAAACAAGCTCTGTGGGTTCCCTCTGGCTGCCATGGGTGATGGCAAGGGCAGAAGATGAGACGGTCACGTTCTCCCCAGCCTTCTGGGGAGGGGTAGCCCCAGTGGGCAGGCATAAGGAGTCCTCATGGAGAACAATCCCGCAATTTGATTCACAGCTGTGTCACCTTTGGTCCAAATGCCCAGCTTAGCACCAAGCAAGGCCAAGATGGGAGACTGAGTCAAGGGCTCCCAGGTCAAAATGGATCCTCCAGCCTGATTCAAGCCTGTGCTGCAGCAGATGACCTGGGCCACAGCCAGACTCCTAGGAAACTTCTAGAAGATTGCATGGGTTCTTTCTCTCTGCTTCTCCTGAAAACCCGGGCCCTTCCTTGAAAGGAAGGGATGTTAGGGAAGGTAAGTTTAGAAGAGTTAATCTCAAAATGGTCTCTCCCAAATCCTGCTCAGAAAAGAAAAACTTTTTCTTGGCATCAGGAGCTTAAGCAGAAGGAAAATCGCTGCTTGTGGTTTGGGGTTGTTCAGCTCACCATGGTTGGCTTTGCTTTCATAAAGGAAACAAATGGAAAAATCAAGAGTTAGATAGATGCCCCTCTTGGTATCACTGAGTAAACAGCTGAATTTTCCAATTTACTTAAAGCCAAGCCCTCACAAACTCTGTCCAGAGTCTTTCACAGGATGACGTAATATTAGGTATGGCAAATGTTATTTCCCGAGAGGCTTCCAAAAGGGTATGCAAGGTCTAGGGGAAATGGCATAACTAATAAATGAGAGTTTTGGCTTTCAAAAAGCTGCCCACTACATCTTCTCCTCAATTCTTTTTTCCTTTGCTTCACCAAAACACCATCTGACTAGTCCCTTGTCAAACAAGCGTTTAAGGTGCCCAGCAGCATCTAGGTTACAAGCTGAGAAAACACTACCTTATTTATTGCTTTAGATTAGTTAGTGAAATATCCTCCTTAAACATTCACATGAATTCATTTGCTAACAGTTAATAAATGAATATGAGACCCAGAAGGGGAGCACTTGGCAAAGTCTGGTGACCCCACATCAATGACACGCAGATGCTGCTCTTCAGATAGACGAGTCTAGACAACTACAGGAAATGGCGAATGTTGGAGCAATTATACAATACGACACAACAGAAGCTGTCTTTATTTAGACTGGGGTGCTGAAAGGAGATGGGCAGTTATCCTTCACCTGGGTAGGGATGGCCCAGTTTTCTCTGTACTATGTGGCTGACCATACAACGACCACCCTCCTCAATAAAGAGATTACTCATATCATGAGGCCCAGTGTGTGCCGAGAAGATAATTTAAAGAATGTTTCAATACAAGGCCCAGGGATCCCCAGAGCAGATTCACCTAGGAGAATAAATATGGGACATATCTCTTACTTACAGCATAAGAGGCTGAATCTGCCACTAGTGCCTCTCAGAAGAATAATTAGTAAGCTAATTATGGACTGCTGCTTGATGGACTTCCCAGGTGGTACTAGAACTAAAGAACCTGCCTGCCAATGCAGGAGACATAAGAGACGTGGGTTTGATCCCTGGGTCTGGAAGATCCCCTAGAGGAGGGCATGGCAACCCACTCCAGTACTCTCACCTGGAGAATCCCATGGACAGAGGAGCCTGGCAGGCTGCAGTCCAGAGAGTCACAAAGAGTTGGACGTGACTGAAGTGACTTAGCACACACGCACGAAAGCTGCTTGATAATAATGTCTGTCTTTAGAAATGCCTACAGGTCAGAAAGGGAGCTGCATCGACCAGGAGCAGCCCGTGGCTGCTGCCATCTGAAGACTTGGGACTCTTTCTTGTAGCTCTGGCCCAAGGAACAAAAACTGGTCACTGACACTTGTGGAACCCTTACCAGTTCTAAGCATTTGCGTCAATTAATTTACATAATCCTCACGACCACCCTTTGAGGTGAGTACTATGGGAACACCATTCATTGGTGGGAAGCTGACATACAGGGACATTAATGATCTAACCACAGAGAAGTGAGTGCCGCCTACATCCCAGTCCATCTCTTTGTACAACGTGGTGATGATCCCTTTAACCCTCCTGGCTGCCCTCGTGGGAAAACATCCCAGTTTGTGCAGGCTCTTGTGTGGAGGTAACATCTAAAATTGAAAGTGGTACCTCAAAAGCCTCAGAGGTGCCTTCTCCCTGGACGCCACCCTCACAGAATTAGAGCTAAGTCTTGGGTAGTGGAAAATGACAGATGGGAGCTCGGGGGACACGCTGCTTCGTGTGACCTGGGATGCACTGCTTACTCTCAGGTACTCCAGACGGGTACATCCCCGACCCTTGGGGGGGGAGGTAAAGAAGTTTACGCTGCCAAAGGCTGGGTGGTGCCGGAGCAAAAAGGAAAATCCAACTTCTTGCTATGAAGAGCAGCGCAGGCGTGCTAAGTCACTTCAGTCGTGTTTGGTTCTTTGCAACCCCATGAACTGTAGCCCTCCAGGCTCTTCTGTTCCTGGGATTCTCCAGGCAAGAATATTGGAGTGGGTTGCCATTTCCTCCTCCAGGGGATCTTCCTGATCCAGGGATGCAACCTGCATCTCTTATGTCTCTAGCAATGGCAGGCAGGTTCTTTACCACTAGTGCCTCCTGGGAAGCCCAGAATGAGTGGGCTCCTGTGCCATGCTCTGAAGGAGCTGTAACCCCCTCGCTTCTCCAGTGCAGGATGGATGATGGTCCTGCTGGGTGGGTCTCCATGTCCTGTCATCCCCTTCTGGGCCATCCCTTGCAGCTACATCTTCCCTAAACCAGATCAGAGCATTACAGAGTGATGATTCTAGCACTTTCAGGGCTCATAACCAGATGCTACATTCCTCCGCTCAGCAGGAGTGGAAGGACACAGCCCCACCTGGGAGCTTTTTAAACCTCAGGGGTAGTAACGGCTAAGAGCTTCATTCCTGCAACGGAGACGGCTTAGTGAGTTGACAAGGGGCAGGAAATCCTCATTTATTATTAGCACCTTGTACTTAAGCCACTTGCAAATAAAATTTAAAGATAATACTTATGAGAGATTTTAATATATAAAAAAGAAAAATGGCCTATTTTTCAATTCCCCCAGATATAGATCTACATCTTTTTTTTTAAATTCAAATATGCCCCCATGGCCAATAATTCAAACCAGAAAAGTATAAAATGAAAATAAAAGTCTTCTTCTCCCTAATCCTTGATCCTCTTCCCAAAGGTAACCATTAGCAATTTTTTTTTCCAATTCTTCCAAAAAGCTCATACATATAAATATACAAAATGGATATCCTGTAGGAATCGCTTGTTAAATATAGGTTTTCTTCCCCACTCACCCCATGCAGCATTTATCATATCTCGTCTTTCTTAAAAATCTTTCAGATTTTTAAGCTTAAGCAAACCAGAAATAAATCTCTGTCAGGATTTTAATTACTTCTTCAAAACACATTTCATATATTTCAGAAGAACATTCACTCTCAGCTAACAGGGGAAAAACAGTTATTTCTCCATCTCTATTTTTCTATGCCTTAAATAAATACACCAAATTTCCCTAAATGAGAGGTTATTAAATCCAATTTTAAAGCATTTACAGAGCACCCACTATGTATGACTTTTCCTGAAGGCTAGAAATACATGAATTTATGTCATGATCCTTGACCTTAGGGAAGGAAAAACTTAGCAAATCTTCCTCTGATGCGTACTGTAAGCCAGGAGAGAAAGGAGACAGTTTCACATCCATTATTTCACAGAACCCTCCCCACAGCCCTCTGCCTAGGGCCAGTGCAGAGAGGGGTATCCAGAGCAGAACCTTCCACAGCCTCCTGGGGACACACGGCCAGACAGAACAGTGCCCTCAGGAGCCGCGCTGGAGTCCCTGACCTGCGTGTTTACTCCATCAAGATGGCTTAAGGAGCTTGTAATTCAGCGAGGGAGACCCAGGCCCATAACTGAACAAGCCCAGCTGTGAGGGGTGAGTTCCGGTGGGGGTGACTGGGGGCAGAGGGGCAGGAGGTGGCCACTAATTCTGACTGCGGCCTCTGAAAAGGTTTTGCTGAGAACAGAACATCTGAGAGGATTCTGAAGGATAAGAAAAATGTCAACATAGTATTAAATTCCTCCAACAAGTGACAGGTTTAGAGAAAAAAAAATGGCATCTCAATTTGACTCTGACTAAAAATGTGTCTCAGATCCAAACACCATAATAATCTTTTGTGTCTACACTGGATTACTACTGGTAATTTAGACCGGCTGTAACTAGACCTCCGCTGGGCATGCCACGGGACAGGATGAAGCCCACCCAACAGTTTATTCCAGACAAACAGCACAACCAGGAGAGTCATGTTCTGATCATGTGACCTAATTAAGGCCAAGACCTCTGAATATTAGCAAAGGTACACACTGGAGCGGGGAGAGATGTGAATCAAAGTGGAATGGCTCTGGATGGCTGTCTTGCTTTCATGATTCCATTTTGTCTTCACCATGTTGAGATAGGGAGTCCTTGAAAATTGAGAGGCGGGATAAGCTCTTAACATGGACCAGCCTTCTCTGGTCACCACTTCTCATGAGGCTACTGACAGAATTTTGAAGTATTTTAGTCCATTTTACAGGTGGGGAACCTGAGGTTGAGAGAGGCCAGCACCTGAATTCAGGTCTTCCAGATCCTTGTTCCCCAGAGTATGATCCCGGGATCAAGAGCACTGGCACCCCAGGGTCGGAGGGGAGAGAACTTGCTAGAAATGCAGACTTTAAGGCTTTACTCTGGACCTACAGACTCAGGATCTGTATCTGACTAAGGTTCCCACACGATCTGTGTGCACTTTAGAATCTGAAAGCACTTTTTAGGCTGCTGTGCTTTCCATTGAAACATATAACCTAACACTTTTTTTACTTAAAGTTTGTATTTCTCTAATACATATTTGAGCAGGGGAGATGCAGACCACAGAATATTTAATTCCAAAAACACAGAACAAGCAAGATCTTCCTACATGAGTTGGAGATGTCCTGAGGGTGAGCAGAAAGTCTGCCTCTCCTAGGACCTGCTTTCTTTACAGAAGCTAGAAGCAAAGCTGCAATGTGGAGAGAGACCAGGCTGCGAGGCTCAGGTCCTTTCCTGAACCTAATGAAGACTTTCATTCAGCTGGGCTGTCAGGAGGTTGGACTTTGCCTGAGAAATAAATATAGTCTGAAACTCACTCTCCTCCCATCACACGGGGGCTCAGGACATCCTTGGCTGGCCAGCCTCTTGGTCCAAGTCTCTCAGAAGACAGAAAAGAGGCCTCAAGCATCACCTCCCCATTAAGAGATTTTCTAACATGGGAGCTCATTCCACTTATTTAGTCATTCCCTCATTTCCCCCCACAAACATCACATTTCCATTTCTCTCTCTTTGCTAAGCTGCTTTTGATTCTTTCTGACAATCCCTAACGGGCACACATCTTTTCCCCCAGCACCATTTAAACCACATTTAAATGAAACAGAACAATTTTAAGAAATGGGATAGAGTGGTTTTTCTCACAATAATTTTAGACATTAGTTTTTTAAAAAAAATTATTTTAAGCACTTCAGTTATCTATGGCTAATGCATTACCCTATAATTCATTCCATTTATTTATAGATTGATTTTCAATTAAAAAAACATTCTGTGATAGTGTTCTGAATTCAGTGATAAGTAATCTCCATGCGGCAATGTTCACACTCACCTTTTATAAGGGGATTTTCTTAGGTTAAAACAAAATTATAAGTCAAAGTAAAATAAAAATAAATCTTTAAAGAATAACAATGACAGTTCTAGAGATAGTTATTAAAATGAATAATATAACTCACTCATCATATTCACAGGATTGAAGGAAAATGAGTTACTCCTTAAATTATCCTCATTATTTTTCAGATGTTACACAACAGGAAGGTGCATTTATTGTCCCAAGGACAGGATTTTCTACCATCAACTTGTGTTATACCCATTGTAGACACCCACTTAGCCAACTCTTACCTAACCAACTCAATGGATTAACAAACCCACACACAACACACTGAGAATTATTTCCCGTCTTCCTTCTTCTTCCAATAAATGCTTTAGGTTTACTGTTTTATACCCAACCTGCTTATTTGAGTTCTGCTGTTATTAGTTATGAATCCAATTAAACAGCAGTCACATAAATAATGAGACATGAAAGGAATGGGAGCTACTCCTGTGAAACTAACTTAAGAAAGACATGGGGAGGATGAGGTGCAAAAGTAAATGTTTATTTAATACACTTATTAAATAAATGTATTAAATAAACATCTTTATATTACATATTTGTTAAAGAAATGTATTAAATTATATTAAATACATGTGAACAATCCAACTCAGACTGAGAAAAAATCATAAAAATGAAAGATTCTGTGCTTAGATAGAGGCATATTAAAGAAGTTAAAACTGAAAATCAAAGCCACATGATGGCTATGGAGATACAGGAAAGACAAGGGGTACTTCATTTCAAAGATACCTACTCAAAGGGTACCTTTGCTCCTGCACCTGAAGATGGTTGAATGAATACAAGCCCATGTGTTAAAACAAAGTATTTGTCCCTATGTTGATCTGCATGTTTTCTTGCTTTACCAACTTTTCCATTAACTGACCAATTACCAGTCTGGATTTAATTAGGTAGTGGGATGTCTACCTTGCCTCAGAGGACCCCTGAAGACAGGCTTTGTGCTTCAAGAAATCAGGTTTGTATAGCCATGGAAAGAGGCAACAATTACCCACTGTGTGATTTATCGCATCACTGAAGGCAACACTGAAAGAGCATCTCCTTAAGGTCAGTTCCAAAACTCACAACCTTCCTCTCCTTAATTTTACTGAAGATTCTTTTTTTTCACTGTGTACTGGAGAAACCCCTGGAAAGAGAGTCAAGATATCCAGGACTAGTTCCAGTCTCCCTAGAACTAGCTGTAAGCTGTCAGGCTAATCTTTCAGTTTTCTACACGTCAAATGGTAGGTGGTGGTCAGCCCTGTAAAGCTGAACCAGGCTCTCTTCTGTCTGTGGGGGAAGGGGGAACTCTCTCCCTTGCTGGCCTCTTATGCACCCTCCCCACCCACCCACTGATGTGGAAGTTTCACACTTGCTGCCCTTTGCTCACTCCTCCAGGGCCCCCAAAATAGTGGGTTACGAGTGCGGCCAACCCTTGGCCAGACCACACCGTAGTCCATACAAGGCTGGTTCCAGGGACCACTGTGCCTCCCCTGTACCTTTGCTCCCACTCAATTCAAAGAAGGCTGCAACATCTTCAACTACAACTTGCTATTTCTGATTATTACTGGTTTCAAATTCTGCTCTTGAATTAGAAATGATAACAAACACAAAATCTCAAGTTCAGTACCTATTCTATTGGGTTCTTCCATTGGATGTGCTGAGAAGTGGACCCATTATTAAAGCAATGGGGGGTTGAAATGGGGGAAGCAGAAAAACTGTTTCTGTTGTTGTTTAACCAAATGCAATACTCATCTTTATCCCACTACTATTTACCTCTCTGAACTCTGGGTCAGGCAGCAAAGAGTGAAGAGCCCAGGCTTTTCAAACATATGGACTAGATCTGAACTTTTGCTCTACCGTTTACTAGATATTTGATCCTGGGTAAGTTTCTTTCTTTGTGTCTCAATTTTCCCCTCTGTATAATGGAATTAGTAATAGTACCTCCCCACACACTGTTTTTGAGAGATTAAATGGATTAAAGCACTAAGAACTGTGTGAAACACAGCTGTTCAGTAAAAAACAACAACTAATATAACTCTTGGTCTGAGGAAGAGAGCTAAAGGGGAAAATAAAATGGTGATGGAAAAGAGACAAGAGGAAAAAGGGGAGGGGTTCTGGGGTGATGTAGAAAGTAAAATTACAGATCAGGGACTCCCTTAGCTCATGTCCTGAATAGAAGCCAACTGAAACAGCTCTGGGAATGTGAGTTAATTTTTTCAATTTCAAAGACTTATTCTTCTACATCTTGAGATTATTTAAATAAATAATCAATAGTCTTCTCCTAAATCCAACCCCTGACTTTTCCCAATCACTCCTATTTTTAGCAGCCACAGGTAAGGACCATTGGTGCATTCAAATGCATCTGTGGATTTTCAGAAAATCAAATTAAAGGAAGTAATAATATCAAAGGCAAATGGAAAAATAAAAAACTCTTTCCAATTTGCAAGAGGGAAACATTTGCAACAAAAGTCAACTCACCTTTGCCAGAAAGAACTGTAAATATCAGATGCAGACTACAGTGCATCTCTGACTTTTACATTTGGAAAGTTTGACATTTAAGTCCGTTGGTCCAGGCAGACTGATGTAGCTGCTTGGATACGCAGGTAATTCCATATCAAGCATTATTATCACTTATTTCTTAAGTCTACCTGGGCACTAAACAGCCTCTGAAGGCCCAAAGACACTGCCACTGAATTCAGTGAGCCAAATGCAGAAGGGGAGTCTTGACATGGAAGACCAACCTACTTTCTAATATTTTTCCTTGAATGGCCAGGATAGAGCACTTCCACTGGATAGGGAAAGTGGTATTTAAATAATTTTGCATGGAAAAAATCATTTGCATATATGGGTCTGCAGAAAAAAGGACAACAACAGCTCCCTTGGTATTCAAACCAATAAAGAAACAGGTCTCGGGGGTTAACCTGTGGTGCACCACGAATATCACACATCAATTTCACACCAGTGGGATCCCTGTTGGGCTTTCCTGGTGGCTCAGTGATAAAGAACCTGCCTGCCAATAGCAGGTTTGATTCCTGGTCCGGGAAGATCCCCTGGAGAAGGAAATGGCAACCCTCTCCAGTATTCTTGCCTGGACAATCCCACGGACAGAGAAGCCTGACAGGCTATAGTCCACAGGGCTGCAAAAGAGTCAGACACAACTTAGTGACAACCACAAACATCCTCCACTCCTAGGCCTGTGCTGAGGGAGCAAGGTGCTAACTAAGTCCTTTCATGGATCACTAAGCCAACCAATGGAGCAGCGGATCATTGATCCACAGCTCTTAGTTGAGCTCCTGTGAAAAGCCAGACATCCTGCAGGGTATGAGGGAAGGGGAGGGCAGAGGACAGGGCTGCAAACAGGGAAGGGACTAGGCCCTCCCTCTCGGGAGCTCAACTCACAGCCTCGGGCAGTGGTTCCAGATGTGGCTGCACATCAGATTATCTGGGAGATTTAAGGGAAAGAACACTGATGCCCGGGCCACACCCAGAGATTCTGATTCTGGGATAGAACTGAGGCAACAGTACTTTTAAAACAAACTTCCCAAACTATTCTAATATAAAGCCTGGGCTTTGAATCTTTGGTTTCCTGGGAATTGAGAAATCTGAAAAAAAATTAATTACCATTAAATGAAACACATGCTCTAATTAAGGTGAGTACATTCTGCTTAAGGGGGAAAAAGAAGGAGAGACTTAATTAATTCCAGGGAATCTGGAAAACTCCCCTATAGAAAGTCATGGTGGATCACGGTAAGTTCTGAGCAATGAATAAAAATTCTCCAAGTAAGAGAGGGGAGTTCCAGGGAAGGGAGGAAGATTGAGTTCAAAGACCTGGAGATGTGTCATAGCACCACAGACAAAAGGGCCTCGAAGTGGTTCAGGATGGATGGACTGCAGAGTTCACGTGCAAGGGTGACAGGGTGCATGGGTGAGAAATGAGGCCAGAAGGCAGGTTGAAGGCCATCCAAAAAGTCAACCTTTATCCTCTGGGAAACTAAAAAACAGACTAGGCATCATCCATGCCTGCAAAGATCATTTCAGTAGCCCTATGGAGCATAAACTACAGGGGGGAAAGACAGAGGTGGAGGCGGGCAGGGGATGGGAGGTGGTGCGCGGCAAGGGAAGGGAGAAGAAGGAAAAGTCCAGACCAGGGTGAGGCAATCAAGTTCTGAGACGCCCTGAGCACAAGCTTTAAGGAAGCACTCACCCTCGAGTGCTAACTCTGCATCTGCATAACCCTGAGAGTGAGTGCTTCCTTAAATTTGTGCTCTAGGCACCTACTTTCAGAGAAGTGGGGCAAGGCTTGAGGTATTGCTAGTAGTCAGAGCCCACAGTTCTTGGAAATTGAGGGATGAGGCAAGGAAGGGTGGGAGCTGACACAGAGGAGTTTGGCTGGCGACGGGTCACAATAAAATGAATGAAGAAGAGGAGTCCAAGCGGGGGAAGCCTGACAGAGCCTCATGTTTTAAACACATGAAGAACTTCACATCAGTAACTCAATCTATGTTATAGTAACAAGGCAGAATAGGGCAGGCAGTACAGGTGATACAAGCAAGTCCATAAAGTAATGATCAGTATAATTAATAATCAGGATATATTAATACTTCATGAAGGAAGCAGGGCCTGAGTTGAGCTTCAGAAGAACACCCAAGAAGAAGATGACTCAAAGAATGGGCAGACTGGCATGTCTGTTTATGCTCAGACAGACAGCAGTGTGGGGAGAGGCCTGGGGTGGGAAACAGCACGAGCAGGTCAGAAGGTGAGCAGAGGAAGCAGCCTGGTTACAGAGGACAGGTTGGGCATGTGGAGAGAAGTACAGTTAAACTGGCTAAGTAAGAGAAAATCCTTATAAAGCAAGTCAAAGCAATTTTAATTAATAACACAGACAAATGCTTCCCTGGTGGCTCAGTGGTAAAGAATCTCTGACATTTTTCACAGAACTGGAACAAAAAAATCTCACAATTCATATGGAAACACAAAAGGCTGTGAATAGCCAAAGCAATCTTGAAAAAGAATGGAATCGGAGGAATCAACCTTCCTGATTTCAGGCTATCCTACAAAGGTACAGTCATCAAGACAGTATGGTACTGGCATAGAAACAGAAATATAAACCAATGAAACAAGCTGGAAAGCCCAGAGATAAACCCATGCATCTGTGAGCACCTTATTTTTGATAAAGTAGGCAAGAATATACAATGGGGCAAAGACAGCCTCTTCAATAAGTACTCCTGGGATAACTGGACAGCTACATGTAAAAGAATGAACCTAACACAATACACAAAGATAAACTCAAAATGGATTAACGACCTAAATGTAAGACCAGAAAATTAACTAAATTAACTAAAATTCTTAGAGAAAAATATAGACAGAATACTCTATAACATAAATCATAGCAAGATCCCCTATTACCCACCTCCTAGAGTAATGGAAATAAAAACAAAAATAAATAAGTGGAACCTAATTAAACTTAAAAGCTTTTGCATGGCAAAGGAAACTGTAGACAAGGTGAAAAGACAACCCTCATAGTGGGAGAAAATAATGGTAAATGAAGCAAACTGACAAAAGATTAATTTCCAAACTATACAAGCAGTTCATATAAGTCAATATCAGAAAAACAGACAACCCAACCAAAAAGTGGGAATAAGACCTAGACAGACATTTCTCCAAAGAAGACATACAGATGGCTAATAAACACATGAAAAGATGCTCAATATCACTCATTATTAGAGAAATGCAAATCAAAACTACAATGAGGTATCACTTTGCAAAGGTCAGGATGGCCATCAACAAAAAGTCTACAAACAATAAATGCTGAAGAGGGTGTGGAGAAAAGGGAATCCTCTTACACTGTTGGTGGGAATATAAATTGATACAGCCACTATGGAAGACAATATGGAGATACCTTAAAAGACTAGGAGTAAAACCACCGTATGACCCAGCAATTCCACTCCTAGGCATATACGCTGAGGAAACCAAAACTGAAAAAGATACACGTACCCCAGTGTTCACTGCAGCACTATGTACAATATCCAAGACATGGAAGCAACCTAAGTG
This sequence comes from Cervus canadensis, assembly GCF_019320065.1. Classification (NCBI taxonomy): domain Eukaryota; kingdom Metazoa; phylum Chordata; class Mammalia; order Artiodactyla; family Cervidae; genus Cervus; species Cervus canadensis. Next base: position 6,749,491 of record NC_057391.1, on the reverse strand, counting down.
TCCATCAACAGATGAATGAATAAGGAAACTGTGGTACATATATACACGGAATATCATTCAGCCATAAAAGAGGAATGCATTTGAGTTGGTTCTAAAGAGGTAGATGAACCTAGAGCCTACCATACAGAGTAAAGTAAGTCAGAAAGTGCAAGTGTTAGTCGCTCAGTTGTGTCCGACTCTTTGCAGCCCCATAGACTGTAGCCCACCTGCCAGGCTCCTCTGCCCATGGAATTTTCCAGGCAAGAATACTGGAGTAGGTGGCCACTCCCTTCTCCAGGGGATCTTCCCGACCCAGGGGTTGAACCTGGGTCTTCTGCATTGCAGGCAAATTCTTTACTGTCTGAGCCACAGGGAAGTCAGAAAGAAAAAAACAAATATCATATACGAATGCATATATATGGAATCTAGAAAGATGGTACTGATAAAATTATTTGCAGGGCAACAATGGAAACACAGACATAGAGAGCAGACTTATGGACATGGGGCTAGTAGGGGAGGAAGGAGAGGGTGGGATATATGGAGAGAGTAACAGGGAAACATACATTACCATATGTAAAATAGACAGCCAAGGGAATTTGCTGAATGACTCAAGGAACCCAAGCTGGGGCTCTGTAACAAACTAGAGGGGTGGGTGGGGAGGGAGATGGGAAGGAGTTTCAAGAAGGAGAAGACATATGTATCGCTATGGCTGATTCACGTTGATGTATGGCAGAAACCAATTCAATACTGTAAAGCAGATATCCTTCCATTAAAAATAAATAAATTTAAAAGAAAAATAAAGAAATGGATATCCTCATCTCCCTGCCAGTGCAAAAGACAGGGGTGGGGAAGGTCCCCTGGAGAAGAAAATGACAACCCACTCCAGTATACTTGCCTGGAAAATCCCATGGACAGAGGAGTCTGGCAGGCTACAGTCCCTGGGGGTGCAAAGAGTTGGACACAACTGAGTGTAATACAACAGTAACATGGACAAGGGGACTGATCAGATAGTCCCCTTAGTGACACAGTCCCTATAGTAACATAGACTGGTTGGTTCTTCAGTGAGGAATTCATGTCATCAAAGTACCAATACTAGTATGAAATTACTAGGACACTTAGGAGCAGGATGGCTCTATCTAAAGGGCCAAACAGTAACTGTTTCAGATCTTGCAGGTGATATATGCTAAGTTTCAACTACTCAACTCTGTAGTCACAGCACAAAAGCAGCCATAGATGTTATGTAGGCAAATGGGCAGGGTCATGTTCCCATAAAACTATTGACAGAAACAGGGGAAGGGCCAGAGTCAGCCTAAGGGCTGTAGTGGGCAGACCCCTGTTTTGAGGAAAACTGTTCCCGCAGCCATGCCGGGAACTCAGACAAGCCGGGAGCCTGTCGTGGAAGAGGTCCCCAGTGGTCCCTGAAGGGGCCATCTGAGTGCAGCAGTGATGATGAGGGCAGAGGACAGGAAACCAGAGCCGGGGCAGTGAGGACACGGAGGCCGCAGGAGAAGCCGAGGACCAGTGCGGGTCACAGGAGCAGAGGGCACGGCCGCGCTGGGCGGGGAGAGAGGCCGGAACACACAGGCCAGCGTGGAGAGGGGTGCAAAGGGCCGGAAGGAAAACATCACCACGCTCACATGGACACGACTGCCCCGAAACCACACACATAACAGAGAACGGCAAAGGGCTTCTACTACCAAAAAGTGGGCTGTTTTGGAAGAATGATGCTAGCCTGTGTCTTATTTCCAGAAAATCCATGAAAACCAGGCTTACAAGAAATTTATTAGTCTTAACTTTAGGCAGAACTGCAAGCAGTAAAAGGATTTTTTTCAGGACTCTCTCTTGAACATCAGCACAATGAACAAATAAAGCATAAAAATCCAAAAGGAACTGGTGTTTTAGAGGAACGGAACAAGAAAGTAATTTTGAACGGATGTCCATTATTATATCTTTTGATATCTTAAGCAATAGAAAGGCCTGAAAGAGAAGGACTCCTGAAGTTGATCTCAGGCCATTTCTAAACCCTGGGGATGTGACTGTGTGGCAGGAAAACAGGTCTGAAAATGGACTCAAAGATCGCACTGTGCTTAATCAATATTGATGAACGTGATTACATAAGTCCTTCAAAACTCTCTCCTGGAAAATTACATGTACGTTTTCTTTGTTGCTCTTGGTTTAAGTTTAGGTGGCAGATATGGAAATAAAAACCAGAATAGCTTGTAATTGACTCCAATAAACTCTCAAGGAAAAATTCAACAGATGACTTCTGATGCTCCAATATGACCTTTTGTTTCCTCAAGCAGGTGGGTACCTAAGCCGTCAGCCCAGGGACGTTGGGTGAATAAACACTGATTCGTCTTGGACTAGCGGATATTGGTCCTAATCCATCACTGCTGGTAAAGCAGAGGTGAACTGAGGACAGCACTTTTTGACATTTGAGATTTATTTTGTCATTAGGGATGAAACATCATACAAGGGCTCCTCAACCCAAACTGTCAGAAGGACACTTGGGTATTTCAGGGAAGGTCACCCAAATGTTCAGGTGCTGATCCACAGTACTGAAGCTATTGTTTACTGGCTGATTATTCTTATTATGATTATAAATGATTTGTGTTTAGCATGAGTAGTCAGCCATCTGCTTCTCAGATTAGGAAAGAAAAAAAAAATGTGATCACTTTGAGAGTAAGAAAAAAGCAGGAATTTTAGTCAATTACTATATTATGGCTCAAAAACAGAACAAAGTCAAAGAATGTTGAATCCATTTTACTTTCTTCTCTAAGATAAGGCATGTTAAAAATTGACCTACCCTCCCATCCCTCAATTTCTCTTTTTTTAATTAATTATTTTAATTGGAGACTAATCACAGTATTGTGGTGGTTTCCGCCATACATTGACATGAATCAGTACATGCGTCCCCCCCCCCTCCTCCCTCCCCATCCCATCCCTCTGGGTTGTCCCAGTGGACCGGCTTTGAGTGCCCTGTTTCATGCATCTAACTTGGACTGGTGATGCATTTCACACATGGTAATATACATGTTTTAATGCTATTCTCTCAGATCATCCCATCCTCACCTTCTCCCAGAGTCCAAAAGTCTGTTCTTTATGTCTATGTCTCTTTTGCTGTCTCGCATATAGGGCCATCGTTAACATCTTTCTAAATTCCATATTTAAACACCTCGTAGTCATTCTTCTCTTTGTACCCTTGTCCACCTAACTTCCCTTGAAATAACCTTCTCTTGCCTCTCATCCAAATCCTGTACCTTGCACTCTGCCTACACACTCTTTGTAAGGATGCCCCAAACTAGTTTTCATGAGTAACTTCTGTATATTCTCACCCACATTCTGAATTGTATTCTTTTGTCAGCATTTCATGTGCATTAGTCTTATCTCTAGAACTAATCTGCAATTTGAGTCCTGCTAGGTATCAAATCTTCTAGCATCCCATCCTGAAACTCCATGAGACTATATTGTTCTAGGCACTTTAAATAATCAGCAAAATCTAGTTAATTTCATTTGAGTTTAACATAGGTTTAATTAAGAGCCAAGTATCTCTCACATACAGCTGTTCAATTGATGGAACTGATGTAAATCTGAAATTCTCACCATAAGATCTTGAGTGTCCCAAGAACATGTGGTAAATGGCATACTTGAGAGCTTTTTCTGGAACAGTGGTCCCTAAATGTACATATGGAGAGCAGGTTTCATGAGAAAGTTTCCACTAGCCTATAATAAATGAGAAAAATCAGGAAAATAGTATGCCTTTTTGATTAATTTATTCAACTTAAAGGAAGGTCATTTATTCTAAGCACACGTCCATCCTGTTATTTTGATGTGAACGTGTCTTTTGTTTTATGAAGTGGTATGAGTAGAGTGAATAGTATGTGCTATTGCAATTATTTTTAAAATGACGTTCCCTAGTAAAATGAAGAGTTGGTTTCTCTATGTCAATCCACCTATGTTAAATTTTACTTTAAAATCTAAAAGACAGGGAGCCACTAGTATAAAATTTTAAATAGTGAGAACAATATTTTGGACATATTGCACTCTGAAAAAAGGCTGGCAGGAGAAAATCAGTTTACTAAGCCATGGCTCATGAAACGAATTTCTAACATGGAACAGAACAGGGAGGTCTCCTTCATGCATGTGAGATGATCGGTCATACAAGGTGACCAGAAGTCCTCAACATTCCTCCCATCAGGAGGTGATGTCTATGCTGCCTCTTCTTGATCCTGGGTAACCACTTGACCAACAGAATATGACAGAAGTTAGGCTGTGTGGTTATGCTGTGGTTATGCTGTTTTAAAACCCACTCATCAAAACAAAATAAAACCTCCAAAAAAAAAAATCCTTCGTGAATTTTCTAGGAAAAGACTTGACAGGAAGGCAGAGAGAGAATGTTCTAGCTTGTTTCTGCCCCTCGGCCCCGCACCCCACACCGTTCACCACTGGAATTAAGTAGAGTGGGTTTTAAAGCAGCACAGTTATGCTATGACCCAATATTGGGTCATAAAGATCATGTGGCTTCCACCTTGCTCACTAGAATGCTCACTCCTGGGTTTGTGAGGTATCATCTAAGAAGGCTGACTCCCTTGAGAATGCCACGCTGGAGCAGTCACAGGTAGGTGCCATCCTCCACAGACCCAGCTGAGCCCTGGCAAGGTGGCAGCCATCTGGGACCCTCCAGAACAGGCCATCTGCCAGCTAAACACCACCGGGTAACCTCTGATGGTTCCACGAAGAATGGAAGGATCACCCAGCCAACCCCAGTCCAAATTCCTAACTTGTGAAAACATGAGATATAATCAAATGGGTTCTGTTTAAAGCTACTAAGTTCAGGGGTAGTTTGTTACACAATAACATATCTGGAATGGTATATTCCCATATTTTAAAAGTGTTTTAAAACACTTTTAAAAACATTTCATTCACTGAGATACTCAGATTATAAGGAGTAGAATATTAAGGATCATAAGTATTTCTCCACTTTCAGTTTGAGTGAGATCAAAATGGTTTAATTATTAACAATGCTTTCAGGACTGCAAATCATTTCAAAAGAAGAACATAATATGTATATCCAATAAGGCATTCCCAGTCCTCTGCTTAATTCCAGCAGTGAATGGTGCGGGGGTGGGGGGTGGGGCAGAAACAAGCTAGAACGTTCTCTGTCTGTCTTCCTGTCAAGTCTTTTCCTAGAAAATTTCAGGAAGGATTTTTTTTGGCGGTTTTATTTTGTTTTGATGAGTGGGTTTTAAAAGTAGGAGAAAGAGAAAAATTAAGTAAATGGGGAGCAGGAATGAAGAACAGGGTGTTTTACGGGTGGTGGTGGTTGTGGGTGATTTGGTTCTAAGATGGGAGACTTGACCATGACTACAAGGAGGGAAAACAGGGAAAGAGCACTTTCTCCCCAAGGAAGTATATTAATTAGCTCCTAGAAGAGCACAAGGACCTGAATTCCACATCCTCTGGAGCATGCCCACCACACTGTGGCAGACTATTAAGCTCAGGGGCATGATGGAAGAGAATCGCAGCTCTCCTTTGGGAAATGGGATAGCAGATTCACTTCCATAGTTTTTTCTGCACAACCACCCTCCCTCAAACTGAGACCCTCCAGGATCCTCCTATTTTCCTATCTCAAGACCCTGCAGTGTGTTAAATCAGTGATCACTTAAATCTCACAGCACAAATAAGACTAAATATGTTAAACTTTAACTCTCTGGGAGAGGGGGAGGGGAAGGGGAAAGGGTAGCCTGCACCCTGGGCCATCACAAATCACAAGCTGCTCCTCTCCGCAGGCTGGAGCCTCCCAGCCGTGTGTGAAGATAAGCAGAGCAGTGATGCATGCTGGGATCTGAGGAACCGGCACCATATTCCTGCTGATTCAGACCTTAGGATGGCGCCATCACCCACCCACCTGCGACCCGGCCCATCCCAAAGGAGAGATGCTGACAAAGGTCGGGATTGTAGTCGGATAAACTCGACAGAGTTTGACTGTTGCCTTTATTACTAATTCCAACTCTTTTTCTCTCAGTGGCCCAAACACTGAGTTTCCTAAAGAGAATGACTCATTAAACTTCCGGGTTGTATTGAAAAGTCCCAAAGTCAGCTTTTTGAAATAATACATGCTACGCAGGGGCTTCCCAGGTGGCACTAGTGGTAAAGAATCCACTTGCCAATGCAGGAGATGCAAGAGACCTGGGTCAGGAAGATCCCCTGGAGAAAGAAATGGTCACCCACTCCAGTATTCTTGCCTGGGAAACTCCATGGACAGAAGAGCCTGTTGGGCTACAGTCCATGGGGCCGTAAAGAGTCAGACATGACTGAGCACAGACATAGAAATATGTAGGTTTTAGGTCTTAATTGTTTAGCAACACAAAATACAATTGTAGATCATTTTTCTAAAGCACAGAACACTCAGGATTAGAGTTAAGAGTAATCACATCAGTAAATCAGGTCCCATGGTAATAGGGAAGAACAAATCTGACTCATAGTAGATCTGGTTCTTTTACTTTAAGCTTTGTTTTATTGCTTTTGCTTTGAGGTAAGCATGTTGCCTTTAGCCTGAAATATAAGGGACAGCCCATTCTCAAGGCTCTGACCTTTAAGGGTATAGGGTATAACACTTCCATTCACAAAGAGATAAAAGTTGCAGAACAGAGAATAACATTTGTCTTGTTCCTTGGTTTATAGGAACATGGGGACGGGACCTATGTGGACAGCTGCAAGACCAGAGGATTCTAACACCACGAAGTCTGAAACAACCAATCACACCCCTCCCCTTTTTAGTATGAAAGAAACCTGAACTCTGACATGGGTAAGATGGTTCTCTAGGACATTAGTGCACCATCTTCTTGGATTTGGGGCTTCCTGAATAAAGTCACTACTTGTTGCCCCAACACCTTACCTCTCAATTTATTGGTCTGTTGTGTGGCAAGCAGAATGAATTTGGACTCAATAATACCAGAAGCCAAATTTCCTAGAAGGTAGGGGAAATTTTTAATACTATTTAACTCTTTCATGTTAGATCCAATTTTTCCTTTGCATTTCAACAATTGTGACTGTCATGAATATCTGAATATTCACAAGTATATTGTGTCAATTTTTCATATATATGTATATATACACATATATGTGTACACACACACAACACATATATATTCCCTCCTACTTTAAAGGATAAATTCTCTTTTAACTTAATTATATCTAATCCCTGGGTCATGTGAGTAAAACCTAGTCATGGTCAGATTTCCTTTTGCTTTATAACAAAGAATAATAGGAGATTACAATTTATGTTTTAGGTGCATAACTGTCCTTAGACAGACTAACCTAGAAAGCATATTAAAAAGCAGATGGAGAAGGAAATGGCAACCCACTCCAGTATTCTTGCCTGGAGAATCCCATGGACAGAGAAGCCTAGCAGGTTACAGTTCATGGGGCCGCAAGAGTCAGACATGACTTAGCGACTAAACCACTGGAGAAAGACTACCCTCAATTTGGCAGCAAGTGACAACTGTCCTTAAGATTTTTTTTTTCCCCCGATAGAAAAAGAAAACACTTGGAAAATGAAAATAATAAATTTTCTATTCAAATGTACAAATATATTTTGTGTTTTTTCTTTCAGTCTATTTTTCTATACATTTAGAGGGATAGCTATAGCATTTATATATGTGGGATATATTGTTATTGCTTTATAAGCTTTTTTCAGTTAATATTTTTTCACGTAATTAGAACTAGAAAGATCTTGAATTTTTTTAACTTTTATATTAGACTATAACTGATTAACAATGTTGTGATAATTTCAGGTAGACAGCAAAGGGATTCAGCCATATACATACATATATCTATTTTCCCCCAAACTCCCCTCCCATCCAGGCTGCCACATGATATTCAGCAGAGCTCCCTGTGCTGTACAGAAGGTCCTTGTTTAAAACTAGAAAAACCTTTTTAATGTCTACATGATAATATTCTACAGTATGGTTAAAACATTTTTTATCCAGACTCGCATGGTTAGCCTTTAAGTTGTTGCCAGTTTTTTGCTATTATAAATAATGTTGTGATTAAAAAAATAAATAAAAATAAAAAGCAGAGACATTTCTTTGCCAACAAAAGTTCATCTAGTCAAAACTATGGTTTTTCCAGTAGTCATGTATGGATGTGAGAGTTGGACTATAAAGAAAGCTGAGCGCCGAAGAATTGATGCTTTTGAATTGTGGTGTTGGAGAAGACTCTTGAGAGTCCCTTGGACTGCAAGGAGATCAAAACAGTCAATCCTAAAGGAAATCAGTCCTGAATATTCATTGGAAGGGCTGATGTTGAAGCTAAAACTTTGATACTCTGGCCACCTGATGTGAAGAACTGACTCATTTGAAAAGATCCTGATGCTGGGAAAGATTGAAGGTGGGAGGAGAAGGGGACGACAGAGGATGAGATGGTTGGATGGCAGCACTGACTTGATGGACATGAGTTTGAGTAAGCTCCAGGAGTTGGTGATGGACAGGGAAGCCTGGCGTGCTGCAGTCCATGGGGTTGCAAAGAGTCGGACACGACTCAGCGACTCAACTGAACCAAACTGAACTGTCCTTGGCAAACTGCAGCCTCTAGCCAAAGACTCCCCCTCATTTCACTCAGCAAGGAAGAGCTCTGATTCTGTGAAGGACAAAATGGAAACTTCAGAGACTTAAAAATGAGGCCATGTAGCTGGGTGGAAAACGATCTCTTCATTTGGACCATCTCTCTTCCATGCAGTGTTTTATCCTGTATCATCCCCTGCTCCCACAGCCCCCCTGCCCTCCCCTCTCTCCCCTTCTCCAGCTTCTCTCAAGACCTGAGAGATTTTACCTTGCTTGGAAGCTACAGCCTCGTGGTTTCACGGGTGCAAGTAGAAAATGCAAGGCTCCTAGGTCTGACACAAAGGACTCTCACACTCCCAGCAGCAGCGTCACTCGGGTGTGAGCACGTGTGCTCACCCGAAAGGACTGGAGCCGGCAGCTACAGCCCACCTCTAGCCTCAGTGTTGTGGTAAACAAAGAGCAGCCCAGCTCAGGGAAGGAGCCCACATCCACATTTGGAGACCACGCTTCCTTGGTGGCTCAGTGGCGAAGAAGTCGCCAATGATGGCGACATGTGTTCGCTCTCTAGCTGGGGAAAGATCCCCTGGAAAAGCAAATGGCAACCCACTCCAGTATTTCTGCCTGGGAAACCCCACGGACAGAGGAGCCTGGTGGGTTAGAGTCCATGGGGTCACAAAGAGTTGGACATGACTTAGCGACCAAACAACAACAACAAATCAAGAGTGTACAGGTCTATAGCAGGGGTAGACAAACTATGTTCTTGTAGAGCAAGGAATGGTGAGTTAAGAATTTTTTTTTTTTACATTGAAAAAGGGTTACAATAAAGAAGAAAATGTAACAGAAACTATAAGTAGCCCCAAAAGCTTAGCGTATTTACTGTCTGGCCCATCACAGAAAAAGTTTGCTGACCCCTGGTCTATGGCATCCTCTGTTCTTGTGGACTTATGGGGCTGGGGGTGGCCATTTGGCAAAGGGGATTCAGGGCTCTCTGTCTCGCCCCTCTTTCTTACTCCATCAGAGCTACAAAAGGCAGGCCTAATGGGGCAAGTGCCTTATGAACTTATCTTGGTCTTTGACTATTACATTCCCATTCCCATTCCCAATATCCCCAGAGGCAGGAGGAGAGCCCGAGATGAAGGCTCACTGCCGCATCAACATTTGCGCAGCAAGGGTGTTCTGACCAGCAAGCGGCTGGTGTGGTTGCTTTCCAATAGCTACCACCCAGCCCTCCAGAGGACGCCTCAGACTCTCCTGGGAAACCTCTTCTTTCCTACCAACCAAAATATTTCTCCACAAACCAACACCACTATTTCACCAGCCTAGGTATCTCACTACCTGGAAAACTGATTCACCTGATACCTTCGTTCTTAAGTCCCCGAGACTCCACGTGCCGTTGTCACCAGGACAGGTTTCCAAGCAGTATCAGCATTGTCTGGTAGCTTTTTGGTAAGTGGTTCCACAAAAAGGAACTGATTACAAACATTATTATCGCCAACCTTCAGTCAACACAGGATTTACCTAAACTCTGGCTTATTGGGCAATGGTTTGATACAGGTGATGGATCCCCCTGCTGCTATTGAGGGGCTTATCTGTTTTGTTCTATCTTCTTTGATCCAGCAGTTCTCTCAGCTTAAGAAACAAAATCCTAACTGACAAGCCTGGAATAAAATACATCTATTTAAGTTTTTGTAATACCCCTAATCCTAGTCTGTCACCACCCTGCCAGCTTTCAGCCAACAACTAAGACAGTTCCTCTGGAAATTACATCAAGTTGAGATGCTAAGTACAGTGCACTACTCACAGAGATCTGGGCCAATCTTGTCACACCAGTGAATTGGAATGACAACCATCATATTGCCACAGTAAGTCCGAGAATCAGAATGCTTCTAAATGGAACCGCTAGCTGAATCTTACCACCTACTAACCAGACACCTTTCCTGCATTAATTCATTTTTAATGTACATTCAGAATTCTCCCTTAAACAGTATGCTGGGACAACTCTTTCATCTCATCTACCTTGTGCAATAAAATGCATTTTATGTTTCTCTTTCATTCAGTTTTTCTTTCACACAGTTAGTAGAACTGACATGAGAACCCTATGAAGTCAGCAAGAATTTAAATAACAGTTCATTAATTAATAGTGGAAAACAGGGGGAAGCTTGCTACAGTACTTACTGCTACAATAACACCAAAAGGCTTTCTCAAGATTTACTTTACACCAGAAGAATTAATGAAGCACTGATGTCTAGAGGGCAGACTCAATCACAAAGGAGCAGAACAGGGGAATTTCTCCTCAGGGTTAAATTTGTTACTGGGGCAGCCCCGGCACATCTTTTCAGAACTACTAAAACCCCCAGAAGCTCTCCCATCAGAAAGCTTCCATAAGCCTCTTAACCTTCTCCATCAGAAGGCAGACAGACTGAAAACCACAATCACACAAAACTAACCAAACTAATCACATGGACCATAGCCTTGTCTAACTCAATGAAACTATGAGCCATGCTATGTAGGGCCACCCAAGATGGATGGATCATGGTGGAGAGTTCTGACAAAATATGGTCCACTAGAGGAGGGAATGGCAAACCACTTCACTATTCTTGCCTTGAGAACACCATGAACAGTATGAAAAGGCAAAAATATAGGACACTGAAAGATGAACTCCCTAGGTCGGTAGGTGCCCAATATGCAACTAGAGATCAGTGGAAAAACAACTCCAGAAAGAATGAAGGGATGGAGCCAAAGCAAACACGACACCCAGTTGTGGATGTGACTGGTGATGGAAGCAAAGCCTGATGCTGTAAAGAGCAATATTGCATAGGAACCTGGAATGTTAGGTCCATGAATCAAGGCAAATTGGAAGTGGTCAAACAGGAGATGGCAAGAGTGAACATCAACATTTTAGCAATCAGCGAACTAAAATGGACTAGAATGGGTGAATTTAACTCAGAGGTCCATGATATCTACTACTGTGGGCAGGAATCCCTTAGAAGAAATGGAGTATCCATCATGGTCAACAAAAGAGTCCAAAATGCAGTTCAAGTCAGTTCAGTTGCTCATTCGTGTCTGACTCTTTGCGACCCCATGAACTGCAGCACGCCAGGCCTCCCTGTCCATCACCAACTCCTGGAGTTTACCCAAACCCATGTCCACTGAGTTGGTGATGGCATCTAACCATCTCATCCTCTGTCGTCCCCTTCTCCTCCTGCCTTCAATCTTTCCCAACATCAGGGTCTTTTCAAATGAGTCAGCATTTTGCATCAGGTGGCCAAAATACTGGAGTTTCAGCTTCAGCATGAGTCCTTCCAGTGAACACCCAGGACTGATTTCCCTTAGGATGGACTGGTTGGATCTCCTTGCAGTCCAAGAGACTCTCAAGAGTCTTCTCCAACTCCACAGTTTAAAAGCATTAATTCTTCAGTGCTCAGCTTTCTTTATCATCCAACTCTCGCATTCAGACATGACTACTGGAAAAACTATAGCCTTGACTAGACAGACCTTTGTTGACAAACTAATGTCTCTGCTTTTTAATATGCTGTCTAGGTTGGTCATAACTTTTCTTCCAAGGAGTAAGCGTCTTTTAATTTCATGGCTGCAATCACCATCTGCAGTGATTTTGGAGCCCAAAAATAAAGTCAGCCACTGTTTCCACTGTTTCCCCATCCATTTGCCATAAAGTGATGGGACCAGATGCCATGATCTTTGTCTTCTGAATGTTGAGCTTTAAGTCAACTTCTTCACTCTCCTCTTTCACTTTCATCAAGAGGCTCTTTGGTTCTTCTTCACTTTCTGCCATAAGGGTGGTGTCGTCTGCATATCTGAGGTTACTGATATTTCTCCCGGCAATCTTGATTCCAGCTTGTGCTTCCTCCAGCCCAGCGTTTCTCCTGATGTACTCTGCATATAAGTTAAATAAGCAGGGTGACAATATACAGCCTTGCAGCAGCTGCTGCTGCTGCTAAGTCGCTTCAGTCATGTCCAATTCTGTGCGACCCCATGAACGGCAGCCCACCAGGCTCCCCTGTCCCTGGGATTCTCCAGGCAAGAACATTGGAGTGGGTTGCCATTTCCTTCTCCAATGTATGAAAGTGAAAAGTGAAAGTGAAGTTGCTCAGTCATGTTCTACTCCTAGTGATCCCATGGACTGCAGCCTACCAGGCTCCTCCGTCCATGGGATTTTCCAGGCAAGAGTACTGGAGTGGGTTGCCATTGCCTTCTCCTATACAGCTTTGACATACTCCTTTTCCTACTTGGAACCAGTCTGTTTTTCCATGTCCAGTACTTGGATGCAGTCTCAAAAACAACATAATGATCTCTGTTCATTTCCAAGGCAAACTATTCAACATCAGGGTAATCCAAGTCTATGCCCCAACCGGTAATGCTGAAGAAGCTGAAGTTGAATGGTTCTATGAAGACCTACAAGACCTTCTACAACTAACACGTAAAAAAGATGTCCTTTTCATTATAGGGGACTGGAATGCAAAAATAGAAAGTCAAGAAACATCTGGAGTAACAGGCAAATTTGGCCTTGGAGTACAAAATGAAGCAGGGTAAAGGCTAATAGAGTTTTGCCAAGAGAATGCACTGGTCATAGCCAACACCCTCTTCCAACAACACAAGAGAAGACTCTACACATGGACATCACTAGATGGTCAATACCGAAATCAGATTGGTTATATTCTTTGAAGCCAAAGGTGGAGAAGCTCTATAGAGTCAGCAAAAACAAGACTGGGAGCTGACTGTGGCTCAGATCATGAACTTCTTATTGCCAAATTCAGACTTAAATTGAAGAAAGCAGAGAAAACCACTAAACCATTCAGGTACAACCTAAACCAAATCCCTTACGATTATACAGTGGAAGTGACAAATAAATTCTAGGGACTAAATCTGATAGACAGAGTGCCTGATGAACTATGGACAGGGTTCGTGACACTGTAGAGGAGACAGGGATCAAGACCATCCCCAAGAAAAAGATATGCAAAAAGGCAAAATGGTTGTCTAAGGAGGCCTTACAAATACCTGTGAAAAAAAGAGAAGTGGAAAGCAAAGGATAAAAGGAAAGTTATGCCCACTTGAATGCAGAGTTCCAAAGAATAGCAAGGAGAGATAAGAAAGCCTTCCTCAATGATCAGTGCAAAGAAATAGAGGAAAACAACAGAATGGGAAAGACTAGAGATCTCTTCAAGGAAATTAGAGATACCAAGGGAACATTTCATGCAAAGACAGGCTCAATAAAGGACAGAAATGGTATGGACCTAAGAGAACCAGAAGATATTAAGAAGAGGTGGCAAGAATACACAGAAGAACTATACAAAAAAGATCTTCATGACCCAGATAATCACAGTGGTGTGATCACTCACCTAGAGCCAGAATTCCTGGAATGCAAAGTCAAGTGGGCCTTATGAAACATCACTACAAACAAAGCTAGTGGAGGTGATGGAATTCCAGTAGAGCTATTTCCAATCCTAAAAGATGATGCCGTGAAAGTGCTGCAGTAAATATGCCAGCAAATTTGGAAAACTCAGCAGTGGCCACAGGACTGGAAAAGATCAGTTTTCATTCCAATCCCAAAGAAAGGCAATGCCAAAGAATGCTCAAACTACCTCACAATTGCATTCACCTCACACACTAGTAAAGTAATGCTCAAAATTCTCCAAGCCAAGCTTCAACAGTATGTGAACCGTGAACTTCCAGATGTTCAAGTTGGTTTTAGAAAAGACAGAGGAACCAGAGATCAAATTACCAACATTTACTGGATCATCGAAAAACCAAGAGAGTTCCAGAATAACATCTATTTCTGCTTTATTGACTATGCCAAAGCCTTTGACTGTGTGGATCACCACAAAAGAGATGGGAATACCCAGACCACCTGACCTGCCTCTTGAAAAATCTGTATGCAGGTCAGGAAACAACAGTTAGAACTGGACATGGAAAAACCGATGGATTCCAAAGAGGAAAAGGAGTGCGTCAAGGCTGTATATTGTCACTCTGCTTATTTAACTTATATGCAGAGTACATCATGTGAAATGCCCCGCTGGATGAAGCATAAGCTGGAATCAAGACGGCTGGGAGAAACATCAATAACCTCAGATATGCAGATGACACCACCCTTATGGCAGAAAGTGAAGAAGAACTAAAGAGCCTCTTGATGAAAGTGAAAGAGAAGAGTGAAAAGGTTGGCTTAAAGCTCAACATTCAGAAAACTAATATCATGGCATCTGGTCCCATCATTTCATGGCGAATAGATGGGGAAACAGTGGCTGATTTTATCTTTTGGGGCTCCAAAATCACTGCAGATGGTGACTGCAGCCATGAAATTAAAAGACGCTTACTCCTTGGAAGAAAAGTTATGATCAACCTAGACAGCATATTAAAAAGCAGAGATATTACTTTGCCAACAAAGGTCCATCTAGTCAAGGCTATGGTTTTCCCAGTAGTCATGTATGGATGTGAGAGTTGGACTATAAAGAAAGATGAGTGCCGAAAAATTGATGCTTTTGAACTGTGGTGTTGGAGAAGACTCTTGAGAGTCCCTTGGACTGCAAGGGGATCCAACCAGTCCATCCTAAAGGAGATCAGTCCTGGGTGTTCATTGGAAGGACTGATGCTGAAGCTGAAACTCCAATACTTTGCCAACCTGACGCGAAGAACTGACTTATTGGAAAAGACCCTGATGCTGGGAAAGATTGAAGGTGGGAGGAGAAGCGGACAACAAAGGATGATGTGGATGTATGGTATCACCGACTCAATGGACATGGGTTTGAGTAAACTCTGGGAGTTGGTGATGGACAGGGAGGCCGGGTGTGCTGCAGTCCATGGGGTCACAAAGAGTTGGACCTGACTGAGTGACTGAACTGAACTTAACTGAAAACCCCCAGAGCCAACATAGCTTCAGGAGAGGGAGATGATTTTATATTTTATAAGACAATCTGTTGAGAACCATTGTTCTCTGAACTTCACAGTGCCCACTTATTAGAATATAATTTAGGAGAGAGAGAGGTGAGGTCTGATGAGGAAGGGAAGATATATTCACCCTAAGACAGCAAGAAAGCTAGGGAGTGGCTGGCAGAGCGAGAGGGCTTAAGAAAGAGTGTGAAGAGAAACAGCCACCTCCTAGGGCGGACCTGTGGATGAGCACTAGGCTTCGGTCAGAGAGATCCGTTAGCCTCCATGACATCAGTTCAAAAGGAGATGAGGAATTCAGGAATACATTTTTACATAATTACTCCTTATGGATCTAGAGCACACGAGCATTTCTAACAAATTATGGTCTCTTCTATACTTTCTGCTTTTTTTGCCTGCCTGCTTTTGTTTCTGGCCAGTGTGATTACAGGAGTTTTACCCATTATTGATGACCTATAGCCAAGGTGGAGAATGGGACCCGTGGTGAGTAGTTGTGGTAGCCAGGAGGAGTCTGGGAGTTGGGTGAGCAAGGGAGTGAGTCTGCTGAGGTGGGGTGGGGGGGGTGCGGTTCAGGGACATGGGGTGTAGAGTCCTGGCGGTCAGGGGGAGCCAAAAAAGGCTGCACTGGCAGAGATCCTCTAGTGAAGGGCAGTCAGATCTAGGAGTAAGAACTCTGAGCCCAAGGATTTTGATTCTACCTAGAAGAAGCCCATGCTTCATATGCAGGGTCAGGAAGCCCAGGGGCACTCGGAGCATTTACACAGGAAACTTAGGGACTCTCTCACCAATATGTCCTACCAAGACTTTGTCATCCATTTCAAGTAGAAAGCAACTAGAGGATATGTAATGGGTGGAAGACATCACCGATTCAATGGACATGAATTTGAGCAAACTCCGGGAGATGGTAAAGGACAAGGAAGCCTGGAGTGCTTCAGTCCATGGGGTCGCAAAGAGTCAGACGCAACTTAGCTACTGAACAACAACATATCATCATTGCGTAAATTTTAAGAACGGGTCTGGACACCATGAATGTGGATTCCATGGATTCTGCCTCAAACGTAAAGCAGTTTTCTCTGTCCCACAGTGACTTCTTATTTTTCCTCTATCATTTTAGGACCCAAAAGTGGTGTAAAGTGCATCCTCTAGGTTAGAATTTTTTTTTAAGCCTAGGAATGACTCTGTCAATAAAGACTCTGACTCCAACTCCTGGGCCTAAAGACTTCACCACCAGCCACTCAATGGACGGCTGCATGCCTTCTAGCCAGATGACACTTATTAGCCATGTGATCTTGGACAGACTAATTAACCTCTCTGGGCATCAGTTTCATTGTCTGTAAAACAGGGATAACAACGGTACATTCCGCACTGGGTTACTAATAAGATAAAACTATGTAAATCTTATAAACTGCTCAGAATGATTTCTGGTGCATAGTAAAACCTATGGCATCCGGTACCATCACTTTATGGCAGATAGATGGGGAGAAAGTGGAAACAGTGACAGATTTTTTTTCTTGGGCTCCAAAATCACTGCAGGTGGTGACTGCAGCCATGAAATTAAAAGACAATTTCTTCTTGGAAGAAAAGCTATAATAAACCTAGACAGTATATTAAAAAGCAGAGAGATCACTTTGCCAACAAAGGTTTGTGTAGTCAAAGTTATGGTTTTTCCAGTAGTCAAGCTTGGACATGAGAGTTGGACCATAAAAAAGGCTGAGCACCGAAGAATGGATGCTTTCTAACTGTAGTGCTAGAGAAGACTCTTGAGAATCCCTTGGACAGTAAGAAGATCAAACCAGTTAATCCTAAAGGAAATCAACCCTGAATATTCAGTGGAAGGACTGATGCTGAAGCTGAAGCTCCAATACTTTGGCCACCTGATGTGAAGAACTGACTCATTTGAAAAGACCCTGATGCTGGGAAAGGTTGAGGGCAGGAAGAGAAGGAGGTGACAGAGGATGAGCTGGTTGGATGGCATCATCGATTCAATGGATATGGGTTTGAGCAAGCTCCCAACAACTATTGGAAGAGAGTGAAGGACAGGGAAGTCTGGGGTGCTGCAGTCTATGGGGTCACAAAGAGTTGGACATGACTTATCGACTCAACGACAACAACAAAACCTATGCAAGTATTCACCACTATTATTACCTGGGTTTTCCCATTTGGAAAGACAAGCTAATGCTGTCTTCCTCTAGCTCACAGAAATAATAAAAATGCATGCACTCAACTCTGCAAGTCATGGCAACTTGGGGCTTTTCCCTTTACACTAATCAGTCACATTCAAGGCCACCAAGACACAAGGTCTAGGAGGATATAGAGGTGGAAAGGACATAAGATACAGAGTCAAATTACTCATTTTCCAGATGAAAAACTTAGCCCAAACTTGTGATGGTCTTAAAGTTAGTTTGGTAACAAGACTAGAATTCCATAAAGTAAACTTGCTAGGTTCTGAAGGTACAGGTTCACATGCTAATATTAGGGGCATACTGTGTCAGTATTACCATTGTTTATTTGCTAATAAAACAGACTTAGCAGCCCAGTCTGTTTTTCTTTTCAGTAATATGATCAAATGTGAAAATGTCTTAAGCTCTGCAGAAGAGGTTACATGTAATTATGGGCTTCCCAGGTAGCACTAGTGGTAAAGACTAAGCTTACCAATGCAGGAGATGAAGGAGATGCAAGAGACAGGAGTTCAACCCCTGGGTCAGGAGGATCCCTTAGAGTAGGGAATGGCAACCCACCTGAGTATTCTTGCCTGGAGAATTCCATGGACAGAGGAGCCTGGCAGGCTGCAGTCCAGGGAGCCACAAAGAGTCAGACAAGACTGAGTGACTAACCACACACACACGTAGGGCTGGCTGAGGGCTGGGCCTGACGGTGCTGCACGCTCATTCACACGCCTTAACTTCCTGCCAGTGTTCTAATTTTGCATCATGTCCATCAAGTAGAGAGACCTTCTGTGTCATGGAACTTCAGGCCCAAGCATGCCCTTTTAGAAGAACCTTTCAACTGGCAAACTTGACTCTTGAATATTGCACTCTATATAAGTGGGCAAAGAGCTCTGCTGCAGACAGCTTGGCCAGTGGTGTCCAAAACAATGAGGTCTGTTGAACAAGGGCTCTGTTGTTAGCGTAAATCTAAAAGATCGCTGCCATCTCATGGAAGGAACATAAACGTGGGCCCACACACTGCTAATTCCAAAACTTGAAAGTGAGGGGCAAATAACCAGTGAAGCATTTTCTGAGGCAGCATTTAATAGGTGCAGCTGTCTAACGGTTGGACCCCTCCTCATAGATACCTGCAGGATTTACTTACCATAATATCACATGATGACTCCTACAAAGGTGCCTTTTATTTTAACTTGTTGCAAGCTCCATTCCTTCTATTACTGTACAATCAGATCTGGGCTAAGTAAAGAGATTTAACTACTCAAATACGGGTTTGTTGGTTCTAGTTACAACCTTGGAATTAAGAAACCCAGTTTCCACTTTCTTCCTCTTGCCTGCCTTTAAAAGGCTTTGGAATCACCTCAGATGCCACAGAGCAGAGATGTGGAACACTGCTGTGCCACCTGTGAGGTCAAATGACAAAAATTTCCTTTACTTTGAAAAAGAAATGCCTAAAGCTCTTACCCCTGAGGGTATTCACACCCTTATCACTTATCTTCATTTCTATTGTGGGCCTGATATGAACCCAAGATACTGCAGGGCAGAAACAATATCAGGAAAACAGTGGGCTTGAGGCCCTGGGGTTAGCTAGGGACAGGTGGAGATTTTAGGTTACCCCCCCCCCCCACTCCCATCCCCTGCCCCAGTCCCCCAATCTTTCTTTCTGGCCACACGCAGTTCTGACCTTGACTTTGATCCTTGGCACATCTCTGCATAGCGCTCACTCTCCTGGTCTGGGCGTGCAGAACAGATTCTACCTCTGATCGGGAATCCTTTCTACCCCAGTCTGCCCTGCGGCCCATCCGCCCACCCCCCGGCTCAGCGCAGTTGCTCCCAGTTCCGGAATCTACTCAGCTACTGACATGGTCTTTCTTAGTTTGGTCTTAACAAAAACCGAACAAATCAAAAAACTCCAGCTCGACAGATACTACTCAGCCTATTCAGCAATAAATAGGAACATATGATTAAAACATGAAACCACTGAGGAGGGGCATTACTGTTGGGGAGGGGATCAATCTCAAAACGTTACAGACTGTAAGATTCCCTTTCTAAAAGATTCTCAAAATGACACCATCAGAGATGGAGCACAGTGGTTGCTGGGGGTGAGGGTTAGGGAGACGGTGTGGCTATAAGGGATATAGGAGTAACTTGAGGCGATCTCTTCGTGGTGAAGGAACAGGTCTGGACCCTGGTTGTGTGGGGAGGTTATATAAATCCACATATATAGTAAAATTTCTTAGTGTGTGCTAAGTTGCTTCAGTCATGTCTGACTCTTTGTGACCCTATGGACTGTAACCTGCCAGGTTCCTCTGTCCGTGGGATTCTCCAGGCAAGAATACTGGAGTGGGTTGCCGTGCCCTCCTTCAGGGAATCTTCCTGACCCAGGGATCAAAGCTGCATCTCTTACGTCTTCCACATTGGCAGGCGGGTTCTTTACTGCCAGCACGGCCTGGGAAGCCCAAATTTCTTAGAACTATTCCCAACTCTCCCCCATCCCACCACTACCACAAAAAAAACAAAAGAGAGAGAGAGAAGATGTTTAAAAAAAAATGCAGAAATCCAAAAAAGGTCTGTCTTTGAGTTAGTATCACACCGATGTCAATTTCCTTAAATATATTTTGTTTTTGTAAGGTTTTGTAAGGTATTTTGTAGGTTTTGTAAGATATTATCCTTGAGAGAAGCTGGGTGAAGGGTAAACAGGAGCTCCGTGTACTATTTGTACAATTTTTGCAACTTCTTACAAGTCTTAAACTATTTAAAAAACATATATACAACTCCTCAATTGTAAGGTCATGAGTTCTATCCCCAGCAACAGAAAGGACAAAAAAAATGACAAGCAGAGTGTCAAAATCATACCTCAGTTGTGTGGCATTCTTAATGAAAATATCATATGGGATTTAGTGTCAAGTTGAAAAGCCTTGGTATTTAAAAACACACAACAAAACTGGGTAAGTCACATAATTTAACCAGTGATTTGTCTTTAACGGGCAGCAAAACAACGGGCACATAAAGTCAAGGTGACACCAAACACTGCATTACTCAAATCTGGTTGGCTTTTCTTCTATCAATTATTTGCTACCACAGAGCCCTTGTTCCACAGTGCAGATCATAAATATCTTCCTGACATGAACTGCACTCCCTAACACACGTATCCTATGTGTATCTTTCCCAACACCACCAAGCAATGAACAATTCTGACACTGTCCACCCGGGGACAGCATCAATCCCGTGGTCCTATGACTCATCTCCTCCATTTCAGACCCATATCACTGGGTTCTGTCACCTGTGCTTCTGACCAACGGGCTATTCAGGTTCCCACGGCCCCTTCCTAGGGTTCAATTAATGTACAAGAGAGGCTCATCAGGCTCAGAGATACATTTCACTAACTAGATTTACCCGTTTATTATAAAAGGAACAGGAAGGTTATTATAAAGTAACGGGTTATTATAAAGTAACCCGTTTATTACTCAGGAACAGGCAGATGGAAGGGAGGAATAAATAGGGCAAGGCATGGGAAAGGGTCTAATCTTACCAAGCAAGCGGACAATTTCCCAAGCAACCTGACTTGTCTATTCTTTTTAGAAAAGAGCTTTATTGACATATAATTCATATATAATCCAATTCTCCCATTTAGAACATAAAATTCAATGTTTATTTTATTCACGGATATACACACTAACCATACAGTAGCACATTTCATCACCTCAAAAAGAAACTCCGCACGCTTTAGCTCTCCTCACTGGTAACCAGTAGTTTTATTTCTATATCTGTAAGTCTGCTTCTATTTTGCTAATACACAGAAGAGCTATACAAAAAAGATCCTCATGACCCAGATAACCACGATAGTGTGATCACTCACCTAGAGCCAGACATCCTGGAATGCAAAGTCAAATGGGCCTTAGGAAGCATCACTATGAACAAAGCTAGTGGAGGTGATGGAATTCCAGTTGAGCTATTCCAAATCGTAAAAGACGATGCCGTGAAAGTGCTGCACTCAACATGCCAGCAAATTTGGAAAACTCAGCAGTGGCCACAGGACTGGAAAAGCTCAGTTTTCATTCCAATCCCAAAGAAAGGCAATGCCAAAGAATGCTCAAACTACTGCACAATTCTACTCATATCACACTCTAGCAAAGTAACGCTCAAAATTCTCCAAGCCAGGCTTCAATAGTAGGTGAACTGTGAACTTCCAGATGTTCAAGCTGGTTTTAGAAAGGGCAGAGGAACCAGAGGTCAAATTGCCAACACTTGCTGGATCATCAAAAAACCAAGAGAGTTCCAGAATAACATCTATTTCTGCTTTATTGACTATGCCAAAGCCTTTGACTGTGTGGATCACCACAAAAGAGATGGGAATACCAGACCACCTGACCTGCCTCTTGAAAAATCTGTACGCAGGTCAGGAAACAACAGTTAGAACTGGACATGGAAAAACCGACGGATTCCAAAGAGGAAAAGGAGTACATCAAGGCTGTATATTGTCACCCTGCTTATTTAACTTATATGCAGAGTACATTATGTGAAATGCCGGGATGGATGAAGCACAAGCTGGAACCAAGATGGTTGGGAGAAATATCAATAACCTCAGATATGCAGAAGATACCACGTTTATGGCAGAAAGTGAAGAAGAACTGAAGAGACTCTGGATGAAAGTGAAAGAGGAGAGTGAAAAAGTTGGCTTAAAGCTCAACATTCAGAAAACTAAGATCATGGCATCTGGTCCCATCACTTCATGGCAAACAGATGGGGAAACAATGGAAACAGTGAGAGACTTTATTTTTGGGGGCTCCAAAATCACTGTGGACAGTGACTGCAGCCATGAAATTAAAATTCGCTTGCTTCTTGGAAGAAAAGCTATAACAAACCTAGCAGCACATTAAAAAGCTGAGACATTACTTTGCTGACAAATGTCCATATAATTAGAGCTATGGTTTTTCCAGTAGTCATGTATGGATGTGAGAGCTGGACTATAAATAAAGCTGAGCAGTGAAGAATTGATGCTTTCAAATTGTGGTGCTGGAGAAGACTCTTGAGAGTTCCCTGGACTGCAAGGAGATCCAACCAGTCCATCTTAAAGAAAATCAATCCTGAATATTCATTGGAAGGACTGATGCTGAAGCTGAAACCCCAATACTTTGGCCAACTGATGCGAAGAGCCGACTCATTGGAAAAGACCCTGATGCTGGGAAAGATTGAAGGCAGGAGGAGAAGGGGACGACAGAGGATGAGATGGTTGGATGGCATCACTGACTTGATGGATATGAGTTTGAGCAAGCTCTGGGAGATGGTGAAGGACAGGGAAGACTGGGTGTGCTGCAGTCCATGGGGTTGCAGAATCAAACACAACTGAGCGACTGAATTGATACATATTCACATTTCATTTTTTAGATTCCACATATAGGTGATATTATACAGAATCTGTCATTCACTGTCTGCCTATTTCAACAAGCATAGTATTTTCTAGGCCTGTCCACATTGCTGCAAATCACAATATTTCATTCTTTTTTCTGGCTGAGTAATATTCCACTGTCTATATACACCAAATCTTCTTTATCCATTGGTTTGTTGATGAACACTTGGGTTGCTTCCATTTCTTGGCTTTAAAAATAATGCATTCCAGTGTTGCATGTACCTTTTTGAAGGTACATGTACCTTCATGTACTGGGATGCATGTACCTTTTTGAATTAGTCTTTTCTTTTTTTATATATGTATATCCAGAAGTTGAATCCCTGGATCATATGGTAGCTCTGTTTTTAGTTTTTTGAGGAATCTGCATGTTCTTTTTCCACAGTGGCTACACCAATTTACATTCCCACCATCACTATACGAGGGTTCTCTCTTCTCCACATCCTTGCCAACATTTGTTATTTGTAGACATTTTGATGATAACCATTCTGACAGGTGTGAGGTGATATTTCATTGCTGTTTTGATTTGCATTTATCTAGTATTTGGTGATGTTGAGCATCTTTTCATGTGTCTGATATTCATCCATACATCTTCTTGGAAAAATGACTATTCAGGTCTTCTGCCCATCTTTTGATTCCGTTATTTGTTTTGTGAATAGTGAGCTATATAAGGTGTTTATATATTTTGGATATTAGTTCCTTGTCATTCATAACATTTGTAAGTATTTTCTTCTATTTCATATGTTTGTCTTTGTTTTTTGTTTTTTTTTTTGATGACTATTTCCTTTGCTGCAGAAGCTTTTGAGTTTAATTATATCTAATTTATTTTTGCTTTTATTTCTTTTGCCTTAGGAAACAGATCCAGAAAAATAATGCTACAATTTATGTCAAAGAGGGTTTTACTTATGTTCTCTCCTAGGAGTTTTAAGGTTTCAGGTCTTACATTTAGATTTTAATCCATTTTGAGTTTATTTTTGTATATGGTAGGAGGAAATGTTCAAATATCATTTATTTTACATGTAGCTGTCCAGCTCACCACCATCTGAAGAGATTGTCTTTTCTACGTCATGCATTTCTGCCTGCTTTGCTATAGACTGACCACAGATGCATGAGTTTACTCCTGGCCTCTCTATTCTGTCCTGTTTACCTATATGTCTGTTTTTATGCCAGTATCATGCCATTTTGATTACTGTAGCTTTGTAGAATAGTCTGATAAGAAGTCAGCTGTCAATCTGGATCTTTTTCCTATAATTGAGCCTGACAATCTCTGCCTTTTGATTGTATTGTCTAATTCATAAATATTTAATGTCATAAATATAGCTAACTTTACTACTCTTTACTTTTTGTTTTCTATATCTCCTGTCTTTTCTCTTGTATATTCCACCTTTACTACTTTCTTTGAATTAAGTTAATATATTCTAATGTAACACTTAAACTTCTTTAATGATTTCTCACTATATTTTAAAAAATTATTCCCTTAGTGATTGCTCCCTTATAAGTGGTGAATCATTTTTCTTTTGTTGCTTTCAATAATTTTTCCTTCTCAAATATTTGCAAATTATATATCTGATAAAGGCTTAATATCCAAATTATATAAGGAATTTCTACAACTCAATAGCAAAAAAGAAAAAAACCAGAAATGATTAAAAACAGTTAAAAGAAGTGAGTAGATATTTCTCCATAAAGATATACAAATGCCCAAGAGGTACATGAAAAAATGCTTAACATCCCTATTATCAGGGCAAGGCAAATCAAAACCATAATGAGATATCTCACATCTATGAGGATGGCTATTATCAAAAATCAAAAGATAAATGCTGATAAGAATGTGAAGAAAGGAAACCCTGCAACCATAATGGAAAACATTAAAAAAATTTTATTAAATTATTAAAATTAATTAAAAATTTTGTCACCCAAAATTTAAAAATGGAACTATCATATGACCCAGCAATCCTATTTCTGGGTGGTTTAGTCGCTAAGTCATGTTTGACTCTTTGTGACCCTATGAACTGTGTAGACCGCCAGGCTCCTCTGTCCATGCGATTCTCCAGGCAAGAATACTGGCGTGGGCTGCCATTTCCTTCTCCATATTTCTGGGTATATACCCCCAAGAACCAAAATCAGTATCTCTAAGAGATCTCTATACTCCCACGTTCATTGCAGTACTACTTACAATAAAACAGGATACAACCTAAATATCCACTGATGGTGAATGGATTTTTTAAAACGTGGTACATACATACAACGGACTATTATTCAGCCTTAAAAAGGAAGACAAACTTGCTATTTGCAATGACACGGATAAACTTATAAGACATTATGCTAAACGAAAGAAGTCAGACACAGAAGAACAAATACTAAATGATCCCAGTTATATCAGGAATAAAATACTCAAACTCAGCAGAGTAGATAAGTGGTTACAAGAAGCTGGGGCAAAGAGAATTGGGGAGGTGTTAATGAAAGTACATAAATTCACTTATGCAAGATGAATAAGTCCTAGAGATCTACTCTTCAGCATGGAGCATATAGGAAATTATATTGTATTGCATACTTTAAAATGTGCTAAATTTGTCAGTGATGGGGAGGTGAATTTACTAGTACTGTTCTCCAGTACCAGGTGCTTTTCACACACACTCTCTAATTCTCACAACAACTCTTTAAGGTGACATTTTGTACTAACAACTGGCTATAAGCTATTGCACTTGGCTGGTACAAGGACAGAAGAAACACTTCAGGGCACCTAAGGTCAGCTTTAAGAAGTCCATGACTACTAGAAAGTCACTAAAACAGCTTGGAAGCTTTCACCCCACTTATTCTTATGTGCCTACTGACACCCTCAAATCAGGAACAGAGGATGAGAGGTTATGGAAAAGTGATAATCACAGTTAAGAAGAAAAAGAATCTGCAAGACAAAGATATCATTTACTTTCTCTTTCCAGTAAACTGAAGCTCGGAGAGTTTAAGAAATACCCCAAAGTCACACAGCTCCTAAGCATCAGATGTAAGATTCCAATGCATCTCTGTGTCAAAGCCTTTGTTCATCTCATGCCTCTTTCCTTCACATCCTAACTGGCGCTGCTGTTCGGGTCACTCTATTGTGTCTGACTCTTTGCGACTCCATGGACTGCAGCAGCCCATCTTCCCTGTCCTTCACCATCTCCCAGAGCTTGCTCAAACTCATATCCATTGAGTCGGTGATGCCATCCAGTCATCTCATCCTCTGTCACCTCCTTCTCCTCCTGCCCTCAATATTTCCCAGCATCACGGTCTTTTCCAGTGAGTAAATTCTTAGCATCAAGTGGCCAAAGTATTGGGGCTTCAGCATCAGTCCTTCCAGTGAATACTCAGGACTGAGTTTCTTTAGGATTAACTGGTTGGATCTCCTTGCAGTCCAAGGGACTCTCAAGAGTCTTCTCCAACACCACAGTTCAAAAGCATCAGTTCTTAGGTGCTCACCCCTCTTTATGGTCCAACTCTCACATCCATACGTGACTACCAGAAAACCATAGCTTTGACTATATGGATGTTTGTTGTTAAAGTAATGTCTCTGCTTTTTAATATGCTGTCTAGGTCTGTCATAGCTTTTCTTCCAAGGAGCAAGAGTCTTTTAATTTCATGACTGCAGTTACCACCTAATGGAACCATCTAATGCATTCATGTCCTAATGGAAACATATAATGAGGCATCTTAATACGTGGTCTGGAAATCATCAGCAAAGTCTAAGGTTGCTTCTATTAAATCTTTCTAGTCCTGCCTTCAGAGCACTGTTCCTTCTGCTTAATCTTCCTGCTAGAGCATCTGTAACCAATTAGGTGCTCTTCTCTGACACGTGTCTGTCTCCTTCTCTGGCCTGGAAGTGCCCCCAAAGCAAGGACCACATCTTTGCGACTCCAGCACCTGGTCTGGAGCCCGGCACAGAGAGGGCACTAGGTGTTTGCTAGATGACAGAGTAAAGAAAGGTAATTCACATCATGAACAGAGGTAAACAAAGCCCCAAGAGCTACGCCTTGGGGAAACTTTCTTTAGCAGACAGAGGGTAGAATGCGGGTTTCCCAGGTGGTGCTAGTGGTAAAGAACCCACCTGCAAATGCAGGAGACTTAAGAGATGCTGGTTTGATCCCTGGAGGAGATCATGGCAACCCACTCCAGTACTGCCTGGAGAATTCCCATGGACAGAGGAGCCTGGTGGGCTACAGTCCACGGGGTCACAAAGAGTCGGACATGACTGAAGCAATTTAGCATGCACAAGAGGAATGCAGGAGGCGTTTTAGAGGAGCTGAGAGATGTTCAGGAGGATGCTGAGCTGCTGAGGTCACAGGAAGATACAGTTTCAGTAAGGATGGGACGGTCCACATTGTGTTGGGTTCAGCTTTCCAACCAGTTCCCTTCAACTCACGCCAATCCATGTGATGAAAAGATGCTTAGCGAAAGAGGCCATGCACAGGAATTCCTCTCAGGCCCCAAGCTGGAGGAAGTGCTGGGGGTCTCTAACAAACAGGAGCAGCTCAGGATGCCTGGGGGGTCAGAGGAAGTACTTTCCTCACCCTGGAAGAACCTGGCAATCCCGTGGCCTTTCTGGGCTTTCCCAAGGGCTTTGCAGTGACCCAGCCAGCATGGGCCTCCACGTCACAGCTATAGAACTGATTTCTCTTTACGGGAGGGGGGCAGCAGCTCTAGCAGAACAACGCATTGCTTTGTGACCCTGAGAAAATGTGATCTGTGATCACACACGGTGTAAGACGTGCAGCAGGAATCTGCAGGGGCCACCCTCACAGAACTGTTCACCACATCTCTGCCAAGGGCCCTATACGATAAACATAGTATGCTCGGGGCAGAGAAGGGCAGCAAACAAGAGGCTCCTTGACTCATCCAGCAGGAATCCAGTGGACAGATTTGTGGTGTGCAGTCTTAGAGGATCCTTTGGCTGAGTCAGTTCACTCCTAGGGATGGTCAATAGGTAGCTGCCTCTCCCCCTCTGCCCAGCTGCTCTGAGCAAGCCTCTACCATTTCATCACTGATTTTTGACTGCTTAAATGGGAACAGTAAAGTTCACTTTACTGTTAAATCTAGAGGTACCAGTAAGTGACACAGTTTTCAATCTGGAAATATAAATAAAATGAGAGAGCAGCAAGCTAACCCAGTCTGCTCCTGGTTGGCCAATTTATCTCCTATAGACATTCCAGATATGATTATTGGCATGAGCTGATGCAGAAGTACTGGATAATGGCTACAAATTCACAATTATTTCCTTGCAGAAGATGAGTAATGTTTTTTCAGCTGCTCTAGTCTATAGTATAATTATGTTATTAGCAGTATTATCCAAAACAAATAGACCACAGTACCTTATGAACAATTTTTAAACACTGATTTGTTTCCTTCTCTTTTAAAACATACATTAAAATTCCATTTAGCAATTAATCTGACATCTGTTCTTTCTACTCTCCAGAATATTTTCTCTCTGCCACAGCCAACATCCTTGGTCAGTTATGACCACCTACTCCATTCTGAAACCCCTCCTGCCCTGGGCCTCCAGGTAAGAGGCTTTTCCTATCTATCAAACCATTTATTTGATGCCTTTTCTCCTCTCCCCTCCTAAGCACTCATGAAAAGTCTGCGCTAGCCCCTCTCTTCTTCATGCTCACCCCCTCCAACACATACTCCTTTCCTGTATGCTCTGCATCTCTGTTCAGAGATGTCTTCATTGCCCAACTCTAGGGCCAGTTTCTGCGTCAAGCCCCAGAACCTACTTCCAAATGCCTTCTTTTACAGTTTCTCCTCCGCAGCCTAGTTGGCATTTCAAAGTTGACGAAACTTCACTGGGTCCCGCTCACCTGCCAGACTCTGTGCTATGGGTAGTCTGTGAACTAGACACTCAGTTCTTGTACTTATAGTACAGATAACTAAATTCATCTTCTTTCCCGCACATGGGCTCCCCTCAACCTCCCCAACAACCCTAGAGCTCCAATTTGTTTAAAGCATCGCTTCAAACACAGCGCCTGGGCATGAAGCCTCAGTACCACATGACATTCCCTTTCCCCGCTCCCACGGCTGGTGGGCTATAAAGGGTCAGAAATCCTCTTGAAAAGGCCCTCTCCCCTCTGGTCTCTCTGCCAGCACCCACAGGCGGGCTCTCGACATGTACTGACTGCACAGTCCAAGTGCGTCTCAGCCACTCTTCAACTGACTCCTCAGTCCAAACACCCAGTCTCCTAAAGCAGAGTTTGCACCAGGTCACTTCTCTGCTCACGTGTCCCCGGTCCCCCCAGCTCCCCCCACACCAAATAAACTCCTGGAAACCTCTTCATGGACAGATAGGTCTCCAGCCACCTTCCCAAACGCTCCCCACTGTGTATGTTCCACTTCAACAAAACTGAACGTTTAATTTCCGATGCTCAGTCCAAGGTCTCCATGCCTCTGTGCCTTTGTTCAGCCTGTGCTCCCTCCCAGAGACAGTCTTTTTCCACTTGCATCTCTGTGAGCCCAAATTCTACCCACCATTCCAAGCCTGGCTCCGATACGACAGTCTCCTTAAGACTCTTCCCTATCCACGCCTCCCTCAAACAGGATTCATCTCTCAGTCCTCTGCTTCCTGTATCATTTTGATGTCTTGTGCCCTGGGTTTTGTCTGGTTGATCTTCATGTCTGCCATGATAGAGGGCACGGTGCAACATCTTGGGAGGATCTAACACATGATGGATAAGCCCCTGCGCGTGCTCTTTCTGGGTGAGAACTGCTAAATTTTGAAAGGGAGCATTCCACAAAGACATCTCTAATCTGTTAATTAGAAAAACAAAGAGAGAATGAAATAGACAGACAGAGGGCTCTGAGAAGCCAGCCGCCTCACATATACAATCTGCCTCCACTCCGGCATCTATGTTTATGGATGAACTGACTCCCACAGCAGGATTCTTTTCATCCCTGTTAGCAGTCTGGCTCACTCTTTCAGCTTTCAATCAGTTCTTCTGACATAGCAGTATTTTTAATATTTTTGACTTAACTAGACTCTGCTGAGAGAACTAAGCTACTCTCAGAAAAACTATTAAATTTTCTGTACATAAGAGGGGGAAAAAATCTGCAGTCACATTATAAATTAATCACCATGACTCTGGCACTGAGAAACTATTTCTACGAGACAGAGTCACGCTGTGCCCTGCACATCTGGTCCGTTCTGGGATGCGGAGCTGCAAACGCGGTTAGGGACTGTCATGCCCCACACCATGCAGGAGAAAGACAAGCCTAAAGAAGCCAAATACCCATCTCAGTGGGGAAAAAAAAGCTGTGCATCCTTCAGCTATCGATAAGACATTTACTTTTTTGGGGGAAAAAAAAAAACTTTCTTTCAAAAATGGCACATAAAGCTTCCTCGTCCACGGATGTTACTGTTTACTCATGAATAAGGAAATCAGTCCCATTTCCATTTACCCCCTCCATTGTTTGAAATCTTGATGTCATTTACAACCTTTGTTATCACAGCTGTTGGGAATGCTGCTGCTTCTTGGTTGGGGGTGTCTAGGACACAGCTACTCAATGTGGAGTTTGGAACTAACACTGATGCCAGCATCACCTGGGAGCCTGTAAAAGTATCTCAGACCCCGCTCCATATCTGCTCAAGCACAACCTGCCTCCTCTGGTGACCTGTCTGCATTTTTATATCTGAGAAGCAGTGGTCAAGATCATGGTGTTTCTTCATGTGGTCCAAGAATAACTTGAGGGGCTTAAAAAACATATACGGTTTCCAAGGGTCATCCCCTAGCACTGACTCCGAAAGTCTGGGATCAGATATAATTTTGGCTAAGTGAGATAATGAAATTAATATGACATATATGATGCCTGACAAACAGAAGGGAAAGAGCAAACTCTAAGCCCGCCTGTTATCACTACTACCGGTAAGGTTGTCAGAATCAGCAGATAAAACCACTTGGTGCTCCAGGTAAATTTGTGAACAGATAACTGATAAATATAAGTATATACCAAATATACCACCCTTATGGCTGAAAGTGAAGAAGAACTAAAGAGCCTCTCGATGAAAGTGAAAGAGAAGAGTGAAAAAGTTGGCTTAAAGCTCAATATTCAGAAGACAAAGATCAAGGGATCCGGTCCCATCACTTCATAGCAAATAGATGGGGAAACAGTGGAAACAGTGGCTGACTTTATTTTTTGGGGCTCCAAAATCACTGCAGATGGTGAGTGCAGCCATGAAATTAAAAGACGCTTACTCCTTGGGAGAAAAGTTATGACCAACCTAGACAGCATATTAAAAAGCAGAGATATCACTTTGCCAACAAAGGTCTGTCTAGTCAAGGCTATGGTTTTTCCAGTGGTCATGTATGGGTGTGAGAGTTGGACTATAAAGAAAGCTGAGCGCCAAAGAATTGATGCTTTTGAACTGTGGTGTTGGAGAAGACTCTTGAGAGTCCCTTGGACTGCAAGGAGATCCAACCAGTCCATCCTAAAGGAAACCAGTCCTGAATATTCATTGGAAGGACTGATGCTGAAGCTGAAACTCTAATACTTAGGCCACCTGATGAGCAGCACTGACTCATTTGAAAAGACCCTGATGCTGGGAAAGATTGAAGGCAGGAGGAGAAGGGGACGACAGAGGATGAGATGGTTGGATGGCATCACCGACTTGATGGACATGAGTTTGAGTAAGCTCTGAGAGTTGGTGATGGACAGGGAGGCCTGGCGTGCTGCAGTCCATGGGGTCACAAAGAGTCAGACACGACTGACTGAACTGAACTGATACCAAATACTGCCTGATACCAAATACTAAAATATTATTCCTTCGTTATTTATCGCAAATTTAAATTTATCTGGCCATTTTGTATTTTCTCCAGTAATCCTAACTATCCCTGACTTTGGAATACCTGGGGCAGAGAAGTTAGTGGTAGATAAGTGGAAAAATAGATTAGGCTCAGATTGTGGAGAGCTTAAATGGCATTCTAAGGAGTTTGAATCAACCTGTACTCAACATTTTTGAGCAGGGACATGGCATAACCCAAGTGCTCCATCCTGTACTCCCAGGAATGAGGAAGACAAAGTCAAGTGGGCTGCTGGGGCAAGAATCTCCAGCTCAAAGTTTCTTTAGGAAGGGAGACCAGAAGGTCACAGTCATGTCCAGTGACGAAGTCACAAAGAACAAAAAAGTTAAAATTTCAAAATCTTAAATTTAATTCTAAACTCTTAAATTATTTATTTATACCCCACTTGACCCATAAAAATAATTTAAACTAGCTACTTGACTTTTCTTTTTGAAGGAATAGCTGGCACACAGCTGAGCCCTAGCCTTCTTTACAGAGAGATTTTTGTAATCAGAGAAAAAAAAAAATCTAGTAACACATCAAAAAAGCCAAACTTCCAATGTCCTTCCAGTGCCTACTCTGCCAGAACCCAGAACTTTGCATCTGGATATCCCAAAATACTTAGTACAAAGCCTGTTATAAAATCAATCAGTGTTCCCACTCACAATCCATTTGCTCTTATTTAACACACAATTCTTTTTTCTAATTGAAACATAAATAATTTACAATGATGTGTTCATTTCAACTATAATAACAAAGTGACTTCAGTTGTGTAGTAAAGTAATTTAGAATCTTTTCCAGATACTTTTTTTTGACCATGTTGTGTGACTTGTGGGATCTTAGTTCCCCTTTGTTGTTGTTCAGTTGCTCGGACATGTCTGACTCTTTGGGACCCCATGGACTGCAGCATGCCAGGTTTCCCTGTCCTTCACCATCTCCCAGAGCTTGCTCAAACTCACGTCCATTGAGTTGGTAACGCCATCCAACCATCTCATCCTCTGTCATCCCCTTCTCCTCCTGCCTTCAATGTTTCCCAGCATCAGGGTCTTTTCAAATAAGTCAGTTCTTCGCATCAGGTGGCCAGAGTATTGGAGCTTCAGTATCAGTCCTTCCAGTGAATAGTCAGGACTGGTTTCTTTTAGGATTGACTGATTTGAACTTCTTGCAGTCCAAGGATTCTCAAGAGTCTTCTCCAACACCACAGATCAAAAGCATCAATTCTTCGGCGCTCAGCTTTCTTTATAGTCCAACTCACACCATACATGACCACTGGAGAAACCATAGCTTTGACTACATGGACCTTTGTTGGCAAAGTAATGTCTCTGCTTTTTAATACACTATCTAGGTTTGTCAGGGCTTTTCAAACTAGTGATCAAACCAGGGCCTTCTGCAAAGAAAGCGTAGTCTTAACCACCAGACTACAAGGGAAGTCCTGTGGATTCTTTTTCATTATAGTTATTACAAGATTCTGAATACAGTTCCTCATGCTACACAGTCAGTCCTTGCTGTTTAGCTATTTTTTATACAATAGTGAGTGTCTGTTAATCCAAAACTCCAATTTACCTCTCTCTGCTCCCCTCACTATTCCCTCTGATAACACTGTTTGCTTTTAACGTCTGTGACTGTTTTGTAAATAAGTTCATATGTATAATATTTTTAAAGATTCCACATATAAGTGATATCCTATGATATTTGTCTTTCTCTGACTTACTTTAGGATTTCTTTTCATTACTTTTCCTCTCATGATCTTAAAGGCCAATAAGAAATCTCAAAGTGTAAGGTAAGAATGTCAATTTGCAAATATGTAGGTTGGGAATATTTACATCAGTGATTTATCAGACTAATTCTTCAAGATGAATGTAATCACTTACTATATTCTGAAGCTTTCTGCAGGAAACTTAGGTCCTATAGAAGTTCTTGTTATGGAAGAATATTCGCGACATTAGATTTCCCATGAAAACATGGTATTTAAAATTCGAATCTACAAGTCTGTATTACGTGTATATGTCTTGAACCAGATATTAGATGATTAACAGTCTCAACGCCTTATTTAAACCAAAGTGCACAGTTAACAAATTCCCTAATCTGGTAACACTTCACCGAGTTCTTCAGTGCCTTCCTGGTGAGTCCCAGACTGCATCAGGATATGTAAAGCCAGTGGGTCAGAATCCCCACCCAGGAGTAATCTAGGACATAGGAATACAGGTGTTCAGCTGCAAGAATCAGCCTTCAGGTTCAAAGCTATATTGTGAGCAATCACCCAGGGACCTTCTGGGCATTTACTATCACACTTTCATAGTCCAGAATGTACTTACTGGTGAATTTCACGAATGTAACACAGAGTTTCTCTTTTCTCCTGTCCTGTGGACTCTTTGGATGGAGGAATCTTTTCAGGCTACTTGGTCCAACTCCATTTGGATGCCAGAAACCTCTCTTTTCCCAGAAGGATGTGAAAGACCAGAATGAATAAGACCCAGGAACATAATGGCAATGAAATATTGAGTCTTCTTCTCCAATTTGGCAATAATGAATCCAAATAAGATTTTGCTAGTGTTGGTGGACAGGATATTCTCTAGGAATCAATAAGTATTTAATTCCAATTAGAATCACTATGACAGCGAGAGGTTAAACAGAGCCAGAAGGCACACCCACAGCAGAGCTCAAACCTCCCTCTAAGACAGAGGACAGTGGCATTGGGCAGGCCGCAGAGCTGCTGATCCTGAAAGCCGCATGCACACTTTTAGGGTACAAAGCTAAGGGTCTTAAATTTAGAGCACACCAGATGCCAAATGATCAAGCTCTTGGAATAAAGTTCAAAGAGAAAAACTCTGCATCACTCTTTGTTATCAGCCTGGATATCCTGGTCCCCCTGGCAGCACTGGGCAAGGATGACACAGGCCCTGAAACGATGCCCAGCACACAGGAAGTCACTACTCTCTGCCTGCAGGCCAGTGGCAAACAACAGTCAGTGGGACTGAAAAAGGGACCCTCAGAAACCTGAAGCTGTTTTGTTCTTTCCCCCAAAATACAAGCATCCAGACATAAAGCGGCTTTAGAAATCTCAGCAGAATTCTTCTTCTTTTGTTAATAGCAAAAGGAAAAAGGAACAAATGGAGGGATGGAGAAAGAAATTAGGTATGTGTTCAGGTCATATTCATCCAGCTCAGGCTTTAAGGAAACTATTCTTTCTATAAGTGGTTAAAAAAATGAGAGAAAGAGAATCCTGTGTGTTCCAAGGAATTCTACACCATCCAAATAAAAACTATAGATATAGAGGTTAAAGAGATGCTTAAGGCTTCCCAGGGCTTCCTAGGTGATTCAGTGGTAAAGAATTCGCCTGCCAATGCAGGAGATAAAGGTTTAATCCTTGGGTCGGGAAGATCCCCTAGAGAAGGAAACGGAGCCCACTCCAGTATTTTTGCTTGGAGAAACCCACATACAGAGGAGCCTGGTGGGCCACAGTCCATGGAGTTGCAAAGACAACTTAACAACTAAACAACAACAATCTGGCTTTGGCCCGGCTACACTATCAAAACTCGTGCTCTGAAAATCACCAAGGCATGTGGAAATTAAGTGTTACAGTTGATAAAAGATAGAAGAAACCTATAGAGGATGTTCAATTATCACTTAGTGCAGGCTGAGTTCTCAAGGATGTCTTGGTTTAGAATATATTGTCTTCTATCTGTTTTGTACTCGTCAACACTTGGCCACGATAATGTTTTAGAACCTAAAACTTACTCCACTCTACCACCCCCAGCCAGAAAGCAGGGGGCCCAACAATGGTGAGGCTCCCCACTTCACCAGATGGGTCTTCAGAGGAGACAGAAGAGTCCAGATGAAGGGGAGCCGGCGAGGCGCTTGCTGGGCTGTGACGGGCGAGAGCGGGAAGGCGGCTGAGCCTGGTCATGCTGTGGGTCTGAAACCGGCCACGTCCCTCCCTGCCTGGAGGCTTTCTTAGAACCCAAACTGGTCCTCAGCAGCTCTTGGGCAGGAGGTAAGATGCAGTCGGAGGGGCTCCCTGCCCATCCACCGTGAGACGCAGCCCTGTGAGGGGAGTGCTGGGTGCCTGGGGCCCTGGGCCAGGGGCTGGGAAGCTGGAGGGCGTGCTGTCGCTTCACTGCATACGCGGGCTCGTCCCTTCAAACGAACGTCTTAGCCTGACATAGAGCTGAAGAACCGTTAGTATCTGGTTCTTCTGGGCCAAGATCTTCAAGGCCCAGACCCGAGGGGTCCATTTCAACCTTTACAAGACTCTTCTGTACCTACGAAGGAAGCACATCCCTTCCTCCTTCGAGCAACTTCCAGACCTGCCCCCTCTCTCGGATGCTCCTTCTCAGTCCCCTCCGTGACGTCTTCCTCACCGCCAGTCCCACAAACAGTCTTCGGCAGGAAACCCCCTCTCCCTGGTTAAGGCCTCGGGCAGCTTCACCTTAAATGAGGTGGTTCTCAAAATCAGCGCTTCAGGTCAAATGGTGGTAGGAACCCATCAGGTGCTCCTCCTTGGATGCCTCCCCCCAAATCTCAAAGTGATCGGTCTAAAACTAAACTGGGCTTCCCTGGTGGTCCCATGGCTGAGAACGTGCCTGCCAGGGCAGGGGACGCAGGTTCGATCCCCAGTCTGGGAGGAGCCCACAGGCTGTGGAGCGATGGTGCTCTCGGGCCAAGGGCTGCACCTCCTGAAGCCTGAGCTTGGTGACAGAAGCCACCCCAATGGGAAGCACGCGCACCGCAACTAGAGAGGAGCCCCCTGTTCACTGCAGCTAGAGAAAGCCCAGAGCAATGAGCACCCGGCACAACCAAAAATTAATAAATAAATCTTTAAAAAAATAAAATAGAAAAACAAACCTTCTTTCTCCTTAATGCTAAAACCTATCATCGGCCCGACCTAACCTGATGAATTGCCTTCCTTCCACTAACTGTCCTGTGCCTTTTATTCCAAATGACCAGTGACCCAACCCTTGCCGACTCTACCTCTGGACCAGCTCTCCAGTCCATGTCTTCCTTCCACTGCCTGAGTCAGTTCCATTCCCCTCACAGGGTCACCCTGCCTGAAGTCTCTTTATTTACATCTCTCTTCTGGCTATTTACACTCCTCTTCTGGTTATACACTTCTCTTCTTGGACTGCAAGGAGATCCAACCAGTCAATCCTAGAGGAAATCAGTCCTGAATATTCATCGGAAGGACTGATGCTGAAGTTCCAATACTTTGGCCACCTGATGCGAAATGCAACTCATTAGAAAAGACCCTGATCCTGGGAAAGATTGAAGGCGGGAGGAGAAGGGGACGACAGAGGATGAGATGGTTGGACGGCATCATCAACTCGATGGACATGAGTTTGAGTCAGCTCTGGGAGATGGCGACGTACAGGGAAGCCTGACGTGCTGCAGTCCATGGGGTCGCAAAGAGTCGGACACGACCGAGCAACTGAAAAACAAAAGGGAAGCCTGACGTGCTACAGTCCATGGGGTCCCAGAGAGCTGGACACGACCGAGTGACTGAACGACAACTTCTGGCTATGGATACTTGTTTCTTTGACTTGGTGGTGCACAGACATTTGTCATCTCTATGCTAGACTGACTTCTTCGGATACACAAACCTTGTTCTGTTTTTGCTATTTGTCCTATGTTCCCATGTGGCAACATCATGCTTTGCACATAATAAATACTCAATAAATAGACTTTGGCAATAGAAAATGAATTTTCTTAAAATGACGGTACTTATTCCCCCAAACAGCAGCTCATTAGATTAACATCTTCTCGGCTAACAACACTATGTATGCACACACACTGTACACACATGCACACAAGGGATGCCCTTAACTATCTGAAGTCAACCCTCTGGCAAACACAAAGATAGGAGTTCTCCCCTGAATAATTCAAACATAAATTGGTTAATATTCTTCACTCCCAGTTTTCCTTGAGTGAAATGACACAATGCTTAGTGGCAAATGAGAAACAATTTTGCAAATCTTTCTCCTCCCAAAGGCCACCAAACATGGGTCCTGCATCTTCCTGTCTTGCATTTTGATCCCATTGCTATGACTTAGTGTGGTAATTATATTACAAAGCTATTATTTGCTGAAATGAAAATGGCAAAACAATTTACATGCTTGTCTAAAGAAAGACTGCGTTAGAATGCAATTGTCAGTAAAATTACAACAGCAAAATAACTGAAAGGTGAAGTCTGGAAGGTGCAGTTGTGAACCCATTATAAGGTTTCTGTGGGGGGACTCACAGCATGGAGTGAAAGCATACACTCCTGGGGATACATTTTTAATTCACAAAAGCAGGCACCGTTTATGGGGAGATGAAAACATCTGTGTTCCAATAGCTCCCCAGCATTATCTACACTTGTGAACGCCACCTGGGGGTGTGTGACATCGTCACAGTTTATGGGTTTATGGGGCAGACCGATAAGAGCACCATGTGGGCTACTGAGCCTCCCTTCAGCACCAAAAAGATAAAAGAGAAGCTCAGCTTCGATTTTTCTGCTTCCAATATAAAAGCGAGGGTCATAACATGAAAAGTCTATATTCAAGCCTGAAAGCATTAAATATTTGTGTATTAAAATAGATGTGTTTCTAAGGATCTGTTTTCTTAAAATATTCTGCTGATGTATTCCGTTAGCAAAATCTTGATAAATATTTTAATGCCCGGTAGGTAGATTTACTCACCAAAGAAAAAAAAATAAAATAAAATTAGAGTGCTATCTATGAAACAGATACGCTGAAATGATGGATTTGATGACTTTGGACCTTCCTCCGACCCCTATTCTGCGTTTTGATGGGTGAACACACAGATGAGTCCACCAACAAGGCCCATGCAATCTACACCCCTGTGCTCTCCCCTTCACCCCCTCCCAGGCTGCACCTATGGGTCTACCTCTGCCAGTTGAGCCATTAAAGGAACAAATGAGTACGTCAGACACAGAAATACAAGTATCACGTTATATCACTACATGTGGAATCTAAAAAAGTGATGCAAATGAACTTATTTACAAACCAGAAACGGACTCACAGACACAGAAGACAAACATATGGTTGCCAAAAGAGACAGGAGAAAGAAGGGATAAGTTAGGAGTTTATATTATATTATATATAATAATATATATTAATTTAATTATTATATATATTATATATTATATACTATATTCTATGCTATAAATTAGGAGTTACTACTAAACCACAAAAAGACCTGTATAATTTCGTTTTTCAAACTTTAGTTTTAAAGTCTATTGGAAACAGAGACACCAAGTATTCTTACTCTTTCACAGACTCTGAAACACATAAACGTTTAATATGCACATAAATGTGTTCTCTGAGCAGAAGGGGTTTGAAAGGTCTCATGATTTAATGTACCACACGTCTGATGTGGCCCTTAAGTTTTGGGGATAGTCTGCTGTGGGCATGCTTCTTGGCCTTCTTACTTTTCCTCCCACAGGGAAGGTTAAATACAGCTTTGTAACAATATGAATAAACCTTGAATGCCATAGTACCTTTAAAACAAAAGTCAAATTTGCTCTCTAGATACTTTATAGCAAGGTCATATGGTTTTAATACATGTAATTTAAACATTAATATGATTTGAAATTGATTTTAAGTCCTATGAGGAAAGGAAGCCTTTTCATTGTAGGCACAAAAGTACAAATTTAGCAAAAGAAAAAGTCATCTAAAGAAAATTCTATAAATAAGGGTAATTGAAAAAAACCAACAGACAAACATAGACATAGATTATAGAAAAAAAAGAAAATTTGCAGGGTCCCAAAAGTGTTTAAACCACAGTATTACACATAAAATTTGGAATTTGAAATCACATTTATCAGAGTTTTGAAGAATTAACCTCTATATTTAGAAAAATGTCAGGTAAGTTTCACATAATAGCTTTATTAACTTCCAAGGGCATGTCTTTTGAAGTTAATTAAGGAGAACCTAATGCAACATTTATAACAGTGTAAGTTAAAAATATATTGCTCTAACTTACCTTGAAATGCATAAAAATAAAAGTGGGATAGATGGATGGATAGATAGGCAGCTAGGTGATAAAGAAAATACAGTAAATGTTAACTATAGAATCTAAGTTAGAAATAGGTAGAAATATATGGGTATCACTGCACCATTCTTTTGATTCCTTTCCATGTTTTAAATTGTTCAAGTGTTGGGAACAAATGCAGGCCTCCATATGGAAAGTATGCATTCTATTTGTTAACTGCCCTCAACAAACAGAGCAGTTTCAGAGTGTGTCTCTCTGCCAGGATGCACTCACCTAGCCACCCGGATCCCGAATTTGGTATGCACAGGTCTGTCTCAGCGCTTGGCAGCACGAAGCCGACGACAAACACCTCCACGCCGTCCGCCATCAGGGCCATGCCCAGGACAAAGAACAGGGCCCACTGAAAGCGGCCATGCCCGCACTCCTGGATTATCAGCTCATACTGCTGGGCAAGCTCCTCCTCGTCAGCCTTCCTCTCAGACTCCAGCTCCTGGCGGTCCTTATACTCATCACCCTTGGGCTGCCCTACTGACACGATGCTGTCCTTCCCTTGGTTCATGTTGGGGATGCCCTGATACTCCCCTTCGTAGATTTCATCATCTTCATCGTGACCCTCAGTAGCTTCACTGGAGCCTTCATCATCATTGGCCTCTCCATTATAGGTTTCCACTGGCGGATAAACCTCATCGTCCTCTTCCTCGTCTTGGAATCGACTGTAGGACCTCTGGGTGTATTCATCCTGGGCCCGGTCCACTGCTTGATTCACCTTTTTTACAGTCTGTTTCTTCACCTCTCTGGCAATGTCCTTGGCACCCTTCACCAGTGAAGTCCTATCCTTATATGAGTCTTCCATCTTATCTCAACTGATGGCCAGTGAGAAGGTGGGAATGTTTCACAGACTCTGGTCAGTGGTCAGTCCCAACAGCATCATCCACTTTGAGTTCAGAATGGAACTGCAAAAGAAGAAAACCCGCAGAAGATATTTATTATTTGTTTTGATGCCTTTTCCACCATCTATTTCTTGGTCTCTTTTCACTGAACCCACAGATTAACATACAGAATTAGCCTTTCCTTTCTTTTGAGCACACTGTTTGCTGGTTCTCTACTCAAGTGCCATCAGAACTTGGAGTATTTAGGGTTTTGCTATTACTATTACTGTTTTGTTTTTAAGGAACTCTGTCTCCTGGGTAACTCTGCATATAATGCACAAGAATTCCCCTGAAAATACAATGAAATATCTTGCACCTTTATAAGTACACCCAACATATTCTGAAAGTGCTAGAAAGACTCTGAGAAAAGTAATATTGCTTGCAGATATATACATATTCTGCAAAGGCAAACCCAGAATAATAAAAGAATCCAGTCTGACCTCATTTCCTCACAATGAGAAAAATGAAAACAAAAAGTGCAAGCAAGTATCCCTACATATAATGCTATCAAATCACATACAGGCACATCTCATTTTACTGTTCTTTGCTTTACTGCACTTTGCAGATACTGCATTTTCAACAGATTGAAGGTCTGTGATAACCCTCAGTCAAGCAAATCTATTGGCACCATTTTTGCAACAACATTTGCTCATTTTGTTTCTCTGTTACATTCTGGAAATTTTTGTAATACTTCAAACTTATAAATTATTATTATATTTGTTATATGAGCTGTGACCAGTGATCTTTGATGTTATTACCATGACTTGCTAAAAGCTCAAGTGATAGCATTTTCAGCAACAAAGTATTTTTAATTAAGGTATTTACATTATTTTTTTAAGATATAATGCTATACCACAGCTAATCAATTACAGTATAATATAAACATAAATTTACATGCACTGGGAAACCAAAAAATTTGAGTGACTTGCTTTATTGCAATATTCACTTTACTGTGGTGGTCTGGAACCAAACCCATAATATCTCTGAGTTATGCCTACAAATATTTATAAAACATGCTTCCCCTCTACCTTTTTTGTATCTCCTTTCAATAAATGTAACAGAGACTCACATGGCACCCAAAAGAGACAATGAGCATTTCCCCCGAGTATGGCAGTCATATCTGTAGGAAATTGGCAGGGTTTGTCAAATGACTTCACACACACTTTGATAGTCATTGAACTAGAACACGTGGATTGTCCAGTAGGGATGTGCCATTTCAGGATCCACCCCCAGGCCAGCAGGGACAGGTAAGCCAAATGTGGTATCCCTTCCCAACATGCCCTGTAAGAACCACAGGCTTTGTCCCCACCGTCTTCATCTCTAGACACGGTCTCACACACGCGGGTGCACACACTCCCTCCTGCCTTGTCCAACTGCAGTTATCTGCTTCCTTGGACACCAGAGTCAGCAGCCTCCCCTGACCCATCACTGGGTTTCTTTTCTCACAGACAGCCCCTCTGTCTTGGCTCATTACACCCAGGCTGACTTCTTTCACTTGTCTGCTGAGCTGTCCCCTTTGGTGGCCAATATCAGGCCCACCGTCTACAGAAATGATATGAAAGTGAAAGTCATTCTCCTGCATCATTAATTTGCCAAGCCCCGCGCTGCAGCAGCTCTCTGAACACTGATTTATAGAACGGTCATTTTTACTTTGTTCTTTTGCATCCAGTGTGAAACACTTGGTAAGTGGCTATTACAAACACACATTTAAACTACTCATCCAGACATGACAAACAAACTTAGCAAAAAAGACAAAAAGATGCTTATTTATCAATGAATTGGGCATCATTGCTACCAGATACCTACAAATGGCTAGTAGGCAAAACAGAAGCACGGCTCTGCTCAGGCCTGTGTCTTGGAAGATGAAAAAATGAAATGAACATAAAAATATGATTATAAGGCTTTTTTCTTTTTTTGCCAAATGTATTCGTGAAGGATGTTCCTGTTTGTTCTCCCTTATCTTTGGGTTTTTTTTTTTTTTGGAGAGCTGAGAGGTGGGGGAGGGAGAGATGGAAGGATCCACAAGAGAGCAAGATGCAAAGGGAGTGGGAAAAGAGGCTGAGGATGGAGCGCTCTGACACTGAAGGAGGAGGCAGGGAAAAGAGAGAAGGGAGAACAATGATAAATGATGCTGGCAATGGAGAAATGTTTCCTACTATTAAAGCATCTCACACAATAAGTAAAGCCAACTGGTCTACCATCCAGAAACAGATGATTGTATCAGACACAGCACATCAGCTGCTTCCTGGGCACAACAGCACCAAAAATACCATTAAAGGAAAAGAGTGGTGAGTGTGAAAGCAGAGT
This sequence comes from Cervus canadensis, assembly GCF_019320065.1. Taxonomy (NCBI): domain Eukaryota; kingdom Metazoa; phylum Chordata; class Mammalia; order Artiodactyla; family Cervidae; genus Cervus; species Cervus canadensis. The sequence continues at coordinate 6,706,450 of NC_057391.1, read as the reverse complement.
CCAAGCCCCTGTAACATGCTACCGTGAACAGCCTGCCTGTTAGTAATGGGAAGCTTCTACAATTGCTGCTTCTAATACAGTAATTCCCTGGTGGCTCAGATGGTAAAGCGTCTGCCCGCAATGCAGGAGATCCGGTTCGATTCGCGGGTTGGGAAGATCCCCTGGAGAAGGAAATGGCAACCCACTCCAGTTCTCTTGCCTAGAAAATTCTATGGATGGAGGGGCCTGGTGGGCTACAGTCCATGGAGTCGCACGACTGAGCAACTTTTCACTTCACTTTCACAATGTGACTAAATGAAATCAACTCTGAATATTCATTGGAAGGACTGATGCTGAAGCTGATGCTCCAATACTTCGGTCACCAAAGATTGATGGCAAAAGGAGAAAGGGGTGGCAGAGGATGAGATGGTTAGACAGCATCACTGACTCAATGTACATGAATGTGAGCAAACTTTAAGAGACAGTGAAGGACAGAGGAGACCGGCATGCTGCGTGCCGTCCATGGGGTTGCAGAGTTGGACACGACTGAACAACTGAACAATAACAACAATAATGCATTACTCCAAACTAACACATATTTTAATTAATGATTAATGTCAGAAAGAAAGGAAATATTTTATATTCATAACCACCCACACTATAAGCAGAGTTGATTGTAAACAACTAGATACATCTTTCTGTTTCATATGTCTGAAAATGGTGATTCTCAAAAAAGCTTAAAATCATTTTTATTGAGGTATAATTTACATTCAATAAAATGCTCTATTTTTATGCATTTTAAAAGAATATAGTCCAAGAGAGTTGACTGTACACCATGTACTTTATGTTTATTCTGGCAAGAAATGTTTGTTGAAAGGCTTATTCAGCATGGGTTTCAACCCTCTGTCCTTTATATTAAGTCTACAAAAAAAGATCAGCATCCTGAGTTCCAGAGTTTGGTGGCTTGGAGCCAGGCTCTGGAGACAGCAGAAAGATCAGGAGATGGACATAGCCATGTAGAAGCTCTACGTATTGTGTAAAAACATCCACATTGCTACTTTATATAGCCTAGCCTTGTGAAATAGTAATGATCTTTGAAGGTAACCAGCATTAAAACGCACAATCCCCTATCTGCAGTGAGACAGCATTCTGAAAAGAAGATTTTGGGAAAGAGAAGAACACATTTTGAGCTAAGGAATAGATACTGACCCATCATCCCAGCCTGTCCAAATTTTTGACAGCAGACTCTAGTTACTTAAGGATGCCTCTTCCTCTCCAAACATCTGCACTTATGTGTATATTCCCACTCCTCAAGGGGCAGGTCAAAGGCCACCTCTCTCACGAAGGTTTTCCTTTTATTTTTTGCTTAAACTATCACAGATTCCCAGTTCAGCATGGCCAGTTTCCTCCTGACACGCTATCTTGTCTTCCTTCATGGTTACCCATGGATGCTGAAGCTGAAGCTCCGACACTTTGCTCCCTGATGAGAAGAGCTGACTCATTAGAAAAGGCCCCGATGCTGGGAAAGATTGAAGGCAGAAGGAGACAGGGACAACAGAGGATGAGATGGTTGGACGGCATCACCGACTCAATGGACATGAGTTTGAGTAAGCTCCGGGAGTTGGTGAAGGGCAGGGAAGCCTGGCGTGCATGGGGTCACAAAGAATCGGACACGACTAAGCGACTGAACAACAACAACAATGAATGCCATGGTCTTCCCTACTGGAGTGTCAGCTCCTTGAAAAGAGGAACCCGGTAAACTAAAACACTATAAAGCAGCATTAATAAATGAGGACACAAGCACCATAAGAGGGCCAGATCTCTGATTTCCCACTTCATGAGAGTTGTCTGTGTTAGCATCGCCCCAGAGTGCAAGTGGATCACGTGGTTCTCCTAGGTGCTGTGAGAAGGAAAAGTTCTACAGCCAAATCAATTGGGAAATTGCTATTTCTGACTTCATATATTCTTTTCCAGGAGCGCCACAGTGCAAAGCTTGTTATAAAGAACTTTGTGTAAATGTGTTATCCAACTATTTCCCAAATCTTCCTAATAACAGAATGCCCCTACCCTCAAAATGACACCAAAAAAGCAGCCTTCATTATACACTATGAGAAATACTGTGTTAAGATAAATACCAAGATCCTTTAAAATTCTAATGTCTCTATTATGAAATATCATAAAACTCAGTAATTGGAGTTAATTGAGGGAAACAGGATAAAACCAGAAAGTCTATACTAAAATAACATTTTTAAAATGAAACAGTGTTTCTTTCAAGTTTATAAAAAACTGAAACTAAGTTTTCAAAAAGTAATCCTTGTGATTTTTAAATAGACTATCTACAAAAATAGAGTATTTAGCATACCTGCATATTTTTGAATAAGTCATCCAAAGAGCCAGAAAATTTTAAGTATGTTTAATATTCCTTTTACGCAATTTTGACACAATAAATTTGCTCTATGAGGAACAGCTCTCCTAAGCCAGGATAAATTCACCCCAACAGTTGTCTAAATCTCTTCAAATTCACAGTAGTGAAATCTAAAGACTTTAACCAAATAACAAACCTGCTTATGTACATGAACTTTTCTGAAGGTCCTAGACCTCTTGTTAGAAAGAATATTCTTGAGTCAAAGTGAGTAATACTCTCTTAAGAAAGTATCTGAATTTAATTTAATACAATAATATTCTTTCTGATTGCAAAACTAAAACACACAAGAAATAATTGGAAAATTCAGAAAAATGACAAAGAATAAAACAGTACGTATTTTTACAACCCAGAGATTCCTACTTTCAATCTTGAAGCCACGAAGACGCCTGAGCCTGTGATTAACTTAAATCTTATGATACACATACATTTGAAGCCCTTCTCAGACTACTCTATTAAGTCTAACTCTTCAGCTATGAATTTTCCCATTCACTGGGTTAGAATATCTTAAATAGTAATAGGACTTCATTACATATTTAGTAATTCTTGGCTGTGAATTCCTGTGAGCAGGAAACCCCCAAGAACATTCAAGGAAACTGTGAGGTCAAAATAATTTTCTTAACAATAGAAAGATGTTACTGAACTTTTTAACTCTCAGCTTTTCATGAGTATATAGTGTTATTTTCCAGAGGCAACAAGCTGTGTAATGACATCATTTCTCTGAAGGTTAACAGCTTGTGTACTTGTAGTTTCTTGTGTTTTAAAAGTTTCACAGTTTTATTAGTTTCTTAATATGGTAACTATCAATAGATACAACCTACAAAAATGAAAGTTCATGAGTCTTTAATAATTTTTAAGAGTGAACAAAGGGTCCCAAGGCCAGATCAACAACTCAGAGCTCTGGTTCTACAGGAATCCTCTCCTGCTTGGACCTGGGGTTGTGGAGGCTTCCCTTTAGACTTTGCTTGTCTGGTTTTTTCCTATAGGCTGTGGCTCAGATGATAAAGAATGTGCCTGCAACATGGGAGACCAGGTTTCGATCCCTGGGTTGGGAAGACCCTCTGGAAAAGGGAATGGCCACCCACTCCAATATTCTTGCCTGGAGAATTCCATGGACAGAGGAGTCTAGTGGGCTACAATCCATGCAGTCACAAAGAGTCAGACACAACTGAGCAACTAACACTTTCACTTTGAGCTTTGAGCCTGCCTCTCCTAGAGCCCCATCAGGCTCACAATGATAAGAACTAATTTTTCCATCAGTAGCTCAGCTCTAAATTTCCATATTTGCAGAGGTATGGAATAATGTGGTAATGTGCATCACTGTGGTAGATCTTACTGGGAATTCCTTAGGTTAAAGAGAGGGCCTAGTTTTGATGACATTTATATTTATCACATTGTCCTTCAGAGAGGTTGTGGCCATGTAATAAATTCTAAACACATGTAGGAAAGCTCCTATTTCTATTATTTTTGCCAAATTAGAGAAAACTGTGTTTTATCATTTTAAGTTGCATTTGATTACTAGTGAAATTAAACATCTCTTTCTTTGTGAAATCTTTATCCTTTGCCCATTTTTGTATTAAAGTTTAGAGTGAATTCAATGGTGGCCCCCAGAAAGATACAAAGAAGAACTGTACAAAAAAGATCTTCATGACCAAGAAAGCCACAATGGTGTGGTCATTTACCTAGAGTCAAACATCCTGGAGTGTGAAGTCAGGTGGGCCTTAGGGAGCATTACTACAAGCAAAGCTAGTGGAGATGATGGAATTTCAGCTGAGCTATTTCAAATCCTAAAAGATGATGCTGTTAAAGTGCTGCACTCAATATGTTAACAAATTTGGAAAACTCAGCAGTGGCCACAGGACTGGAAAAGGTCAGTTTCCACTTCAATCCCAAAGAAAAGCAATGCCAAAGAATGTTCAGATTGCCACACAATTGTGCTCATCTCACATGCTTGCAAGGTAATGCTCAAAATCCTTCAAGCTAGGCTTCAATAGTGTGTGAACCAAGAACTTTCAGATGTACAAGCTGGATTTAGAAAAGGCAGGGAAACCAGAGATGAAATTGCCAATATCCACTGGATCATAGAAAAAGCAAGGGAATTCCAGAAAAACATCTACTTTGCTTCACTGACTACACTAAAGCCTCTGACTGTGTGGATCACAGGCCTCTGCTGCTCACCAGGGGCGCAGAGCCTCCCAGACACAGCAGCAAGAGCAGTGGCCACAGGTGGGGACTAGCAAGGAGCGGACTCTGGAAGGGATGACGAGGGAGAGGTCGGGGACAAATCACCAAGGCTTTGAGACCACAGCGGGGACCTTAAGTTTTACTTTAAACGGGATGGGTTCAAAGTAGGAGATCTAGATGAATATAGCTTAATAAAACCCTGTTGGTTTAATTAAACACTGGAAATACTTTTTTTTTTTTTTTTTTACTGTATCTCATCAGCCCTACTCTTTCACATCTGCTATGATCTTTATTCTGACTACAGTCATTAGATCATGAATATGACAACTTCAAAATAAAAGCAGCATTTATTAGATGTCTTTGAAGACAGGTTTGAGGAAGGAGGAGGACAGCTGGAAGATAAGTTCCTCAGTACAGAGTCATCAAAGAGAAAAATTCAAGCTGTAGATGTTCCATGTGCGTTTTAAGTCGCTTCAGTCATGTCCGACTCTTTGCAACCCTTGGACTGTAGCCCACCAGGCTCCTCTGTCCATGGGGTTCTCTAGGCAAGAATACTGGAGTGGGTTGCCATGACCTTCTCCAGGGGATCTTCCCAACCCAGGGATCAAACCTGTGTCTCTCGTGTCTCCTGCACTAGCAGGCAGGCTCTTAAGCACCAGCACCACCTGGGCCTAACAACGACCTGTGACCATTTACCCTTCTCCTCCACGTTCAGTCCCTCATCAGACTCATCACAAAGCGAGACTAGTTTCAGTTTCCTCTGCTTGCCCATCACTGGAATTGGAAGAAGAAAAAAAAAATAGACCCAAGCAATTTATAAATAAGTCTAAAATTGCATGTTTAAAAATTGGCTATAGAGCCAGTCAAATACTAGTGTCAGGCAATTACTTAGACAAAAAGATGAATCACATAAGAGAATCACATACATCATCTCAGTGGAACAACACTGGGTCATTCCTAAAATCATACAGAAACTCCACAACATCTCTTGAGCAAATGGGTGTCCTAGGCAAATTAGAATGACCTAACTGATTAGATATAAACAGTCACCTTTTTTGTGAGTTAAACACACACCTGGGTTCCCTAATAGCTCAGTTGTAAAGAATCTGCCTGCAATGCAGGAGACCTGAGTTTGATTCCCGTGTTGGGAAGATCCCCTGGAGAAGGGAAAGGCTACCCATTCCAGTATTCTTGAGCTTCCCTGTGGCTCAACTGGTAAAGAATCTGCCCACAATGTGGGAGACCTGGGTTCGATCCCTGGGTTGGGAAGACCCCCTGGACAAGGGAAAGGCTACCCACTCCAGTATTCTGGCCTGGAGAATTCCATGGACTGTATAGTCCATGGGGTCGCAAAGAGTCAGACATGACTGAGCGACTTTCACTTTCACACTTGCACACTGGATTCTAACACCGCTTTTGCCACTTACCACCTTTTGTGACACTAAGCATGTTATCTGTGTTCTTGACTCCTCAGTTGCATTACCTGTAAGATGGGGAATAAAAATGCTCTTGGGGGGTATTAAACAAAATAACATCAAAAGGCAACACTTGGCACATGGTACCTTCTCGGTCACTGCTGATTTACTTGGAATTAAAGAAGAATAAAACAATGTCATCTATAATATAAGTCACTGTCCAGCAGGAAGAACGCTGGCAATTTCCTGTTTTGAAAGGAAAAATGACCATTCAATGAAGGTTGGCTGCGCTCTTCTCCAGCCAGGAGCATGGGCTGGGGAGTCATCAGGGCCAGCAACTCTTTCAGAAAAGACTCGCCCTGGGTGTTTGTGTCTGTTGCTAAGACACACGCCAAGGTTTTGCTGCAAGGCAAGCTCCAAAAAGAATGGCTGTCTTCCTGTCTCTTCTTGCCCTTTCTGAGCAAGTCAGGCAATGTGATGCGCATATTTGCAGTCTTAATACAATTCAAAAGCAAGCCGGCCTCATTCACAGGACACTGATAACAGCAAAACGCGCTCTCTTGGCCCTCAGCTAGCTCCCTTGGATGTCAGCAGGCTGGGGACAGACCCAGCCCACCCAGGCTTGCACCGTGGGCGCCTTAACGCCTGGAGATGACCTGTTTGCTCTTTCTGCCGCGCCCATGCTTTGCTTCATAAAGACTTCATTTTGCAAGGTTCCTTGGACTTGGTTACAACAGTGGCAGCCTTTGTTTACTTCAGCACCTCCCTCGGAGCACAGGCTGAAAGCCCCAGGGCATCACCCCAGGGACGCTGAACTCACTATTCCCGGGGCTTTCGGTCTCCAGAAGAGAGACCCCGGGGACCTCCTCACCGCTTCCACCCGTGCTCTGTGACACAAGGCAGGGACACTTTTGCAACCAGGTGTCTTTACAAAATTTTTTTTTACAAAAAACAAAACCTTATCAACCAGGTGTCTTGGTAGACAAGTCCCCACAGCATGATTCACGAAGCAAGAGGACTGGTCTGTTGACCGACTCAGGATTCCACGTTCGCCTCTTGGTACAAGGGACTGCTGCATGCTCAAGGCAGCCCCCGCAGAATGGGCACCCTTTTCTGTTTTCCAAAAAACATCCTCTTATGTGGTCACTGGGGAAAAGAGTTGCTCAATTAATTCGCACACAACATTATAAATAAGTGGCTAAGGAGGTCCTCTTTGAATTCCTTGGTTCAAGAAAATATGTAAATTGTGGAATTTGGGTGGATAAGTTAGATACTGGGGGAAAGGAGGAGTTCTTGATCTAATCCTCCCAAGTGGGCTAACTGAATTTTCAACCAGTGTATGAGAATAGACATGGGCCCAAAGCAATAGTCACAGGAAAAGTCAGAATTCATCCATCCACCCATCAGACCACTAGGTCTTTAAACAAAGAATCTGTGGTTTGGTTCGTCTCTTAATCTTGGTGCCCAAAGCAATCCTGGACACTCACTTGTTCACTGCAACCAATAGCTATTTCTCATGTGCTCAATAGAAGGGTCCAGACTCTCCCTCGACTCTGCATTCAGAAACGAAAGGCACAGCCCCTCACCATCAAGGAATACGGCCAAAAATCAAGCATATAATTGGCTTACAATGTGATAAAAGCTATGTGCTACCACATGGTATTATGATATTATGGGATAGATGTTTAGATAGAACTCAGGGTCTAAACTGAGTTAACCATGCAAAGATGGACAGTCACAGCATTCACAGACCAAGGACTTATCCAATCAAAGGCCATACTATGAACTCATTATATATGCTGAAATTAAAAAAAAAAAAAAAACACACAGAAAGATGTAGTGAGGGCCTTTTGTACACCTGCACCTGTGTGCAGAATACAGGTGCAGGTGTGCAAACCAAAATAACAAATAAACAAAAGTAAAAGCAAAAATGGATTTCCAGTACCTTCTCTGTCATGCCTCTAAGGCCAACAGTCAAATTCAACCCTGACCATACTTGTGCAAACTAAAATGTTTTGTTTCTCCCACTAGCCTTTTGAGGTCTCACCTCTTCGACACTGTTATCCACCACAGGTTAGCACAGGGAGGAAGGGATATGAGTACCTTCATGACTGACAGAAATACAAGGTCAACATCTGTTTATACACGTTTTCCAAAATGCATTCCAAGAGATATTAAAAAGTGTTCCTCAAAAAGAGATTTTATGGACGAGTAAGAGGAGGTTAGTCACTTCCCTCCACTGCCTGTTACCTGATTCCAGCCAAAATCCCATCACACCTGGACACTGCAATGGCTTCCTCGCCAGTATTCCTGGTTCTACCTTTGCCCTTTAGAGCTCTTCTCCACAGAGCAGCCAGAGAAATCCTTTCCAAACGTAGGGCAGGAATAGCACTTCCACACCAAGAGCCCCAAGGGCTTCCTCCTTATTTCCTTCATTTCTACACAGCCAGGCCTGCCTCCTCTCTGGGCTCATCTTCCATGTACTTCCTTCTCTCCACCCAGCCTGCTCCAACAAGCCAGGCTCTCTTCTGCCTCAGGGCCTTTGCACTTGCTAGTCTCTCCGCTTGGAATACTACAACCTCCCCACCCATCCTATCTCATCACAGATGTTGCCTCCATGTAGAGCTGCACATGTACTAACAGAGTGCCCCCACATTATCATGTTCTGACCTTTATGCTGTTCTTATTATCATCTATCACATCTAACAATGTACCATATATTTTTTATTTGCTTATTGTCTGGCTCTCCTCCAAAACGCTAATCTCCATGAGAAAAGGATCTTTTTCTGTTTTGTTCTGGCTCAATTCCCAGCATGTAGAAGAATGTCTGGCACGTTCCAAAATTATTTGTTAAATCAATGAACGGAACACTAAATGAAACAGAACTGAATTCCATTGTTGTTGTTTTTACAGACTTTCTCAGAGCCTTTCCTTGGCTGGCACACATGGTGTGCATTCTCCCTCCATTAAGAGGAAAGAGTATTTTCACATAAACTTGTCTGACCCTGCTGCCCCAAATGCTACAGAAGAACCATACTCCAAGACTAGTCTTGGGGAACCCTCTTCAGGGTTGAGATGCATCTGGAAAGAAAACATTTTTTTCTGGTGCTGCCGAAAGGAGAAGGCTCCCTCGAGAAAAACAGAGGGGACTTTTCTTGCTTTCAAATGCAATTTCCACAGCACAGAAGCAAGATGAACACCAAGGCTTCTCAGCAGGATTCCAAGAAAACAAATTAATTTCCGTGTCTCTTGGCCTAATCTTGGGAAGGCAAATTAGTCTGATGCTCTGCTGTTCACACAGCCTATGTGGTCAGTGGAAAGATGCTTGCCTTTGTCTTCTAGCCTCCATCAGCGGCGATGGAATCTAATTATAACAGTCCCACAGGCCACACTTCAAATGGAGCTACAATGCTGGAAATATTCAAGGTGAAGGGAGGTCGGCAAAACACATTTCCTTTCTAGAAGACTGCCTCGCTTTACCCTCTCTCACCCTCACTCATGTAATTCACAGGTAGCGATTTTAAGTCTTCAACGTTTTTAAATTTTAAATTAAAACCAAAAATTTTTGGCTGTGCTGCACAGCATGTGGGATGTTAAGTTCCCCAACAGGGATGGAACACACACCCCTGTATCAGAAGCTTGAAGTCTTAACCCCTGGACCACCGGGAAAGTCCAAGTCCTCAGCATTCAATCATCACCTTTGCTCTAGTCATAAGGAATCATATGTGATTCTTTTAAGAAAAAGAGGTCTAAATTCTTAACAACAGGGCTAGATAGAAAAAAGAGAGAGAGAGAGTGTCAGTTGAAAGAACGTATCATTTAAAGGGCCATTAAAGAAAGAACTCCCAGGCCACGGTAACATTAGCAGATCTGTGAGTGCCTGGGGTGCAGAAGCTGAAGGGTGGGAGAAGGGTGCAAGAGAGGTGAGGTGGAGGAGGGCTTGCAGCCTCTTCCCTCTGGATTCACCCCCTGCTGGGGCTCCAACCCACACAAGTAGCTGGAATCCAGGGCAGACTGCACTCACAAGGGGCCAGAACAGAAGGAGGAGGGAAGGGTCTTTCCACTCGCCTGTTTGAAGGCGTGAAGGGCTAAGGCTGAGCGTGAACTTTACCTTCCAGTGGATTTTAAAGCAATGCCAGTAGGTGCGTGAACCAGATTTTGAAAGATCTGTGATGAAAAGGACAAGTGACTTGGGCTTTAACAGAATATCTGGGCCATCTGGGCTCTGAGGATCTGCCCAACGTCTCTGAAAAGAAATAAACAAATGCAGGAAGTAGATTATTTCCTGCCCCAACCCTTACCCCTACCCGCCCCCCCCACCCCAAGCTGGAAATGGGTTCATCTCTTCTAAATTGAAGTTTTTACTTAAGTGAGAGCTTTGGGTCCTAATGATTTAAGGCTCTCTAAACAAACAGAATCAATCAGGCTCATCTGCTCCTTTCACCCGTCTCTTGCAAGTTTCCTCACCGTGCATGATAAGGAATCTGCAAAACAGGCTTATCCAGCTCCCAGTCCTTGCCTTCAGAAGATGCATTTTGGTATGTACCCTGTATAGCACATCAACATTTATACAGTAATTTCTCATTGGATCCCTGTTTACCGTCACCAGGGAGGCCCATACTTAGAGCAGCTCTATAGATAAAGGTTGAGGTTGAGGTGAGGGCTGTACTGGCACTAGCTGGTTTCCATGAAGCCAAGGCTCCGCATCTTGCTTAAATCCTGTTCTCTTTCATCTACAAAGTCGCACCGGACCTCAAACACAAGACCTTAGCACCTCCTCACCAAGCAGGCACACTTGGCCTGCTTTCTGATATGTGTCCCCCCAGTCTGGCTTGCCCCATTCAATTTCTTCGTAAAATGCACAGAAGGAGGTAAAGTTGAGATCCACTGAGCTCCAGGGCTTTGCCAGGATTGCTGGGCTGCTAGGATGGTTTGTGCCCCATAGCTCATTCAGGCACACCAGCCTCAAAGCCCTGTGACCCATCGGAGCACAACTCACACCCTTGCACAGCTCTTGACTGTCCAATTCCAAATGTTAACTCCACAAATCCTGAGGTCTGCTAAGTTAGATCGATAGTTCACGCAGGAATGTGCCTTTGCTTGAGAGAGTGCCCAGCCTTCTGACTTCCCAGGGAAGTAGAGTAATTCCACCCAAGCGACGCTGCCCTGCTGGAAATCTCACGCCCCACGCCCTGCAGTTGCAGAGCACACCCACGAGTGATATTCTGTTCCCTGGGTTTCAAACAAAGGGCACCTCTGTGACAAGCCCTCTAGAAAACACTTTGCTATTTAGTAAGGAGACACCAAGTACATCTGTGAGTTGATGAAAAATACCGTGGGCGGTCATTCTGAAGAATAGATGGTAACAACATGGAACCCCTAATTGTTATTCTATTTCTATTGAAAATCAGAACTGAAGTCATCGGGTCTTGAAATATCTCTTCTGGGCACAAATCATCATGTTGGTTTCTTAATACATCTTAGATAGAGAAAATTCTAGGGACTCCACTCAAAAAAAAAGAGTAAAATAAAGTTCAGAAATATATTAGTTCCCTAGTTTCCTATTAGGCTGCTGGAGGGCTTCCCAGGTGGTGAGGTGGTAATGAATCCCCATGCCAGTGCAGGAGAAGCAGCCCTAGGATCCATTCCTGGGTCAGGAAGATCCCTTGGAGAAGGAAATGGCAACTTACTACAGTATTCTTGCCTGGGGAAATCCCATGGATAGAGGAGACTGGTGGGTTACAGTCCATGGGGTCACAAAGAGTTGGACACGACTGAGTTAGCACGCGGACGCACACAAACACCCACCCACCCACAGGGTTGCCATGTGGCATAAAACAACAGAAATGGATTAAGTTCTGGAGACTGTTACAGAAACCGTGGCATCGGACAGAGACAAGAGGCACTCAAAGACGCAGAACATCGGGGTTTATGCAGCACCACTGCGGGCCCAGCAGAGTCACCTCCAAAGGCTGAGCGCCCCAACTTTGTTCTGGGTATCTTTAATATGCGGTAAACTTCCCGCTCAAACAGCTCAGATCTGTCCCCTTCTCATGTAGCCCGCGTTCCCTTGGATGTAAGAACAAGCAAGATCACAGAAGTAAAAGCGGTATTGAGCCCCAGCAGTTTAAAACAAGATAACAGAAGGGAAAGCAAAAGGTTGTTACTTTAACTGGGGGCTTTGATCTCACTCCTATCTAACTGAAGGTCTAAAATCAAATGTCGGCAGGGCTGTGCTTCTTCTAAACTCTGTAGGAGGGAACTGCTCCCCGCGTCCTCCTAGTTTCTCTTGCTGGCCAGCAGTCCTTGGCTTGCAGCTGCATCACTCTGATCTCTGCCCTGCCGTGCGGCGTTCTCCACGTGTCTGTGTCCAAACTTCCCTCTTCTCGTAAGGACACTAGTCCTACCAGGGTCCACCCTGATTTCCTTATCCTAACTTGATTACATCTCTGAAGACTCAATTTCTGAATAAGGTCCCATACACAGATCCTGGGACTTCGGACTTTAACACACCTTTTTGGGTGGGGTGTGTGTGTGTGTGTGCGCGCAATTCAACCCGTAAGACTCATTCTATTAGAAAACTGATTGTAATTAAAATGAACCTGTATTTGACCATACTTAAGAACTATAACATATCTTATTAGTATTTTCCTATAATCATTCCCTCTCTGATTTCCAAAATGAGGTTGGCAGATATTTCAAGCCTCAGAGAGATACTGTCCATTTGACATAGTAAGTGGCACAATTTTTGTAACCTCAGAGGTTTAGCCCTTTACATCTCCTGATGACAGCACAGAAAGAAGAAAAATAGAATATTTATGGACATATATGAAACACTCCTGTCACTTTCCTTTCCTCCTTTCTTTCACTCCCCCTTCACTGAAACCTTCATGTAACTTAAAGTCATATGTAATAAGACAGCAAGTAATTAAGACTTGAAAATTAGTTCCTGAACACAAATTCTTCTTTGGAGTTTCCCCCTCCAAGGGGCTGACATAAATTCACAAAGACCATCAAAAGGAAAAGAAAGTCAGGCAGCCTGCACTCCTATCTTTAATTTCCAGTTACTGGCTGGGGGATCCTGGGCTGAAGTCAGCAGGACAGTGGTGAAAACCAGAGGAGAACAGCAGAGACACATAGCACATGAGTTGAACAACCTCTTCTTTCTCTACACAACGCCAGACATCGTATCTTTCTTTTTTTCAGCACAGTCAACCAAACTAACAAGTTGTCTCCATTTGCTTTAGGATGGGAATACTGAACTCACATTTTATTTCCATTTGGTCCCTAGGTCAAGGTGCAGAAGAAAATTAAGCCTGCAGCCTGAAAACAAAGTATATATACACATAATTTTTCTAGAATAGAAAGCTATTTTCCCCTCAAATATGGTGAAGAATAGAATTTCAAGATCACCTGTGCTTAGAAATATAGATATATAGTAAAGCATTTCTTTAGAGTAAGTTCCACTACCGTAGCCCATGCCTCTCGTTCCTGCTAAGCCTCATGTCTGAACCGGAAGCTCTCTGCTCCCTTACTCCTGCCTTGGCCTCTCAATGTGACTCTTCCTATGTTTCCTCAGTCCTCTTCATGTCCTCCTTTATCCCTTCACAGGAGACATCACTCCCTTATAACCACTACATTACAGAAGTTATTTTGCTATTTTCATATTATTGTTTAATCATACATCTTTGTTATTACTTGAAAAAAAAAAAAACAAGTATTTTTTAAAATGCCTTCTAAATACTTCAAAAAATTCTTAAAGTGCTTTCACATCACATGACTTGTTGTTGAGTCCCCAGCCTCTGTCAGTCACGGATTAGCGACTCTTTTAAAAGCTTCCCTGTGCTCAGTGTAGACAAACACTTCCAAAAACAGAATCCTGTAAAACAAACATCTTCAACATTTGCCTGCGGTGTTGTGTAGACTAAATGTGAGTGATCTTTTCTTGAAATGTGGTTTTCTGCATACTTAGGTATAATGTAAAGTTTAAAAGGATCTGTAGATAGTTTACTGATTTCAAGAATTAAGCATTACTTTAAAACAGCTGATCTTAACAAAACATTGCAAAAATTAATTCTTTCGAGAAAATTGCTCCTTTATGGGTCTTCAAATACTCCTCATATATTTATGTAATCAATTTTTAAATGCCAAACATAGTACCAAATGGAAGTACAGTTTAAAATAATCTGAATATTCCAAGGTACTATTTGCAATTATATATAAATGTGTATGTAAAAATCTGACTCTTATACCAGTTCATTATTCTACCACAGCATTTTCTGAATGGGTTCAGTAAGCTGGAGAAATATTAATAGGTGTTACTGCATATTAAACATTTAGAATTCACAAAAGCAACAAGGTCTCATTAATCAAAAAATTTTACATCCTCATCTTTTGTAACATTCTGTTGCTCTCAAATTAGAATACTTCAAAATCTGTTACTGATGTCATTTTTGGATCACTTACGGATTTTCCTAAGAAGTCCAGTACTGGAGGTGTTTATTTTTCCATTGGATTATTCGGTCATTTCTGGCAGTGTTTAATTCTGTGCGTTCTCATTTTTGTGGTCTACTTTAAACCAGTGTGCAGCACACTTCTTGAGCTTCTATTGGTGATCTGGAAATACATTTATTCTTCTACCATTCAGCAGATATTCACCGACTTTCTGCTATGTGCCAAGCACTGTTCCAGGCACTTGGGATGCAACAATGACAGGCAAGATCCTTGCTGTGGGGAGTGTTCATGCTCTCATGGGGAGAAACACAATAAATATACTACAATAAACCACATGGCTTATTAGAAGATAACCTATCATATCAAAGATAAAGAGCAAGGTAAGGGGGATTGTGAGCGGGGAGGGGTACATCATAGTAATAACTGGGGTGGGCCTCACTGATATGAGATTTAGGAATGAATTAAGGGAGATGAGTGTTATCCGAGAGGACACACAGAGAAAGAATTTCAGGGCAGAGAAGACAGAACAAAATCTCTAAGTCACAAACATGCTTGGTGTATAGGAGGAACAGCAAGGAGGCCACCGTGTTTGGAACAGAGTGTTAGAAGAGAAGAGTGGGAGATGAACTCAGAAAGATAACAAGGGGTCAGGTAATGTAAAGCTGGGAGATGAACTCAGAAAGATAACAAGGGGTCAGGTAATGTAAAGCCTTGAGGACATTTGCAAAGACTTTGGCTTTTATTCTGAGTATGATGAGGACCATTGTAGGGATTGGAGTAGAGAGGGAAAATGATCTGACTTCCTTTTAAGAGATTCCTCTGGTTCCTATGCTGAGAATGGGTTCTACCAGACAAGTAGAAGCAGAGACCACATGGGAAGCTTTTGCAGATGGTTCAGACAGGGGCTGGGGTGGCAGCAGCAGAGATATTAAGAAATGGTCAGATTCTGGATGTAGTTTGAAAGCAGAGGCAGGCACAAGGACTTCCTAATGTGGAGTAGAAGAGGAAACAGAGCAAGGGGAAGGATGGATTTTCCATATACTGAGATGGAGCAGGCTGCAGGAACAGCAGGGTCTGCTTGGGGGTGGGGAGGTGGGGTCAAGAATTCAGTTTTTGGACAAACTCCACTTAATACATTGACTAAGCATCCAATGGGGATGCTGAGCATGTAGTTGAAGTTCAGGGACAGAGTCGATACACACTGGGGGAGTCAACAGCATCCAGGTTGGTTTTACAGCTGTAAGCATGGATGACATCATCACCAAGAGAGTGACGTGAGTGTAGGTAGACAAGAGAGAAGAGAGGGAAGGATCGTACCCTGAATCACTGGAAGCTGATAAGCTTGCAAAGAAGAGGATCCACTAGGAGAGTATATTGAGAAGTAATCTAGGTAGCAAAAGGAGGCTCAGGGGGATGCAATTTCAATGGAAATTAAAACTAGGGAGGTATCAATCAGCCAGGATCCAGTCAGGAGACTGAACTGAAAAATCAATGTAAATAATTGGTAAGTGTGAAATTGACAACCAGGTAACAAAAAGGGTGAGAGGAGAACTCTACGGTATCATGAGGTAGAAATGACAAGAAAAAACTACCACCTCTAAGGTTGACAGAACAAAGAACAAGGTTTTAATTTTTTAATAAGCTTAAAGGACGGGCCCCACAGAGCGGAGCTCAGTCCCCCGAGAAGCAGGTGCTGCTCAGCTGGTGTGGGTGTTTCTGAGCTCAAAAGAGGGGCCCCATGGGTCTGGGAATCCTTTTCTAAAAGAGCTGTCGGCCATCTGGTGCTTATGTCTTGGAGAGGCCTATGATGAGATGGTATATTAGTTTTCCAGGGCTGCCATACACATTACCACAAATCTGGTGGTTTAAAACAACAGAAATTTATCCTCTTGCAGTCTGGAGGCTTGAAACCTTAATTCAAACTGTCAGCAGGCCCATGCTCTCTCTGAAAGCTCCAAAGAGGAAATCTGATCGCTGCCCCTCCTAAATTCTGGGGGTTGAGAGCAAGCCTTGCTGTTCCGTGGCTCAACACATGACTCAAATCTCTGCCTATGTCTTCACACAGCCTTCTCATAAGGACACTAATCATCAGGTTTAGGGTCCACTCTAATCCAGCGTTAGTTCAGTTCAGTTGCTCAGTCATGTCCAACTCTTTGTGACCCCGTGAACTGCAGCACACCAGACCTCCCTGTCCATCACCAACTCCTAGAGTTCACCCAAACTCATGTCCATTGAGTCGGTGATGCCATTCAACCATCTCATCCTCTGTCGTCCCTTTTTCCTCCTGCCCTCAATCTTTCCCAGCATCAGGGTCTTTTCCAATGAGTCAGCTCTCCGCATCAGGTGGCCAAAGTATTGGAGTTTCAGCTTCAGCATTAGTCCTTCCAATGAACACCCAGGACTGATCTCCTTTAGGATGGACTGGTTGGATCTCCTTGCAGTCCAAGGGACTCTCAAGAGCCTTCTCCAACACCACAGTTCAAAAGCATCAATTTTTCAGCCCTCGGCTTTCTTTGTGGTTCAACTCTCACCTCCATACATGACTGCTGGAAAAACCATAGCTTTGACTAGATGGATCTTTGTTGGCAAAACAATGTCTCTGCTTTTTAATATGCTGTCTAGGTTGGTCATAACTTTCCTTCCAAGGAGTAAATGTCTTTTAATTTCATAGCTGCAATCACCATCTGCAGTGATTGTGGAGCCCAAAAAATAAAGTCTGACACTGTTTCCACTGTTTCCCCAATCAATTTGCCATGAAGTGATGGGACCAGATGCCATGATCTTAGTTTTCTGAATGTTGAGCTTTAAGCCAACTTTTTCACTCTCCTCTTCCACTTTCATCAAGAGGCTCTTTAGTTCTTCTTCACTTTCTATCATAAGGGTGGTGTTATCTGCATATCTGAGGTTATTGATATTTCTCCCAGCAATCCTGATTCCAGCTTGTGCTTCCTCCAGCCCAGTTTCTCATGATGTACTCCACATATAAGTTAAATAAGCAGGGTGACAATATACAGCCTTGACGTACTCCTTTTCCTATTTGGAACCAGTCTATTGTTTCATGTCCAGTTCTAACTGTTGCTTCCTGACCTGCATACAGGTTTCTCAAGAGGCAGATCAGGTGGTCTGGTATTCCCATTTCTTTAATTTTCCACAGTTTATTGTGATCCACACAGTCAAAGGCTTTGGCATAGTCAACAAAGCATAAATAGATGTTTTTCTGGAAGTCTCTTGCTTTTTTGATGATCCAATGGATGCTGGCAATTTGATCTCTGGTTCCTCTGCCTTTTCTAAAACCAGCTTGAACATCTGGAAATTCTTGGGTTCATGTATTGCTGAGCCTGGCTTGGAGAATTTTGAGCATTACTAGTGTATGAGATGAGTGCAACTGTGCAGTAGTTTGAGCATTCTTTGGCATTGCCTTTGAGACTGGAATGAAAACTGACCTTTTCCAGTCCTGTGGCCACTGCTGAGTTTTCCAAATTTGCTGACATATTGAGTGCAGCACTTTCACAGCATCATCTTTGAGGATTTGAAACAGCTCAACTGGAATTCCATCACCTCCACTAGCTTTGTTCATAGTGATGCTTCCTAAGGCCCACTTGACTTCACACTCCAGAATGTCTGGCTCTAGGTGAGTGATCACACCATCGTGATTGTCTGGGTTGTGAAGATCTTTTTTGTACAGTTCTTCTCTGTATTCTTGCCACCTCTTCTTAATATCTTCTGCTTCTGTTAGGTCCATACCATTTCTGTCCATTATTGAGCCCGTCTTTGCATGAAATGCTCCCTTGGTATCTCTAATTTTCTTGAAGAGATCTCTAGTCTTTCCCATTCTATTGTTTTCCTCTATTTCCGTGGTCTACTGGAGAAGGGAATGGCAAACCACTTCAGTATTCTTGCCTTCAGAACCCCATGAACAGTATGAAAAGGCAAAATGATAGGATACTGAAAGATGAACTCCCCAAGTCGGTAGGTGCCCAATATGCTACTGGAGATCAATGGAGAAATAACTCCAGAAAGAATGAAGGGATGGGCCCAAAGCAAAAACAACACCCAGTTGTGGTGGTGACTGATGATAGAAGCAAGGTCTGATGCTGTAAAGAGCAATATTGCATAGGAACCTGGAATGTTAGGTCCATGAATCAAGGCAAATTAGAAGTGGTCAAACAGGAGATGGTAAGAATGAATGTCGACATTCTAGCAATCAGCAAACTAAGATGGACTGGAATGGTGGAACTTAACTCAGATGACCATTATATCTACTAATCCAGAATAATCTCATCTTAACTATTCACATCAGCAAAAACTCTATTTCCCAACAGTCACCTCCTGAGGCTCTTGGGAGACACGAATTTTAAAAGGATAGGAGTCAATCCAGTACAGGCAGACTCTTCAAGTGCTAGAAAACCTGTATCTGCAATCACATGCAACCACAGAAAGGCATGGCCACTTCTGGGGTGAAGAGGCTTTGCCAAGCCATGACACTCACAAGCACCACATAAGACAGGAAGTCCATGGGATGCAAATGAGAAGGAGAAAGCCCTTCTTCCTCCCCTAGCCTCCCAGGCTCCCTCCAGTATCCTCTACTGCATAGCCTAACAAGGAGCCATCTCAGAAAACTAGTTTGCAGTCTCATCTCCAGTATCTCAAACATAATAATAGAGAAGAGACAGTATTTCAACAACTGGCACAAGGAGGGAATGATCAATTGTGTCAAAAAGTTACTGAGAGGTAAAGAAAAATGAGAATTGATCTTTGCCCACCGGAGTTAGCTTCAATTGTTCCATGATCATATAAGTTCAGCAAGTGCTGTTTGAGGACTTTGCTGGACTGGCCAGGCTTTTCAGCACTGTGGCCAGCTCCTCTCCAAAAGGGCTCAGCTGATTCTGACATCAGAACAGTTAATAGCCACCATACATATATGTTTATCTGCCAAATGCTCACAGTGCTATCCACAGCCACCACAAATCCTATCACTCCTTCTGCTGAATTTTATTTTGATGTTTGCAAAAGAGTTAAAGTCACCTTGGGAATGAACATATTCATAAGGCCAACCATAGACCACTAGAGAGGTTACCAAGGAAAATTAGGCAACAGGCCTAGAATAAAATGAAAAGTTAGTTCTCTTCCTCTTTCCTCCACTTCTGTAATTTCAGTAGGAAGTCTAAGGATGATTGAAAGCAACTGCTAATGTTTTCTTAGTCTATCTCTTTGGAGGGTGACAGAAGCAAGTAAAAGTAGTAGAGAGAAATTGTTTTGGTAAATATAGAGCAAATTCAATGCACACTTTAGGGCTCTAGATGCATTCTTGATATCTCATTGATTTGGGGGGAAAATATTTTCTGCTTTTCTTTAAAGTAAAATTCATAAAACATTCTAATTTCCTGATTACTTAAAAGCACATAATACAAAATAAAAACAAAAACAAAGAAATAACAACATAAAAGTAGCATTGAACTGTGAATGAAGCAGTTTGCATTCCAAGACCATCTTTATAATTAACCAGCTATATAGGTTCCCTAAAATTAAGAGAGACTTTGGTTGGTTTGGCTTTGGTCAGTTTTCTTCATATATTAATGAGATTTATAAAGAATCTCAAAAAAGGTCTCAGTTTTTGACCTGTATTACCTAACTACTAAAACTAGCATGTATGGTTACCAGTATTATGATGTGATTACAATTAATTTTGACAGTGGAAATTAGTTGAGACTTTTACTTCAATATCTGAATTGCTACCTTTTTTTTGCATCTTTCATAGAAAATGATAGGACTCAACAAATGTATAAGCTAACAGGAAACTAAAACATTGAAAGTCAAATTTGAAAGAAAATGCCTCAGTTGTCTAACACTGTTAACTTGTTATTTAACATTGATGATTTTCTCTTCTTTCTTAGAAATTAACCAGTTATCTAAAATAGATCACAAAACAGAACCAGAAAACACTTCACATATATCTGCTTGTGTCTAAAGCTGATGAAAGGTGATAACACTATGAAGACTGCACATCATAAATAAATGTAGGACAGGCTATCAATCTAAGCTAGCTCTATGAGGATATATGGAATGCTGACTTGTTGGTGTTATTTCTGTGTCCAGAAATTTCATTTTTCACACTTGTGATACATCTCAGAGTCCAAACCATCCAGAAGAGCTTCTGCTAAATGCAGAAAGTATGGGGAAATTCAATTAACTAGAATTGCATTAGAACACATATCTGGTCAAAGAAAACTGATAGAGAAACAGTAGCCATGGGTATTACTTAAATATCTTAATTTGCAATAGTATGTGGTTGCTGATTAATATTACAAAAGAAAATCACTAAATTTGGTAAAATCTAAAAATCATCTAAAGAAGGGAAAACAGGACTTCTGCTAGATTCTCTTTGGGGGGTGTGTGTGTGTGTTAAGCAACCATTCCATTTGGTGATATTTTTATCAACTTTCAATGTAAGGTTGTAATAGAGGTTATATTCTCATTCAATATTTGAAGCAGGAAAACATTTTCCCTAAAATTAAGAGAGACTTCTTGCAATAATCCATATTGTTTCTTATGCAGAAAATAGCTGTATTTCTCAAGCTTTCTTAAGAAAGGCAATGAATGGTCTTATCTGCCTGTGGCTGCATAGATCTCAGAGTCAAAAAAATACAGAGTGCATTTTTGCCACTATTTTAAAAAATACGTATTTAATTGGCTGCTCAGTCTTAGTTCTGTGGCAGGCAGGATCTAGTTTCCTGACCAGGGGTCGAGCCCTGATCCCCTACACTGGGAGCTCAGAGTCTTAGCCACCAGGCCACCAGGGAAGTCCTTTTCCCACTATTTTTATTGGACAAAAATGTCTAATTATTAATTGCTGTGAATTTACAGATCTCCATTTCAGTGACTCAGAACTGGAGTGTCTAGCAACCAGGCGCTTTGTGTCACCAACGATCCAAGTTCCCAAGCTGGCCAAGGATTTTTACAGTTTTCTCAAAGACGAGTCTGTACACCAGCAGTGTTGGTGCTACCTGGGAACTTGTTAGAAATGCAGAAGCTAGGTCCCACCCAGACCTAGTGAACCAGAATCTGCATTTTAATAAGATCTTCAGATTATTTGGATGCACAGGAAACTGTGAGAAGCACTGCCCTAACATTTCAGCACTCACACTTGTTTGTGTCCTGATACAGCTTTTTGAGGACGAAAGAAATAAAAATTACAGGCACTGATGAGGAACAGTAGCTGTGGATGCCCATAGCAGTGTACCACACAATTCATAAAGAAAAACGGATGAACCGCTTTATACAAACACTTTTAACTTGACCGTCTTAAGAGCGAATATGAACAACTACTGAATATCTGTATAGAATATGTGTGCCGTGTTAGGGTCACCAGATGTCCCAGATCCCTGGGACACTCCTAGTTTACAGCTGTTATCCTGGAACGAATTACTGACAGTACCCCACCTCCTTTTAAACTAAGAAAGCCCTCATTTGAACAATAAATTATATGGTCACCCTAATTAAAATCTGCTAACAAGTGCATCCATTACAACCTCCCCAAAAGATTTAATTATAAGAATACATGATACTTGGGCCTTGCTAGTCACCAAATTCTGCCCCTGTTTAACAGCAGTAAGCAGGGGAAGAGACATTCCACTGCTGAGACAGCAAGGCAACCATTTTCCATGTGTGGACAAACAAAAAAAGTGGTGGTAGTAATCTTCCCCTTTTAACTGTTTACTAATTTTTTCTTATGTCACTAGTATTTGATTTGTGACTTATCTTTACTAGTATCTAGCATAAGGTTGAGGACAAATCTACATTTATTTTATTATTATTTTTTCATCTCAAATCTTTTTATTTAGCCATATAGCAATAGAAGCATGCATTTTGTAGTCACATAGACCTAAATTTTTTCTCTATACATTTACTACTTTTAACACAGTCAGCTCCATTTCTTTGTGATCTTCATCTATTTTCAATTTTTTAAGCTTATTTTATATTGGAGTATAGTTGATTGACAGTGTTACATTAGTTTCAGGTGGACAGCAAAGCGATTTGGTTACATACATACATGTATCAAGGACCTAATGTATAGCACTGGGAACTCTGCTCAACACTATGTAACAACCTAAACCAGAAAAGAATTTGAAAAAGAAGAAATAACACTTACTTACTTTAAGTTTTATATGTTTAGTGTTGCAGAAAGGGCACCATGATGTGGAACCATCAGAACTATTAGGAGAGTCTCAGTTCTAGTCTCCCATGAATGAAAACACCATTTAATAAATGCCCCACCTGTATGTGCTAAATGGACAACAGGCACACTAAACACCTAGACAGAGAACAAGAAAACTGACACCGGCATCATCCAGAGTTGTGGGTGAGCCTGTGGGAGCGAGCGAATGCCAAGGAGCAAGGTGGGAGGACACAGGTGAAGAGTAGGACAGTGCCATTCGCTGGCCGTGGGGCAGAGCGTACTCAGATCAAAACAGGGGTTTGCTGGGAATTAGCGCTGGGAATGTCAGTTCTGCCCAACTGATCGCCCTTTTAGATGTATAGTTTTGCAAGTTTTGACAAACATAACCACACATCACAGTCAAGACCTGGAACATGTCCTACCACCCTCCGAATTTTCCAAGACCATCTGTAGTCAACCTTTCTCCTAATTTCAGCCCCTGACAGCCATTTTTTGCCGTTTCCAGAATGTCACATAAATATAATCATACAGCATGCTGCCTTTGTTTCTGACTGCTTCCATTTGCATTTGAGATTCATCTTGAATGAGCTTCAGTTCAGTTCAGTTCAGTCGCTCAGTCGTGTCCGACTCTCTGCGACCCCAGGAATCGCAGCACGCCAGGCCTTCCTGTCCATCACAAACTCCCGGAGTTTACTCAAACTCATGCCCATCGAGTTGGTGATGCCATCCAGCCATCTCATCCTCTGTCATCCCCTTCTCCGCCTGCCCCTAATCCCTCCCAGCATCAGGGTCTTTTCCAGTGAGCCAACTCTTCACATGAGGTAGCCAAAGTATTGGAGTTTCAGCTTCAGCATCAGTCCTTCCAATGAACGCCCAGGACTGATCTCCTTCAGGATGGACTGGTTGGATCTCCTTGCAGTCCAAGGGACTCTCAAGAGTCTTCTCCAACACCACAGTTCAAAAGCATCAATTTTTCGGTGCTCAGCTTTCTTCACAGTCCAACTCTCAAGACACAGGTAAATGATATAGCAAAATTCCTCCCTACTCTGCATTTCCATGACTACAAATAGGCATGAGGGCTAAAAAAACAGTCAATACTGAATCAAAGGCTATGTAATTTTAGAAAGCCATTAAACAACATAGTTCAGTGTTCTCAACTATACACTACTATACACTCCATGGTTTCCTCACACAGTTTTGCAGACTGATGTTATAACAGAATTGGAGGGGGCAGGGAGGTGCTATGACAAAAACCACTTGTGCACATGTCTGACATAATATTAATGAGTCAAATAAATGCAGAGCAAAATCCACCTCTCCCAAATGCTAAGCCTTCACTAGCTGTGAACACAGACGATTCAAGCCTTGGCCTTCCTGGGCTGGTGACAAGCATGTGCTCAGTCGCTCAGTTCTGTCCAACTCTTGGCAACCCTGTGGACTGGAGCCTGCCAGGCTCCTCTTTCCATGGAATTTTCCAGGCAAGAA
Organism: Cervus canadensis; assembly: GCF_019320065.1. Taxonomy (NCBI): domain Eukaryota; kingdom Metazoa; phylum Chordata; class Mammalia; order Artiodactyla; family Cervidae; genus Cervus; species Cervus canadensis. Next base: position 6,682,335 of record NC_057391.1, on the reverse strand, counting down.
TACTGGAGTGGTTTGCCTCTTCCAGGGGATCTTCCTGATCCAATAGAAGTACACTGATGAAAGAGAACGCTAAAGTCAAGATCTTGTTTCCCATTGATTAATAATAAACATTTATTGAACACCTCTCAGGAAGGCTACAAGTGAACCATCTAAGCCAAAGAGTCTCTATAATGCTCTTACAGAACTCCACAGAATACACAGACTCCTTGGTGTATGGAGAAAACCTGGATTCTGAAGCCCCACAGGTATAAATTCATTCTTTACAGTTCCATGACCTTGAGCAAGTAGCAGATGCTCTCTGAGCTTCAGCCTTTTCATTTCTAAAATGCATTACCCTCTACTGATTCATCCACAAGTATTCCTTGATCATGCCAGGCCCTGGGTCATCTCTAGGTCCACAAGGATGAAGCTTCAAGATGTAAGACAAGGAAATGAGCACTCACAAAACCATAGCAAATGCTGTCACTGGATAAGGAGACAGCGGTTCCGTTGTATGTTGCAAGGGTGTCCCAACTGGACCTGGGAAGATCAGGTTAAGACCTCCCTAAGAAATCTATTAACACCTGCAGGGAGTCCTGAAGGATTCACGGGAGTTAGCTAGGTGAGCGGTGAAGTGCAGGGTGACAGTCAGTGTGAAAGGCTCCGAGGAGGCAGGGGGAGGGTGTGGGGCCACCAGGACCTCAGGCAGTTCACTGCAGCCCTGGGAAGGAATTGCTAATGGAACTCTAGGCTGTGAGGAGCCACTGGAGACTTTTACTGTGAAATGAACATGGTCTTTTTGTGCTTGACAACAATATCTGGTAGAATAAAGAACCGAAAAGGGACAAGACCAAGGGGCCTGTTAGGAAGCTATTATACTATTCTAAGCAAGACATGATGGAGGCCAGGATTCAATTTTGACAAAAGACAAAACAACAAATGCCTGGCTGGCGTGTGCTGGGAACTCGGCAAATGGTAAAGGCCTATTAGCAAGCTACTGTATTATTGCAAGAGAGAGATGACGGTGCACAGGACCTAGGCATGATGAAAACTAAATAACGAATGCCTAGCAGCATGGCTGGCATGTGCTAGGAACCCAGCAAAGGCTTGTTACCTTTTTTTTTCTTCTTCCCTTCTAATCTGTCCATTGTTCCAGTGGCCAGGCAAGTAAAATCCTCTTCCAAGGAGTAAATTTACAAACAAATGTTCTTCATTAACAGATATTTTCAGATAACAGGGAAGAAATACATTCTATTTTACCTCTATTTTAAGGGATGAGATTTCCAATAAATGTTGATGTAAACGCAACTTCTTTGCAACCAAATCGTTAGCTTATCTTAGTTCACTGTAATAATAAGTTTTTAATCACTAATATTAGCAGACTCTCCAATCACTGATGGTCACATTAAACTGTTTAATGTCTTCACAGAGTTTAAGCAACTTAAGGTTCAGCCTGCAATACGGGAGACCTGGGTTCGATACTGAGTTGGGAAGATTCCCCTGGAGAAGGGAAAGGTTACCCACTCCAGTATTCTTGCCTGGAGAATTCCATGGACTGCATAGTCCATGGGATGGCAAAGAATCAGACATGACTGAGTGACTTTGACTTTTTTTTTTTTAAGATTGTTTTGACAGTTTCATTTCTGTTTACTGTTTGTCTTCTTACCCACTAGAACGTAAGTTCCACAAGAACAGGGACTTCATCTCCTGCTTTTGTCCTCTGTTCTACCCCCAGCAGCCGGAGCAGGGCCCAGCACTCGGCCCAGGTGCAGTAAGTATCTGCAGGCTAACTCCTTCATAGAGTGAGTGAAGAACGGGGGCCCATCTAGAGGAAGTAGCCGAAACGGGCCACTCCGAACTGGCATCTCTACTTCAAGGCTCTTCCCACCCTAAGCCAATGCACACCTGATTTCAGATTTAGCTTGCTGAACGCACAGTTCTAACAAACCGGATTCCCTGCTCGAACGGGGCCCAAACTGCTGCCTCTGACTTCACGGAGTCCTACCAACCCTTGCAGTTCCGTCTCCTGCCACTGCTGACCTTCTGGTCCTCACGAGATCCACACGACCTCCCAGATCCTCTCTCCCCGATCCACACGATCACCTGCCCCTCCCCACCTGCCCCCAGTATCCATCACCTCTACCTCCAACACCATGCCTCTCTCTCTCTCTCCGACTGATACAATCCCGCCTGCCCTTCAATTTCATCTCAAAAACCGTTGCTTCTGAAGTTTTCCTTTATTCCTTAAGCCCACAGTACTCCGCTAGGATGACTCTGAGTGCCTGCCGCTCCTACCCTGAGACGTCTCACAAAGTTTGGATGTGTGACAACTGGAGGGGAAACACACTACTGGCGTCTAGCAGGAAGAAGCCAGGGATGCTGTTAACCACCCTGCAATGCACAGCGCAGCTCCCTAAAGAGAAGAACCACTCAGTCCAGACATCAGTGGTGCTGAGACTGAGAAGCGCTGCCTTAAGCGAACGTCTTTCTGCTGCCTCTCCGCCATCGCGGGGTTTGGAGCTGCTTTCACTGAACTCCCAGTCCTTACTGTACAGGATGTCTGTGTAACTTGTCAGAGCCGCCCCTCCCAGGCCTCCATGTTGACATCACATCCCATTTTTCCTAATGAGCACAGCTCAAGGGAGCTTGCTCAAGGGAGATATCAATTTGTTGATTGGAATTGAATTGAAATTTCCATTTCATTCAGTTTTCTACTTGTCTATTTTCTCCTGTTTCCTGTTAATAAAAGAAAACATAGGCACCGTGTTTTGTGCATTTAACCTTTGAAATACATGAAGACAGTTATTAAATAACTTATCTGTTTTCTTACCTCCAGAAAAAACTCCAGGACCTTCTATAATCTCATAAGGAAGAGTACCCATGAAGGGCAATTACTGGGTCTAAATTGGATTAAATTAGTTTTGATGCTTGTCTCATTACATACCATGAATCTGCATTTATTTCATTTAGCACATCTATAGTTTTTTAGCCAATGGACAAATAATAAATATCCAAGCTTGACATCCAGTTGAGGTGGCTTTTCTACAGTCAGGACTGAATAATAAGTGCCATGATTTATCTAAAGCATCTTTTTTTTTCTTATTATCCTAATATTTAACAAAGTTAAAAACATTTGCTGATTTTATAGTTGACTCTTCTTATAAATATCCAGTAAGCAGTTTACAATAAAATATTACGGTCAATCTGCTGAAAGAGCTGCACATCTTGAGACTTTCAGCACATTTTAAAAGCTTGACTGAGGCAGGATTCCTATCTGATCACCAACTCCAAATTTTACCTCTCCTGAGATATGAGAAATCTACTGAGCTAAGGAGAACATACAAATATACCCTGGTTCTTAGAATTAAGTTTGAAATTTTGAATGAAAGATTCAGCTTTCACTGAAAAGGGAAAATCTCATATGATCAGAAAAGATCATCATAAATCCTTCTCACTCTTACTAGAAGGTAAGCTGAACTCTCTTGAATATACACCCAAATGGCCTCCAGGCTACAGACGAGTACAGTGGCTGGTGTGACAAGCTGTCCCGCTGAGAAGCTGGACATCCTGATTCTCAATGCTGTCAGTCACCAAGAGATGGTGAAAACCATTATGAAACAGCATTTATTTTGCTGCCATAAGTCGGCCAGACTAGAAACCAGTGGTAGTTAGCCTTCAAGGGAAGGAGGCAACCCCTCCAGGCAGAAGAGCAGAATGTGATCAGAGGACCCCGAGAAGGCACTTCACTAACATTGTCATGGTTTCCTGATGAAGATGTCACAACCATTAGCCCTGGGCAAGAGGAAATGAAGACACACACTCACTCCTCCATGAGACACACACATGTCAGCTAAGGTGGCCAGCAGGAGGTGCAGAAGTACCTTCAAAAGCACCTCTGGGAGCCCCAAGAGCTCAGATCCACACTTTATTACACTCTAATCTGAGACAAAGACAGTTCATCGTCTGACTTTTAAAATTTCACAGTAGGCAATTTCAAAACCATCTACTAAGTGGAAAAAAATTATAAGCCAGTAATGCTATCTAACATGAACCATTATTTTCCATCTTATTTAGGAGCTTTATTCAATGGAATACGATGCTACACCAAATGTTTGATGCCGTCATCAACAGAGCACTCTGTAACACAGTAATAAGAAGGGAATGTATAAAGCCAAGAAGTAGGAGTAAGTGAATCAGTTATGCATCACAAAACTGATTCATCACAAGACCTTTTAGTCTTGGCTCAGGCCCCATCAGTGAGCAATCTGGGTGGAGTTCAAAGGCCTCCGAATCTTCCATGGCTAGTAGGATTCATCAGTATCAGCCCTTAAGAAATCACTCTCCTGATGTTAAATAAAGCTTCAGGCATAAGATGACCTCACATTCAATTATGTTAATTATTGGCTTTCTCCTTAGATTTGCTAGGAAGTGGATGTTAATCTTTACAGAGTTGGATTTTTTTTTTTAATTTATTTACTGCCTTTGAATGTAATCAAACCTTCTGGTGCACACACATCTATATCCCAAAAGGCAGACATGATCATTACACACTCAGGTTCACGGTTAATGCATGTTTGGGACAACAATTAGCTGTAATGTATTTATCAATAAATGAGGGGAGCTCTGCCCCAACAACAAGTCCCCTGCTCACCACAGATAAAGAGTGTGATGCCCTTATCAATACGCAAACTCTAGATTAAAAAGCACACAGAGAAGCATGTATCATCCAGTCCCAGGTCACTTTTTCAATGTCCTCTGATTTATTCCTTCTGAATTACTCTTACACCAATTTCAGTTGGTAGGAAAATATTCTTATCTTTGAAACATGGACCAAAATAGGTCACAAAGCTTTCACTCCCTCTTTTGTCAGTCTCTTCTGGAAGCACTTCAGAGGGCTCCCCCCTCTCACACACAGAAGGCTCTGGCAGGGCACTCACAGTGTCTGGCAGTGGCCTCAGAAAATAATATGTTTTAAAAGTAGGCTTGGAAAGAAACCACCCGATTCCTGCTGGGCATCTCTCACGGTTGTGGAACAACCATCTTGGAACACATCTCCTCCGCCTCTCCTCCATGCCTCCCCTGGTCTTACCCATCACTAATCAAGGCTAGGGCGGCAAGGCAGAAACGCAGTGCCTTCACAGCCAAAGCCCTGGACTGCTTGAATTCAGGGTGAGCCTCAGAAATAGAACTATGGTACAGGCTTGTATGTGCTCTACAAAGACACCATTTTTCTCGGCAGGTCCAGCTCACACCCCCACCTCCCTCCACAACCACTGTTAGAGAGAGTAATGTGACAACTGTCACGGAATGAGCCCACTCCCTCAGGCAAACGCTAAGGCAGAAGAGGCCACCCAGTTACAGTCTGGCCCTCCCCACCCCCGAATATAAATCTGCTGATTACACAGAGTGCTAAAACACAGGGAATCCAGAGCAGTCCAACAGTGCCTACTAGTAACACATTTTGCAATGCCTTATTAAATATTTTTCACAGATGAAATAACCTGTCTGCACACATAAATTTAAATATCTATACAGTATCCTAACAGTAATAAGTAAAATTCAAAGAAGTAATAAATTATGCTTTAAAATATGTAAATGTCCCAGTGTGGCAGCTCTAGAATACAAAATGAAGACAAGAGATGCTTGCTTCTAAATGTGGTCCCCATGAATGCAAACAATACCAATGCAGACAGATAGAGGTGAGCTTATGAGCAACTTGGGTTTCCCTGGTGGCTCAGTGGTAAAGAATTTGCCTGCAATGCAGGAGACACAGGAAGTTGCAGGTTTGATCCCTGGGTCAGGAAGATCCCCTGGAGAAGGAAATGGCAACTCACTCCAGTACTCTTGCCTGGGAAATCCCATGGACAGAGGAGCCTATAAGGCTACAGTCCGTGGGTCTCAAGAGTTGGACACAACTCAGTGACTAAACCACCACCCATTTGCAACGTAAATAAATATCACTAGTGTTTTTTTAGTACTGGTGATGTGACCTTCGGAAATGATGAACAACTCTTGGTAATATTTTAAATAAAACAAAATAGAATCTTCCCTTGATTTACAAGTAATTTCACTCCTGGAAAATATACTGTATGTAAAAACCATAAAAAACATTTGTGTTTATATACACAACAATAACAAAAAAGGTCTAGGCTTAAATTGGGGCTTCCCTTGTAGCTCAGTCGGTAAAGAATCCACCTGCAATGCTCAAGACCCGGGTTTGATTCCTGGGTGGGGAAGATCCCCTGGAGAAGGAAATGGCAACCCACTCCAGTATTGTTGCCTGGAGTGATCCCACGGACAGAGGAGCCCGGCAGGTTACAATCTATGGGGCCGCAAGAGTCGGACACAACTGAGCGACTAAGCAGAGGCAGCAGGCTTAAATTACAGGAAATAGAATTCTCACCTGAGAGATATCTGTGACAACACTGGCAAGTTGTGCAGTGTGTGAGGCAACGCTCTGTCACACGGAACGCTCCTGTCATTCTGTCTTTGGTCAGCAGAATGTGGACTGAAGGCGCAAGGTACCAGTTCTGAGCTGAGCCTTAAGAGGCAGCACATGTTCCCACTTACCTTTCTTGTATTTCAGCCATCTCCATGCAGAAATACAAACTGATAGCCAATTATTCCAAGGAGGATTAAAAACCTGAACCTAACCTGCAACGTGGAGAAAACCCAACAAAGGTCAACCTAGATCAGCCAGTGTTCAGTCAATCTACAGATGCATGGGTGAAAAGACATTATTATTACCTCCGGTTACTAACTTTTAGAGTGGCTGGTAAGGCAGCGTGACTTAGTAAGGAATGTCTGGCACATACTTGCCCACCTAGCACAGGGGAGTTAAGTAGGGTTAAAACAGAAATAGAAACGTCAATGAGAAATTTGTGATGTTGGACAGATTATGGGAGAAAGACTGGGTGGAACCCACGGACACGGCGGAAGCTAACTGGTGCTATATAAACACAATGCTGGTCACTGGCTGTAGGAGCCACTGTGTATTGGGAGACCCCTGCAATAAACCACACCAATGCCTGTCTCATGAGCTCTCTCCCCGCAATCACCCTGAAGGACAGAAGAGGCGAAGTCTGCCATAATCTGACAAATTCACACAAAGGCAGGCAGAGACATGATACGGACCGAATAAGGGCCATGGCTGTCGCAAAATAAAATCCCTGTCATCAAAACTCAAGTTGAGGGGTTCTTTTATCCTTTCAGATTCAGTTCAGTTCAGTTCACTCGCTCGGTCATGTCCAACTCTTTGCAACCCCATGAATCGCAGAACAACAGGCATCCCTGTCCATCACCAACTCCCCAAGTTTACTCAAACTCAAGTTCTTCGAGTCAGTGATGCCATCCAGCCATCTCATCCTCTGTCATCCCCTTCTCCTCCTACCCCCAATCCCTCCCAGCATCAGGGTCTTTTCAAATGAGTCGACTCTTCGCATCAGGTGGCCACAGTATTGGAGTTTCAGCTTCAGCATCAGTCCTTCCAATGAACACCCAGGACTGATCTCCTTTAGGGTGGACTGGTTGGATCTCCTTGCAGTCCAAGGGACTCTCAAGAGTCTTCTCCAACACCACAGTTCAAAAGCATCATTTTTCGGCACTCAGCTTTCTTCACAGTCCAACTCTCACATCCATTAACGACCACTGGAAAAACCATAGCCTTGACTAGACGGACCTTTGTTGGCAAAGTAATGTCTCTGCTTTTCAATATGCTGTCTAGGTTGGTCATAACTTTCCTTCCAAGGAGTAAGTGTCTTTTAATTTCATGGCTGCAATCACCATCTGCAGTGATTTTGAAGCCCCCCAAAATAAAGTCTGACACTGTTTCCATTGTTTCCCCATCTATTTCCCATGAAGTGATGGGACCAGATGCCATGATCTTAGTTTTCTGAATGTTGAGCTTTAAGCCAACTTTTTCACTCTCTTCTTTCACTTTCATCAAGAAGCTTTTTAGTTCCTCTTCACTTTCTGCCATAAGCGTGGTGTCATCTGCATATCTGAGGTTATTGATATTTCTCCCGGCAATCTTGATTCCAGCTTGTGCTTCTTGCAGCCCAGGGTTTCTTATGATGTACTCTGAATATAAGTTAAATAAGCAGGGTGACAATACACAGCCTTGACGTACTCCTTTTCCTATTTGGAACCAGTCTGTTGTTCCATGTCCAGTTCTAACTGTTGCTTCCTGACCTGCATATAGGTTTCTCAGGAGGCAGGTCAGGTGGTCTGGTATTCCCATCTCTTTCAGAATTTTCCACAGTTTATTGTGATCCACACAGTCAAAGTCTTTGGCATAGTCAATAAAGCAGAAATAGATGTTTTTCTGGAACTCTCTTGCTTTTTCAATGATCCAGCAAATGTTGGCAATTTGACCTCTGGTTCCTCTGCCTTTTCTAAAACCAGCTTGAACATCTGGAAGTTCATGGTTCACGGATTGCTGAAGCCTGGCTTGGAGAATTTTGAGCATTACTTTACTAGCGTGTGAGATGAATGCAATTGTGCAGTAGTTTGAGCATTCTTTGGCATTGCCTTTCTTTGAGACTGGAATGAAAACTGACCTTTTCCAGTCCTGAGTTTTTCCAAATTTGCTGGCATATTGAGTGCAGCACTTTCACAGCATCATCTTTCAGGATTTGAAATAGCTCAACTGGAATTCCATCACCTCCACTAGTTTTGTTCGTAGTGATGCTTCCTAAGGCCCACTTGACTTCACACTCCAGAATATCTGGCTGTAGGTGAGTGATCACACCATCGTGATTATCTAGGTCGTGAAGATCTTTTCTGTACAGTTCTTCTGTGTATTCTTGCCACCTCTTCTTAATATCTTCTGCTTCTGCTAGGTCCATACCATTTATTGAGCCCATCTTTGCATGAAATGTTCCCTTGGTATCTCTAATTTTCTTGAAGAGATCTCTAGTCTTTCCCATTCTATTGTTTTCCTCTATTTCTTTGCCTTGATTGCTGAGGAAGGCTTTCTTATCTCTCCTTGCCATTCTTTGGAACGCTGCATTCAGATGGGAATATCTTTCCTTTTCTCCTTTACTTTTAGATTCTCTTCTTTTCACACAATATTACAAGCACAGATATCATTAAATAATCAGTAGGCTCACAGAAAGCCCATAAGTATTTCATTCTTGTCAACATATTTGCCTTCAGGAACTTGGTATCTTCTACAAACCTCTCTATCATTTATACATCTTAAAAATTAATTAAATGTATCTATCATTCTATCTACTTCCTAACATTCTGAATTTTTAGGGTTGTGTTTTAATGATAAATAAAAGAAATAGTGAGCTTTAAAAATTGCATATAACCACAGGCAATGATTATAGGTTCAAATGGGTAAGAACTCATTTTAAATAATTCATATATACTTGTTAACATCTTCAGATAACAGTGCATGACTCTGTAAAGTTTCTAGAATCTTTACAAAAAACTAAGCCTATAACAGCCAAAGGAGTGAAGAAAATACAATTCGATACAAGAGTCACAGGGTTCACAAAATAAAAACAAAGCAATGATTGTAAAATTGCACATAACTATGCAATAAATTTGACAACCTGGCTAAAATTGCCAATTTTTTTTAATATGCTTACCAAAACTGACACAAGAAGAAATAGAAATTCTAAAATTCTAGAGCCTTTATCTATTAAAAAGAAATCATTTTGTAATTAATCAGAGGCTTACAAGCAGAAGACGAAATTCCATACACATTCATGTGCAATTTCAGCAAGCTGGAAAGAGAACGAAACTTACAGAATCCGGTATGAGTCGCTGTCAAACGACAGAACTGCCCATGGGGGACGCAGACCACGGGCAGAGCTGCCCTGCGGCCAGCTGTGTGGAGAAAACCTTCTCTGACTCTAGCACACTGTAGACTGGTCATCTGGGAGTCTAGAGGCAGCCTTCTGGTACAGCCGTGACGTTCTAATGTGCTTCGGCAGTTGTAAGGCTCTGTCAAGCAGTTTCTCTGATGGTGGGCATGAAAAAACAAGGCACCTGGGCAGGTTAGGGAGAGTTGGGGCTTCCCTGGTAACTCAGGCAGTAAAGAATCTGCCTGCAATGAGGGAGACCTGGGTTTGATCCCTGGGTCAGGAAGATCCCCTGGGGAAGGCAATGGCAACCCATTCCAGTATTCTTGCCTGGAAAATCCCATGGACAGAGGAGCCTGGTGGGCTATGGTCCATGGGGTCACAAAGAGTCAGATATGACTGAACAACTAACACTTAAGGAAGAGCCATGTTAAGCACGTCCAAAGGACTGAACTCAGAACAGCAGAAGGGGGTTATGACTAAAACAGACACCCAAGGGGCTTCTGGGGCGCAATCTGCTCCATGGTCTGGGTGTTGTTTAAAAACATGTGCTCAGTTTATAAACATCTATTCAGCCATACCCTTCTAAAAAGCACACTTTTCTGTGTATTATACTTCAATAAAAAAAGATTTTTTAATAATTTAAAATATTTTTAGCCCCTATGTGTCCAGGGCCAGGAGTTAGAAACATCCCAAAGTTTGGGGCTCTTGCCTTGAAGTTCAAGGGACTCAGAGTCTAGAAACTCTTGGGTTAAGGGACTCAGCTCCAGTGGAGGGGCCACAATGACCCAGGATGAGAAGCACTTATGTCGTACAGCTGCAAGGGGACTGGGAGAGGCAGAGAAAGGGGCCCGAAGTCTGCTGTGGAGGGTCATGAAAAGTGATTTTTAAGCTGAGGCTTGGAGGACAGGTAGGAGCCTCTTCCATGAACCAACATGCAGATGTTCAGAGTCGGGGGAGGAGAGATGGTGGGAGGGAGGGCATGCCAGGTCCACGAGAAGAGAAGATAAAAAACATGCTAACCTCCAGTCCCACCAAACACACAGTCACAGTAGAGAATGAAGATCAAGCCAGTCAATCCTTAAGGAAATCAACCCTGAACATTCATTGGAAGGACTGATGCTGAAGCTCCGATTCTTTGGCCACCTTCTGCGAAGAGCCGTTTCATTGGAAAAGGCCCTGATGCTGGGAAAGATTGAGGGCAGGAGGGGAAGGGGACAACAGAGGATGAGATGGTTGGATGGCATCACCAATTCCATGGACATGAGTTTGAACAAACTCTTGGAGATGGTGAGGGACAGAGAAGCCTGGCATGCTGCCGTCTGTGGGGTCGCAAAGAGTCAGACATGACTGAGCAACTGAACAACAATAGTAGAATGAATAATGTTCCTCAAAGTAGAATGTGCAGTCTGTTAATCTAGCTTATGACAGCTACTGGACACATAAGATTTATTGATAACAAGGGTGGAAGGAGGTGGGAGGGCCTCAGCTTTGACAACCTAGGTCAGCAACCAGGAGTCCTTCTCACAGGCTACTGTATCGAACATTTATAGATTTGCACCATTGTTCACTCAAAATGAAAATAGTTTCATAGACTACCAAACTAATTTATGTTCTCAAACCTTTGATTACGTTATTGGCAATTATGAACTGGAAAAACATCCACAGGAAAAACCAGCATGGCTTTCTACCACTTAAACACTGGGACATATTTATATTTATTTAGATACATTTGAGAAATAGCATCACAGGGACATCTTGAAATTAACCTTTACCACCTTTACTGATGCCTTAATTATAAAAGTTAATATGCACCTATTGCTGAAAACTCAAAATGATTGAGAAATATATCAAGTAAAAGTGTCAGATCCTCTCCATCTTTTTCCCCAAAGATAATAGTTTGATCTCTTTATCCTTCTAGACTTTTTTTAATATACCTTAATTTTTTAATAGTGATATGCTGCATATTCTGGCTAATATTAATACATTACTATATTTTCCACTAAAACATAATTTCAAAAACAGTTCCAGTGCACATCAGTTCACCTCAGTTGTTTCACTGGCAGTGTAGTATTTCAGTATTTAAATGCACTATAATTGACGTGATCATCCTCTGATGAGCACATAAGTTGTTTACTGTTTTCCACTCTTGCAAGTAATGATGCCATAAACAGCCTGACAAAAATGAGAAGATTAATCTGAACATTCTGATACCATGAAGTATGTCTGAAAGGGAAGAACTAAAATGTCTCCCAGGAAAGGACTCATCCCAAGCAAAAGGCAATTGCAGATCCACTATTTATAATCTAGGACAATGGGCTGTCATCAGCAGGGGATGCGTGAATGTGAACACAGGACATTGGTCACTCGAAGGGTCCTCTCACCAGCCCATGTGCATTCACACACTCTCTAAACTCCCCGGGGAGTACATGCCGGGAGCAGCGGATTCTGCAATAGTGGAGCCAGGGCATCCTGGATGCAGGCAGGCAGGTTTGGAGCACTGCAGTGATGTTGCTGCAGGGCACTAGGGATGACGACTGCAGGAGTGTCCCCGAGGACTCGGAGAAACAGCGAGAAATCTTAAAGAAGGCTGGGAATCCACAACCGGGGGGAGAACAGGGCCAGAGAAATGGCTGTAGATGTTATTGTGGGTCTATAACTCCCCTCACACTGATGTGGCCAACAGGAAACCCAGGCCGCAGATTTAATTGGATATTTTAAAAAATAATAATATTTATACTTAAATTACTTGTGTTCAATGCTGCTCATACTGTATTTAATGGGTGTAAACTGGGGCAATGCTGTTACGTGTTGAAAAGAAGAATATCAGGGCAAATTTGAGAGTGGCTCCAAGGAATCACTGGACAGTCGCTTCTTAAATACAAATACACATGAGTACAAAAACGGCATAAAGAAAAAAATGGTATGCTTAGAACTACTAAAAAACGTAATATTAAGATAAGTACATCTTAAAACAGGCTGTGAAACTGAAAGTCACTCAGTCGGTGTCTGACTCTTTGCGACCCCAGGGACTACACACTCCATGGAATTCTCCAGGCCAGAATACTGGAGTGGGTAGCCTTTCCATTTTCCAGGGTACCTTCCCAACCCAGGGATCAGACCAGGGTCTGCCGCCTTGCGGGCCGATTTTTTACCAGGTGAGCCACAAGGGAAGCCCAAGAATACTGGAGTGGGTAGCCTATCCCTTCTCCAGCGGATCTGCTAGTCAGAGCTTGACATGACAAAGTGGGTCACCTTCTCTACCTACTGCCAAAACGCGTGGCTGTTCCTTGCCGCAGAGGCCCCTGTGCTGTGTGACTCATCTGAGTGATTGAGAGCAAAGAACAAACATCTCAGATACCTCTCTTAGAAAAACTGCAACCCTCCAAGATGACTATTTATCTTGGGTGAACCTGCAGATTTTAAAACCTGAATAGTGGAAGAGATACCTGCCTAAAAGAGCTGCTGGTGGTCCTGGTTTTCCTATAAAGGCAGACCTGGAATTCTGAGACCTTGGCTCAGCAACTGCAAGAGCAGCGAGGGGAAGGAAGGTGATCGAAGGATAGGAGACCTAAGACTGGCTCTTCCAAAGCTCCTGGTGCTTAGGCAAAGACATGGTTACACCTTCCGGTCATAACCAGGTGAAGACAGTCAGGGAGCAGTGCAAGGAACACTGAATTTGGTTCAGTCAGTTATAAGCTACAGGAAAACCACAAGTTCTCTGAGTAATGCAAGGTCCTAGAGTCATTATGAAGACAAAATATAATACTCCCGAGGTACGTGCTGTACACAAACGTGCACAGGTTACCAGGACACACAGCGTAACTGGCAAGGTCCAATGTGAAAGGAAAACGGGGGATGCTTTGTTCAAGGAATTTCAGAAGGTGATGGCAGAGCATAAATCAAACAAAAGACCCTTCCTAGGACTTCCCAGGTGGCACTAGTGGTAAAGAATTCACTTGCCAATGCAGGAGACACAGGAGACGTGGGTTCGGTCCCTGGGTTGGGGAGATCCCCTGGAGATGGAAATGGTAACCCATTCCAGTTTTCTTGCCTGGAAAATCCCATGGACAGAGAAGCCTGCCAGGCTACAGTCGATGGGGTCACAAAAGAGTTGGACATGACTGAACACACACACACACACACAAACACACGCACAAGTGTGAGACCCTGTTGTGACTACACACGCCACAGGCCCATGAACCAGCCCCAGAAATCTCTGTTCACCAGATGGGTGCACTGCTATAACTGCATAGTTGAGTCTCCAGAGCACCTTGCATTTGGTTAAACAGTCCAGAAACATTCAGGATTGCATTACAATAAAAGGAAGTAGGATTTCATATGTTAAAAAGGAACACTTTCATCTTACAAGACAAACATTGGGAGAAGAGAAAAGGTACCTTTTAATGTACAGTGCCTACAAGGTCGGAGCTTTATGTATATTTTTCCTATTTGACCTTCACACACAACCCTAAAAAGTAGGTATAAAAACATCTTTTCACAGCTTAAGAAATTAAGGCTCTAAGAGGTTAAGAAACTTGTCTATGGTTACACCATTTTTCTCAAACAGCTCATTAATTTAATTCATCTGATAATGTTTCCTGAGCTCCTTCTAGGGAGAAAACAGCAAGACAAAACAACCACCTCTCCCCAGTCCTGTCTGTGGCTTCTTCGAGTTTAACAACTTAGTCAGAAGAGAGAGCTATTCATGAAAGAATCTCATTTTTAAAAAAAACGAAATGCAAAATTAATGAACTTTATAAACAGAGTTGCCAGATTTAGCAAATAAAAATACAGAATGTCTAGATAAATTGAAATTTCATATAAATAATAAATAATGCTTAATATGGCTTATGCAATATTTGAGACATTTATGTTAAAAATAAATTCAAATTTGACTGAGCATGCTCTTTTTCTCTGACAACCTTATGGATAAGGAAAAGCACGCTGTGATGGGAGAGGGCATTTTAACCTCACAAAAGCAGTTCAGGAGGCTTCTCCAGGAAGAGAAGGCTGGACTGGAACCTAAATAACATATGGCATTAACACGAGGAAGGCAGGCTGGAGCAAGAGATGAGGTTGCCACAGCAGGAGAAGACGGGTGTTTGAAGGCTGCTGGGATGGGAGAGGTCCGGGGTTATGTAACCCGAGGTTAGGGAAGTGAGCTGGGGCCAGACTACCCAGAGCCTTGCAGACTTTGAAGGCCAAGGTTTTCAGTCATTATGCCAGTAGACAGACCCATCATACGTCATGCTCCCTTGGCCTATGCCCGTCTGTCTGTCTCCACAGAGTCCTTCCCGAACACAGTCTTCACTCTGCCTCTGCCTCTTACCAAAGAAGCCAGACATCTTGAAACCTGCCTTGCCAAGCCAGAATGCGATTCCTGTGAGAGTTTCAAGCAGATATTCCATCAGCACCAAAGAGAACAACACAGCTTAGAGAGTCCACGTGTCCTGGGTCCCTGATGCACGGCCAAGGACTGTTCAAGTGGTCCTGCAGCTGTGGTCCCCAAACGACAGCATCCAACCCACGGGACAGCGCCTGAGAAACCGCACACTCTGGGCCGCGCAGGAAACCACGCGTTTGGGATGCCTGGGATGGGGCTCAGAAATCTCCACCTGGACAAGCGACCTGGGGGAGCACACGGCTGTTCTAGAAATCTGATCTATTAGACTCTTCTAGGACTTCTAGTTCACACGGTTCTCAAAGAATGGAAAATGATGGGAGAAAGCACTCTAACTTGTCATAAATCTTACCCGTGCTCTTAAATTATAAGAAGGCCTGAGTGCTATAAGAAGGCCTGAGTGCTCTAAGAAGACTAAAGCCCATCAATACAGTTTACAGTGTCTGATTCAAATCATTTGTATTACCTACTGTCCACAGGGAAAGATACAGCAGGCACGGTGTGCTTTAGGTGGTCAAGAGAAAACATGTAAAGTGTTGTCATGTTAAATTGAACTCAATATTCACTTTACATTAAACTGAGATTATTATTTTTCAACTCTGGTCTTTTAAAAATGTTTTAACTCATACCCCTCATGGCATAATACAAAATCTAACAGACTAATTACACATACACAGCCCATGGTCCCATGTAAAATTTCAATGAGTTAATTTAAAAAATCTCTTATATTCTATTTATAAGTTCAAATTTAAAATATTATGTATTATATATTTCTTATATTTTATGGAGGGAAAGAAAATTAGAACCAGAAAGGACCAAACCATCCAATCCAGCCCTGTAAGTTCATCTCATTTTGTTTACTTCTTTGCAGGGAAACCATCTGATATACAATGACTACCTACCTTTCCTAATTACAAGGGGTGTTTCAGATAAACTATATAGTGTCTTTGTACCCTCATTCCAGCAAGAATTAAAACAGTAACTTCATCCTCCCTTGTTATTTCAGTTGTGTCCAAAAAAAAGAAGCTTCCAGTTTTATCCACTGCAACATTTTACACTGGCTACTCAACAGAGATGTAATTTAAAAAGTAAAATTCAAATTAATTTAGCAATGTTGTACCAAAGCTGGATGAAGTTGATGGCAGGGGCGGGGGGCGGGGGGGGCCTCTCCTAGGTTTACAAACAGACTTCATCAAAATGATGAATTTGTGTTAAATGAATAATAGTATCAATGTCATAAACCATGGCTCAAACAGAAACTTCAGCAACATGGAACCAAGAAGCAGTGATGAATCATAGATTTTCTCCTGATAGAGCTGCATAGAATTAAAAGGACATTTTAACTTTTACTCTTCACAGAAATCTACCATTATGCATGAGTAACGTGAATAACAACACAGTGACCTGATTTGGAAGGCATTCAGATGTTTTTATTCATGAAATATGTCATCAAGAAGTCTACCTCAGAATAAGAGCTAATATCCCTAATTACAGGAAATGGATTTTCTGGTACTTGTGGTCAGGTAATATACTGCACATTTTGATGTCTTCTGCAGTAATCATCTTGAGGGTGGAAACTACATCCTGTTTTCTGAGGGACCTTCCACACTTACAGAATATGACAGTATTAATAATGAGTAGGATATTTACCTAAAAGCTCCTAGGCTAGTGTGCTGCTCAGACCCAAGGCTACTTTCAAATGTCACTGGGTCATGAAAAATAAATTTAATTTCTCCACTACATCACCAAAACACTCAGATGCAATCCAGAGCTTTCCCTCCCCTGCCCCTCTCCTCCAGACAGCCAGCAGCTAATGGCATTTGATTTTATATTAGACTGCTAGGAAAAGTCTATTGTCTGCATTTGCTGACACTGAAGGCCAAATTTCATTAAAGGAACAGTGCCGGAGGAAGTCGCCAGACTTTTTGAAAAAATATGTTTTCTCTTTCCTTTAAGGGATTTTGTTTTACAACATTTTCCATTCATACAGAATATGTACGTCCATAACTCTCTGAGACGCTCTCTTTTGTCCTCAAAACAACTTTTTAATAAGAGCTAGTCTCAGCTGTTTTTCACATTTCTCAAACACGGAGGATGAACCCAAAAGGGTAAGTCACTTGCCCATAACATAAGGTGGTGACATAACACAGTACTTGGGGAAAATGAGACCAGGATCTCTAACTCCGTTCTCTTTAATAACAGTGCTCTCCTTTCTCCCGTTAGCTCCTCAACTCCATCACCCCTTCATTCCTTTTGCCACACATCCTGCCGATGTGGGCTCATTCAGGAAAGCCGGTAGAAAAATCTTTGCCATTAGGTTTCCAGAAAGTGGGGTCCTTTTGTTGTTGTTAATACATAGGAAGAAATGTGGATTGGGCTTTTTATTCTCTACCAGAGAATGCACTTGCAGTAAGGTTTTCAACACATTTTTAGGAGGAACGCGAGCACATTGTTTTGCAAGCCTTTCTCAAGCTCCACTTAAGAGGCCGGGCCTCCTAACAGAACTCCTGAAGAACGGTGAAGGAATGGATCAGCGCTACAGAATCCGAAGAACCTCAGCATCAAAGCTTTCACGGGAAAACTGGCCGGGAGCACGGGGCCTTTCGGAACTGGCCACTGAAAATGAGCGGATGCAGGATTAATACCCAATTCTCCCCCAGGATTAAGGATAGGAATGGAACTGAAACAACTTTCCTTCTCGCCCTGTCAGTCGGTTAAGAACGAAGGGAGGAGGTCCAGAGTCGGAGGAGACCGGCAGGGAATCCCTGTCGCGGCGCCTTAAAAGACGCTCCATCTTCTGGGTCCCCGGGGAGCTTCCGGCCGCTGCGGCGCCTTGGCGGCACTGCGGTGCACTGCGGAGCCGCCGGCCGGCCCGCGGCCGGGGCCCTGCGGGGCTTCCCTCGCCGCCCGGCGCCGCCGCCCGCGCGCGCCCCGCCGCAGTCCGCCGGTGCCCGCCTCCACCCGCGCCTCCCCTGGTCGCCGCGGCCCGCGCCCGGGGCGCCGCAGGACATCCATCCTGCGAGAGCCTTTGACGCACACACGCGCGCTCCCAGACGGAGACTCCGCCGCCTCCCGCATCCCCCGCCCTCGCCCCCGCTCGCGGGCCCGCATTTGCATCACTAGCACACGCAGCCAGTGACGCGAGCGCCCTCCATCACCCCCCACCTCGCCCGCTCCGCCGCCCCGACTCGCCCACCCGGGCTCGGGCCGTCCCGGCCGCACCTCCAGCCCGTGTGACTCGGCCCCTCCCTCTCCGCCCCCGCGCGCCGCGGGGCCCCGCACGCCCCCGCGAAGGCTCTGGGTTAAGCATCTGCGGCGGGGCGCCCGCTGCCGCCCAGCCAAGTTCATCACCGTATTCCGCAGTCCTGGTGGGCCCAGCCCCAGGCGGTCCCCTCGGCACGCTGGAGGAGTCTTCCCAGTTCTAGAACCCAGAAGCGGGGGAAAGGGCCCGCCAAGAGAAAGGGTCAGTGAGGTGGGGGAATCGCCTCCGCCGCCCTGCTCAGCCCCTGAAATCACTTCGGTAGTTTATTTGCAGGTGACGGCCCCTCTCCCCGCGGAGCTTCACACCAGTGGCGCTCTCTCGCCGCGCCCGGCGCACCGTAGGCGCTCAGTCGGTTTTTACTGAATGAAGGCACAGTGTGGTCAAGCGCAGACACTCACAGACAGCCCCGCGGCTTTCCGGGCTCTCCAGCCCTCGCTTGCTCTCCTGCGGACACTAGACGGGGCTTCGAAGGTCTGAGCCGAGAACAGTCTTTACATCTCAGGTGTTTCTTTTAGGCTCCCGCAGCGCCCACTGCGGCTGCCTCCGATCTCCCGCTGCCCGCCCCTCTGCAAAGGGATTCCCGGCTAAAAAGTTGAACCCAAGGCTGGGTTGCGGTACAGGGGTACCGGCGAGGCGCGGTCGGACACCCGGCCAGGGTTTCGGAGCTTCTGGTTTTAAATCAGCTTCCTTCTGCCCATCGAATCACAAAAGCAAAGGATAGTGGAGGTCCCTGCAGAAGGCGGGCGCGGCCCCCGCAACTGCCGCGGCTGCCCACCTACCTCCGTCGGGAATCGAGGAGAAAGCTCGCCCGATTCCCCCAGACCAACCCCAGGCAACCGGGGGTCACTCTGTCTGCTTTACCCCTACTTCCTCGATCCTGCTCCCGCAAAGGCATCCGGCCGGCAGGGCAGCACCTCGCACCTGCAACCACCTCCCCGTGGGCGGGTGGGGCAAAGTTGCTTTATCTAAAAGGCTACGAAAAGTTCCCCAGGCTGCAGCGCTCGGCCTGCGGGTCCCGGAGGGACAAGAAGTAGCGGCGGGAAAATCGGCCACCGCTGCCAGGGTCCCCTACTCACCGCGCCAGCAGCCGGGCACCCACTTCCTAGGACAGAGTCAAGCCTTCAGCCTTCAGCCTCGCTCCTCCAGGGCGCCTCCGTCTGCCGCGCTCTCCCGCAGCGCGCGGAGTGGCGACTCCTCGGAGCCGGTCAGCCGCGAGAGGCGGGGCGGGTGAGCGGCTCGGGGCTCGCCCGCTGCGGTCCTCCTCCTCCTCCGCCGCCGCCTCGCCTCCGCCCCCCGGTGCTGCAGTGCCGGGCGGCGGCGTGGCGAGAGTACGAGCGGCGCGCGGAGAGGGAGTCACGGCGCGCGGGGGAGGCGGCAGCCGCGCACGACTCGCTGCGGGGCGGGCCAGCGCGCTCCGGGAAGTCGGCGTCCTGGGCGCTGCGGCGGCGCGGGATGGGGGCGGGTAGGGTCACCCCCAAGTCGCAGGTACTTTTGGAGAAGTCAGGGCTCCGAGTTCGTAGCAGGAGGGTGAAAAGGGACCCAATCCGTAATTAGTCACTGGGTGTGACGGTGTGTTGCGCATCTGGGGGCGGCGCCCGGAGTCTGTCCGGTGGGACCACACGGAATCCCGAGTGAGGGAGCCCGCTGGTGCCTAGGGGGAAAAGGCGCGCCTCCAGTTTCTGGGGCCTGGGGGCTGGCCTGTTTAACTTTGACTCGGCTTCCCCGGGAGCCACCAGGCCGGGCTATGTGGCCCCAGCGCCCCCCCCCCCCCCCCCCCCCCCCCCC